>NC_060122.1:157226370-157534870 GCF_021461395.2 Schistocerca americana
TAAGAGCTCAGGAATGAAAAGAGCGACATAATTATACCTAGAGTCATACTAGAGACATTGCCCAACACATCTCTGCAAAGCTTTATCGGATTTTCATAGTTATTTCCATTTCGCGACGGATTGTAACTTACTTTCTGGACAGCCCTCGTATATGTATTTGGCCTGGAAGTTCTTTCTCTCTTTCTTTTTTTAGTGCTTGTGGCTTATAATGTGTAATTTCTAATTTAGTTACTGGTTTCAAACGTGTATTAAGGGTGTGGAAACTTTGTCAAAGTTGCGATTCAGGGTAAATTTTCATGTTTTTGAAGTTTTCTTTGTAATGTAGTGTAGTCAAAGAACCACAGCACGTGCTTGTAACGAACACTGAACTTCGCTATTAATTGAGATAAAGTTGAATTACGCGCTATATTTAGTGTTTAGCTGAGCTCAGTGTCATGTGAAATAATTTTGAAGAAGTTTTACTTGGACTTCTTTGTGCACCAAGGACCTGCACATCTCGCACCAGGTAGGGTAGCCACGATTCACTGTAGGCTGTCTCCGTGAAATGCTTGTTGGCTATTGTGTAATGAGTATTAGAATGTGTGATGAAAGTGAATTTGAACATTTTATTTGCTTTTAGATAGATTTTCTTTGTGATAAATTTTGATACCACGTGCTTGGTAATGTCCGTTCTCGTTTACATAGTGGGGAGAATGAAAGCTTAGCTCATGCCAGAATAAGTGGAAATAGAAATCATATTTCATACGAAGTAATAAATTTTGGTGATTTTCTGATTTTTCTTCATAAATTATGGTTTGGTGGTTGTATTTCTAGTTAGATAGATGCTGATTATTCAACATCTATGGTAGTTTGGTTCGCCACAAACAAAGCCTTGCAAGAGAAATACAAATGGTGAGCATGTTTGATTATTTTTGGATTAAAGCTGTGGTTTAGTGATGAGTTACAAATGTGCTAGGTTGTGTGGTTCATTCTAATGTCCATGTGCCACAGTAAGTAGGTTTCAGTAGAACCTTTAAATAATTAATATAAATTAACTTAGATCATTTTTTGAAAGAAACTGTCAGCTCCATACTATGAGGCGCTACAGTGCAAGCATTTGGTAGTCTTATATGTTTGGCCTCTCAGTTAGTAATCTTTAAACGTAAGCCGGAATAAAAACAGTGCTATGGATAATAATGTGAGACCAATGATGACAGAATTTTTGTTCCTTAGCTGCCATTCCTATCTACCGCATACCAACAGTGTGGCCCAAGTAAATTTAGTTTAGGAGACCAATTAATAGCCCGAATGGGAATTAACACGCTGTTTTGCGCTAGATATTTCTGTAAAAATTGAGTGTAAACTGTTTTACTGGATATGAGAAAAATTTGTTTCGCCAGTGAAATTGTAAAATCTTTATTTTTCCGAAAGAAGACTAAAGACATCAGTTAGGTAAACGTCGGGCGTAACTGTTTTTGTCTAATAGTCATGGTATGCCACTGTCATAGGGAGCATTATCCGTTTCGCAACTACTTGTTTTGTGAATACAGAAATTAATACAAGAAGCCTGATTTAACGTATCGGACCATATAAAATTATTTTATTTTAGATTACAAGAAGATTGCTATTGAGTTTTACCAAAACGAACGGAACGAGGTATGATGTAGATAAGTCATATAAATATCTCTGAAGTTCATAGAATAAATAATAAAACAATATCGAATAATCTGTGTCAGATCGGCTTTAGGAATAACAGAATATAGAAAAAATACCAAAAGTCGACAATTTTGCTTTTGAATGGTTCTGACGTGCTCCCCGTAATATTTTGCCAGTCAGTGGACTCTGACCCGCGAGAGAGCACTCGCAGAGTTAGGCCTTCACTGCTTTAAAGCATCTGTAGGTTTGCTTGACAAATTTAGGAGTCGGCACATTACTTCTGGAAACGTGTGTAGTGAACCCAGTACAGTGAACGTAAAAATCGTGTCAGATTGTCAGACAAAGATAACAGGAATCCGTGACATTTCTGAAAGAAAATTTTTTAATTGTGAACAATGGCCTTGTAAGACGAAAAATGTTGAAGAGGCAAAATTTCAAAGGAACTACTCATCGCTCTGCTGTGTCTGTATAAGATATATATATTGGCCACGACATCTTGGTAGATGATTGTTGCAGTGTCTGTGTGTTTATGGGTTGCATTTCTTCTTATGACTTGTCAAGCTAATGGCAGCGCGGCATCTCTTGCCGCAATTGTGACAAGTGTATCTGGCTGCTGAGGCAGGAGCAGTGGTAGCATTGCGAAGCTTTTTCTGCCTTAATCTGTCTAACAAGCCTTCATCATGCTTCGACATTCCAGATGATATATCATCACGCCACTCTGGTCTCATGCTAGCCCGTATCTCCCATCTGTTTGTGTCGATTCCAAAGATCTCCATATCTCGTTTACAGAAGTCCTTGAACCTCAATGCAGGACGTCCTACAGGTCTTTTGGCTATAGAGATCTCTCAAGCGTCATCTCACGTGGTAGTCTGTCAGGATCCATGCGGTGGACGTGTCCCAGCCAGCGGAGTCGTCTCTGTTTCGAGATAGCTGAAATACTGTTGCAGTTAGTGTTAGATAGCACTGCTTCGTTGGTCACTCGGTCCTTCCACGTTACTCCGAGGATGGATCTCAGGCACCGCATATGGAAAGCATTAAGTCGACGTTCTTGTTTGGCATAAGTCGTCCGTTTCCGATGCATACAAAAGGTTATCTTTGCTATCTTTGTCTGACAATCTGACACGATGTTTACGTTCACTGTACTGGGTTCACTACACACGTTTACAGAAGTGATGTGCCGGCTGTTAAATTTGTCAACGGTTGACGATGGTGTTAAAGAAAACACTCAGGGAACAAGAGCCCGAACTTCAGACTTAAGTAGAGGAATTTGGTGGATCTGAGGGTTATTCCAATATCGAGACACACTGTTCACAGAGAGTGCATCAACTAACATGAGGGAACTCGTGCAAGAGCTTGAGAAAGAACGGTATGGTAACAATGTCGAGAATGGACCACAGCGTGAAGACGAAGATGAATATGACATAACTGAACCAGACTTTACTCCAATTACAACTAAACAAATGGTTGAAAAGGCAGGAAAATCGACTAACTAGTTTTTAGAGAAAAGTGTTGAGGAGCGAGCGTTAGCAGTTGAAACACACGTTGAGAGAAAATAAGTCTGTGGTTCAGAAAAGAATGCATGATATTTCAAACCGGCCTTCCAGAATGCATGAAAGAAATTTAATAACGGATTATTCTTGTGTGTGATAATTTTTTTATGTAGTACTGATGCTGAAACTAAATTTATATTCGTCTAAATTTTTATTGATCTACTCACGCAATATACAGCAGTAAGGTACTTTTCTATCTAGTGTACATTGTATGTACTACGTTGTATACAGTATTTCTATCCTTTTCTAAATGGCAGACACTTCTAAAAGCGGATATTTTTATTTTCTCCTTGTATGTCCGCTGTTCAGAGGCTTTAGTGTACCAATATGACAACAGAAACATGTCTCCCTCATATGCAAACTCTTTAAAATATAATTTCGTTGACAGAGATTTCGTAGATTTTGTTCTTATTTACGTATTCTGAATGATTTGGCTTGCAAGGACTGGGGGTGGGGTATCGTGTAGAATTCTGATGGAGATAAAGCAGAGAGGCTTTCACTCCGTCAAGTGGGATAATGGTACACAGTGAAAGATACATACAAACTGTCAATCTGTTTTACTACTTATTTTTATTATTGTCAATTAGTTTCGCATTGAAATCATCATAATATAAATAAATATCACCACAAAAACGTGGGAGACGGGAAGATGATCAGGTGAAATAACAAGTTCAGGTAAAACAAAGGGGACCAGTGTACGAAGAATCACTATTTTACTATTTAGTTCTGTTAGCTGATATAGAATGAGTAAGTTATGACTGAGGACGGTCGCATAGCTAAGTAGGGAATGATGACGAGTATTCATATCTGGCTGCAGTCAGGTGACCCAACTGAAGAGGATACCTCTGGTCGCAGATAACAATAACGATTAAAGTAATAGGTGTTGAGTGTTTAAACATTTATTTCATTAATCATTTAAAAACTATATAGTACTGCTTCATAATGTACAATGGGGAGCCAAAGAAACTGGTACACCTGCCTAATATCGTGTAGGGACCCCGCGACCACGCAGACGTGCTGCAACAAAACGTGGCACGGATACGACTAAAGTCTGAAGTAATGAGTGGTGCTGGAGGGAAATGACACCACGAATCCTACAGGGCTCTCCATAAATCGGGAAGAGTACGAGGGGAGGAGACCTCTTCTGAACAGCACGTTGCAAGGCAACCAAAATATGCTCAATAATGTTCATGTCTGGAGAGTTTAGTGGCCACCGGAAGTGTTTAAACTCAGAAGAGTGTTTCTGGAGCCACTCTCTAGCAATTATGGACGTGTGAAGTATCGCATTGTCCTGCTGAAGTTGCCCAAGTCAGCCGGAATACACAACGGACACGAATAGATGCAGGTCATCAGACGGGATGCTTCGTACGTATCACCTGTCAGAGTCATATCTAGACATATCAGGAGTCCCATATCACTACAACTGGATACGCCCCAAACCGTTACAGAGCCTCCACCAGCTTGAACAGTCCCCTGCTGACATGCAGGGTCCCTTGAATTCATTAAGTTGTCTGCATACCCGTACACGTCCACCCGCCTGCCACAATCTGAAACGAGACTCGTCCGACCAGGAAATATGTTTCCGGTCATCAACATTCCAATGTCGACGTTGACGGGCCCAGGCGAAGCGTAAAGCTTTGGGTCGTGCAGTCATCAATGATACACGAGGAGGCCGTTGAATGGATCGCACGGTGACGCTTATTGATGTCCCAGCACTGAAATCTGCAACAATTTGCGGAAGGGTTGCAATTCTGTCAAGTTGAACGAGTCTCTTCACTCGTCGTTGGTCTCCTTCTTGTAGGACCTTTTTCCAGGCGCAGCGATGTCGGAAATTTGATGTTTTACCACATTCCTGATATTCACGGTACACTCGTGAAATGGTCGTACGTGAAAATCCACACTTCATCGCTACCTCGGAGATGCTGTGTCCCATTGCTCGTGCGCTGACTATAGCACCACGTTGAAACTCACTTAAATCTTGATAACCTGTCCTTGTAGAAGCAGTAAATGATCTAACAATTGCGCCAGGTAGTTGTTATCCTTTATAGCCGTTGCCGACAGCACCATCGTATTCTGCATGTTTACATTTCTGTATTGAAATATGCATGTCTATACCAGTTTCTTTGGCGCTTCAGTGTAGTTCGAACATTGTTGGCCTGTTTACGCCTCTTATGTACCCTTATATACTCCATGGTAACGGAATTAAGCGGGTCAACACTAATGCACGTTGGTGGCCGTTGTATCTGTTATGGGGAAGTGTAATTCTAATCATTTACATACCAGCTGATGGCATACACTTGTACGAAATTACATTGACACCTGGCAGTGTCTTCTGGGCATTTTTTTATTTTTATTTTTATCAAGACAGCCTATGTTTGCAACAGAATTCAGGCCCTGAATACTGGAATTATTTACGGTTATACTGAAGTGAACCTCCAGTACATTTAGAATTATATATAAATGCCGAGAATAGAAACTTTCGAAATGTGGTGCTACAGAAGAATGCTGAAGATAAGGTGGGTAGATCACGTAACTAATGAGGAGGTATTGAATAGGATTGGGGAGAAGAGAAGTTTGTGGCACAACTTGACTAGAAGAAGGGATCGGTTGGTAGGACATGTTTTGAGGCATCAAGGGATCACAAATTTAGCATTGGAGGGCAGCGTGGAGGGTAAAAATCGTAGAGGGAGACCAAGAGATGAATACACTAAGCAGATTCAGAAGGATGAAGGTTGCAGTGGGTACTGGGAGATGAAGAAGCTTGCACAGGATAGAGTAGCATGGAGAGCTGCATCAAACCAGTCTCAGGACTGAAGACCACAACAACAACAACAACAACAACAACATATAAATACCTTCAACTGCTGACGGGCGTTGATATATATCAATGGGGACAGGTGAAAATTGGTGCCCCGACCAGGACTCGAACCCGGTATCTCCTGCTTACATGGCAGACTCTCTATCCATCTGAGCCACCGAGAGCGCAGAGGATAGTGCGACTGCAGGGACTATCTCGCGCACGCCTCCCGCGAGACCCACATTCTCACCTTATATGTCCACACACTACATTCGTAGTGTCCCTACCCAAAGCACTCATTACTCGTGGAAGACATTCATACCAAGTGCCGTAATAGTACGGGTAATGTGTGTACATCCGCACAGGACAGACACCATATCCATATAAGTATACAGTACATTCTGTCAAAAAATCAAAATTCTGTCATACGTACTCAGAGTCACGACAAATTTTAGTGAATTACCAGATCCATTGAACTACATTACAACAGGAAGAAGGGTAAGGTTTCAACGTCACATCGACGACGTCGTCATCAGACACATGTTCAGACAGGAGGAACGATGATAAAAGAAAAAAATACCGGCGTTTGTCTTTATGAAAATCACGGCTCTCTAAACGGACGGAAAAAAATCGTTATACCAAAAAATAATGAATGTACAGTAATGAAATTTCGCGAATGCATTTGTCAGGGTAACATATTTAAGTGATTAACATTGTAAGATCGCAGGTTAGTCTAAGAGCGGATAAGCCATTACACATGTTAAACCCTGGTACATTAATAACCGGTGTAACCGCCAGAATCTTGAACGCAAGCGTGTAAATGTACCAGATGTCAGTTTTGGGAATGGGTTTTCATGGGTGTTGCACTTAATCGGCCCATACAGGGTTGGTTAGTGCTGTTTGTGGATGACGCTGGAGTTGTCCGATGACGTCCCATATGCGCTCGAATGGTGACAGTTCTAGCGATCGAGCCGGCCAAGACTACATACTGACACTCTGTACAGCGCCTAGGATTACAACAGCTTTTGCGACTGCTACGGTCGCAGGTTCGAATCCTGCCTCGGGCATGGATGTGTGTGATGTCCTTAGGTTAGTTAGGTTTAAGTAGTTCTAAGTTCTAGGGGACTGATGACCAC
This sequence comes from Schistocerca americana, assembly GCF_021461395.2. Classification (NCBI taxonomy): domain Eukaryota; kingdom Metazoa; phylum Arthropoda; class Insecta; order Orthoptera; family Acrididae; genus Schistocerca; species Schistocerca americana. The sequence goes on from NC_060122.1 coordinate 157,233,489, forward strand.
AGCAGTTGAGTCCCATAGTGCTCAGAGCCATTTGAACCATTTTACAACAGTTTTGTGTGGACCAGCGGTATCCTGTTGGAAAACACCCATGGAATGCTGTTAATAAATTATAGCACTACTAGTCGTGTCACCAGACTGACATATAATTTTGGAGTGGGATAACCACGAGAGTACTCCTACTGTAATACGAACTCTATGTGTGGGTCCAATGCGTCTAGCATGCAGACAGGTTGCTGGTAGGTGCTCAACTGACCTATTTCGAACAACATATGGCCGTCACTGGCACCGAGGCTGAATCAGCTCTCGCCGGCCAGTGTGGCCGAGCGGTTCTAGGCGCTTCACTCTGGAACGGCGCGACCGCTACGGTCGCAGGTTCGAATCCTGCCTCGGGCATGGATCTGTGTGATGTCCTTAGGTTAGTTGGGTTTAAGTAGTTCTAAGTTCTAGGGGACTGATGGCCGCAGATGTTAAGTCCCATAGTGCTCAGAGCCATTTGAACCAATCAACTCTCATCAGAAACCACAATAGACCTCGATCCTGGCCTCCAATGAGCTCTCGTTTGACACCACTGAAGATGGAAATGGCTGTGGTTTGAGGTCAGGCGAATGCAAGCTACAGGAGGTCTGGTTCGGAGCTGCCCTCGAAGTAACCTATTTGTAACAGTTCTTTGTGTCATTGTGGTGACAACGTCTACTCATATTGCTGCTGCAGATGCGGTACGGTGCGGCAACGCCGAAGACGATGTTCTTCCCTCTCGGTATTGCAAGATGGCCGTCCGGAGCTCGGTCTTCCTGAGACCGTACATTCTCGTGACCACCGCTGCCAGCAATCATGTATAGTGGCTGTATTCCTGCCAAGTCCTTCTGCAGTATCGCAGAAGGAACATCCAGCTTCTCGTTGCCCTATTACATGGCTCGTTCAAAGTGGCTCCATAAGAATTAGCCGACGCTGCCACACGATGGCAGACGCATTTTAAAACATCGCCCTGCTTTTTATACCTCCAATAAGAAATTAGATATGTCACCAAAACATCACAATACACTGACGGAAAAAATAAGTAACTCTCACGAGCGCTACAGAGTGTTTTTGTAGTACACCTGATTTGCATCATCATCGTGGCGCTATTACCTCCACCCTTACGCGACTGGCACGAAATCCAAATACACGTCATCTGTTAGATGTAGAAATACGCCTAAAAAAATGGTTCAAATGGTTCTGTGCACTATGGGATTTAACTTCTGAGGTCATCAGTCCCCTACGACTTAGAACTACTTAAACCTACCTAACCCTAGGACATCGCACACATCCATTCCAGAGGCAGGATTCGAACCTGCGACCGTAGCGGTCACGCGGTTCCAGATTGTAGCGCCTAGAACCGCTCGGCCACCCCGGCCGGCTACGCCTGAAAACTTGGGTTTATGCTGCACGACTCCCTCTTGGTGTTGCGATATTTTTTTCCACCAGTGAGGTTGTGGAGACATATCTAATTTCTCATTGAAGGTATAAAAAGCAGAGCGTTGCTTTAAAATGCGTCTGACAAATGAAATTCGCAAGACCGGATTGCCATCGTGTGGCAGCGTCGGCTTATTCTTCTGCAGCCGCTGTGAGGCCCGCCTTTAGTAATTGAACAGCGACAGGTGATCGGCAGACCGCCGCTCTATTGTCCGCTGTGTATCGACCGCAAACAGACCGTGTGTTCACGTGATGGCTCGCGTTCCGCTGTGCCAATACTACTGACCGGCCGCTCGAAAATTTATTCGCTGTCATTGAAGATCGCGTACACTGGACGGAAGCAAATTGTCCAGAGGTTCGCGATCTCTTTTTCACCACACACGGAAGCCCAATGTGTCATCGTTCGATGGTCTACGGTTTTATTTATCCACAGGAAACGCAGGAATTCTTGATTTAGCTCCCTTTCCAGAAACTGGGAAGGGAACATTCCTTCCCTTTATAACAGTATTTTACCGGCCGGTGTGGCCGTGCGGTTCTAGGCGCTACAGTCTGGAACCGAGCGACCGCTACGGTCGCAGGTTCGAATCCTGCCTCGGGCGTGGATGTGTGTGATGTCCTTAGGTTAATTAGGTTTAATTAGTTCTAAGTTCTAGGCGACGGATGACCTCAGAAGTTAAATCGCGTAGTGCTCAGAGCCATTTGAACCATTTATAACAGTATTTTCCTATGGCATTGCTCAAAAATGGCTCTGAGCACTATGGGACTCAACTGCTGAGGTCATTAGTCCCCTAGAACTTAGACCTAGGTAAACCGAACTAACCTAAGGACATCACAAACATCCATGCCCGAGGCAGGATTCGAACCTGCGACCGTAGCGGTCTTGCGGTTCCAGACTGCAGCGCCTTTAACCGCACGGCCACTCCGGCCGTATGGCATTGCATACTATCGGGATCTCTCTGATTAACTAAACAGAAAATAAACGGTGAAATATTTCTTCATTATTGAATAAGTGAATAATCATAAACCAATGTTACTACGTAAGTATTGCAGCTTTCATTGTGTTACAAGAGCTTCTAAATGTTTCACACGAGATAATGATCGCCTATTCAGTTTCTGTTGCTATCGTCATAGAGTTGTATCTCTTAGTTTCAACTTCGAAGTGGAAAAGGAAAATTATATATGTCTTTATACGAAAACGATAGTGGAATGAAGAATAGTTTTCAGCCATCAAAAGACTGGTTCAAATGGGTCTGAGCACTATGGGACTTATCTTCCGAGGCCGTCAGTCCCCTAGAACTTAGAACTACTTACACCTAACTAACCTAAAGACATTACATACATCCATGCGCGAGGCAGGATTCGAACCAGCGACCGTACGGTCACGCGGTTCCAGACTGTAGCGCCTAGAACCGCTCGGCCACAAAGGCCGGCATCACAAGACTGTTACTTCTCATTTGGTGTATAACGGACGTATGAAGACTGACGATTCGTATGTCAATGACATAAATCAAATCTGAATGTCAAGGAAGAGCACTGTACTTTTACTTTCTCCTTATGCTTGATTCGTTCGAACGTTAAAATATTTTATATGCTATATTCTTAGATTTATTATTTTATTGGTGGCAATAACTGTAGTATACATTGATCAGTCAGAACGCTATGACCGCCTACCCAATAACCGGTATGTCCACCTCTCGTGTGAATAACAGCGGCGACGCGACGTGGCATGGAAGCAACAGCCTTGGTGGGTCGCTGGAGGGAGCTAGAACCACATCTATGCATACAAGTCATCGAATTCCCGTAAATCCCGTGGAGGGGGGCGATGGACTCGGACGCCATGTTCATTCGCATCTTAGATGTGCTTGACCGGGTTCTTATCTGGTGAGTTGGAGGAAGTAGAAACACGTTCCGGGAAAATCAGGAATACAGAAATACAAGTCGCTGAGGAATGAAATAAATAGGAAGTGTGGGGAAGCTAAGACGAAATGGCTGCAGGAAAAATGTGAAGACATCGAAAAAGATATGATTGTCAGAAGGACAGACTCAGCATACACGAAAGTCAAAACAACCTTTGGTGACATGAAAAGCAACGGTGGTAACATTAAGAGTGCAACGGGAATTCCACTGTTAAATGCAGAGGAGAGAGCAGATAGGTGGAAAGAATACACTGAAAGCCTATATGAGGGTGAAGATTTGTCTGATGTGATAGAAGAAGAAACAGGAGTCGATTTAGAAGAGATAGGGGATCCAGTATTAGAATCGGAATTTCAAAGAGCTTTGGAGGACTTACGGTCAAATAAGGCAGAAGGGATAGATAACATTCCATCAGAATTTCTAAAATCATTGGGGGAGGTGGCAACAAAACGACTATTCACGTTGGTGTGTAGAATATGTGAGTCTGGCGACATACCATCTGACTTTCGGAAAAGCATCATCCACACAATTCCGAAGACGGTAAGAGCTGACAAGTGCGAGAATTATCGCACAATCAGTTTAACAGCTCATGCATCGAAGCTGCTTACAAGAATAATATACAGAAGAATGGAAAAGCAAATTGAGAATGCGCTAGGTGACGATCAGTTTGACTTTAGGGAAAGCAAAGGGACGAGAGAGGCAATTCTGACGTTACGGCTAATAATGGAAGCAAGGTTAAAGAAAAATCAAGACACTTTCATAGGATTTGTCGGCCTGGAAAAAGCGTTCGACAATATAAAATGGTGCAAGCTGTTCGAGATTCTGAAAAAAAGTAGGGGTAAGCTATAGGGAAAGACGGGTCATATAGAATATGTACAACAACCAAGAGGGAATAATAAGAGTGGACGATCAAGAACGAAGTGCTCGTATTAAGAAAGGTGTAAGACAAGGCTGTAGCCTTTCGCCCCTACTCTTCAATTTGTACATCGAGGAAGCAATGATGGAAATAAAAGAAAGGTTCAGGTGTGGAATTAAAATGCAAGGTGAAAGGATATCAATGATACGATTCGCTGATGACATTGCTATCCTGAGTGAAAGTGAAGAAGAATTAAATGATCTGCTGAACGGAATGAACAGTCTAATGAGTACACAGTATGGTTTGAGAGTAAATCGGAGAAGGACGAAGGTAATGAGAAGTAGTAGAAATGAGAACAGCGAGAAACTTAACATCAGGATTGATGGTCGCGAAGTCAATGAAGTTAAGGAATTCTACTACCTAGGCAGTAAAATAACCAATGACGGACGGAGCAAGGAGGACATCAAAAGCAGACTCGCTATGGCAAAAAAAGGCATTTATGGCCAAGTGAAGTCTACTAATATCAAATACCGGCCTTAATTTGAGGAAGAAATTTCTGAGGATGTACGTCTGGAGTACAGCATTGTATGGTAGTGAAACATGGACTGTGGGAAAACCGGAACAGAAGAGAATCGAAGCATTTGAGATGTGGTGCTATAGACGAATGTTGAAAATTAGGTGGACTGATAAGGTAAGGAATGAGGAGGTTCTACGCAGAATCGGAGAGGAACGGAATATGTGGAAAACACTGATAAGGAGAAGGGACAGGATGATACGACATCTGCTAAGACATGAGGGAATGACTTCCATGGTACTAGAGGGAGCTGTAGAGGGCTAAAACTGTAGAGGAAGACAGAGATTGGAATACGTCAAGCAAATAATTGAGGACGTAGGTTGCAAGTGCTACTCTGAGATGAAGAGGTTAGCACAGGAAAGGAATTCGTGGCGGGCCGCATCAAACGAGTCAGTAGACTGATGGCCAAAAAAAAAAAAAAAAAAAAAAAGATTTGGGGTGTGGGGTAGGCAGCACAATAATTGGAACTCGCCACTGTTTTCCTCTAACCACTCCGTCACACTCCTGGCCTTGTGGCATCGTGCATAATCTAGTTGAAAAATGTCGCTGTCGTCGGGAAACATGATCTTGATGAATGGGTGTACGCGGCTTGCAACTAGTGGCCGCCATGGTGCCTTGCACCAACTCCACTGGACCCACGGGTGCCCACGCGAATGTCCCCAGGCTATAATGCGGCTGCCGCCAGCTTGTCTCCGACCTGCAGTACGTTTGTCAACTTGCTGTTCCCCGGGAAGACGACGGATTCGCGCCTTCCCACCGGTACGATGAAGAGAGTATCAGGATTCATCAGACCATGCAACGCTCTGCCACTGCATCAACGTTCAGAGACGATAGTCCGTGCTTATTTCAGTCGTAGTTGCCGGTGTCGTGGTGTTATCGGTGACACAAGCACGGTTCGTCGTCTGTGGAGATCCACTGTCAGGAATGTTCGGTGTACTGATACAATTGTACTCTGCCCAACATTGAAGTTGTGAGAACTGGGCGTGACTTGTACTTGGGTAGCTCAAATGGTAGAGCACTTGCCCGCGAAAGGCAAAGGTCCCGAATTCGAGTCTCGGTCCGACACACAGTTTTAATCTTCCAGGAATTTTCATATCATCGCACACTCCGTTGGAATCTCATTCTGGAAACATCCCCTAGGCTGTGGCTAAGCCATATATCTGCAACATCCTTTCTTTCAGGAGCGCTAGTTCTGCAAGGCTCGCAGGAGAGCTTCTGTTTGGAAGGTAGGAGACGAGGTACTGGCAGGAGTGAAGCTGTGAGGACGGGGCATGAGTCATGCTTGGGTAGCTCAGATGGTAGAGCACTTGCCCGCGAAAGGCAAAGGTCCCGAGTTCGAGTCTTGGTCCGACACACAGTTTTATCTGCCAGGAAGTTTCATTGAAGTCTGATGTTTCGTCCGCCATAGAACGCCATCTGTTCTGTTTTACCAGTCTGCCGAGCCTACTGTGGTGTCACCGTCAGACGCCACACTTGCCAGGTGGTAGCTTTTAAATCGGCCGCGCTCCATTAGTACATGTCGGACCCGCGTGTCGCCACTTTCAGTGATAGCAGACCGAGCGCCACCACACGGCAGGTCTAGAGAGACGTACTAGCACTCGCCCCAGTTGTACGGACGACGTAGCTAGCGATGCACACTGACGAAGCCTCGCTCATTTGCAGAGCAGATAGAATAGCCTTCAGCTAAGTCAATGGCTACGACCTAGCAAGGCGCCATTAGCCTTACATAGCTTGTATCTAAAGAGTCTCACTTGTATCGTCAAGAGCGATGTACCAAAAGGATGGATTAAAGTTAAGTATTCCAGGAGCTACGTACTTTTCTTTATAGCATTCATTACGTATCCTGTTGCAGACCTATCTCTATTCTGCGTGAGCTTAGCGCGTGCCTTTCGGCTACTTCCGTGGCGTGGCTGTCTTGCTACGCCACAACACCTACGACGTCCGATATCAGTAATAAGGGGTCGTCGCCCAACCCAATGACGTCGGGAGGTGGTTTCACCTTAGTTTCGCCACGTGTCGAAGATATTCACCTTAGAACTCCTCGAACACACGACAAATCATGTAGTTTCCGAAATGATCGTGCAGAGGGTACGAGCCATTACAATCTGCCCTCGGTGAAACTCAGATAAATCAAGCGTCTTCTCCGTTCTACATATGGATAGCAAGCTCACTGATGCTGCATGCACCTTGCATGTCTATGATTAGCAGATATTCGTCGTCAGTTGACGCTGCTATCGCGTACACACGTTTAGATTGATAGTAGGTCGGTGATCGTAATGTTCTGGCTGTTCAATGTAAACTCAAGCGCCAAATACAGAGAAGTATAAACATATAGAAACTGGCGCCGCGGTCGGCAACGCTTATATAAGACAGCAAGTGCCTGGAACAGTTTTTAGATCGGTTACTGTTGCTACAACGGCAGGTTATCAAGATTTAAGTGAGTCCGAACGTGATGTCAAAGTCGGTGCACGAGCGATGGGACACAGTATCTCCGGGGTAGCGATGAAGTGTGGATTTTCATGTAGGACCATTTCACGAGTGTACCATGAATATCAGGAATCCGGTGAAACATCATACCTCCGACATCGCTGCAGCTGGTAAAAGATCCCATAAGAACGGGACCAACGACGACTGAAGAGAATCGTTCAACGTGTCAGAAGTGCAACCCTTCCGTAAACTGCTGCAGATTTCAAAGCTGGACCATTAGCAAGTTTTGGCGTGCGAACCATTGAAAGAAACATCGATATGGGCTTTCGGAGCCAAAGGCCTACTCGTGTCGCTTTAACTACTGCATGAAGCAAAGCTTTACGCCTCGTCTGGGCCCACCAATTGGACAGTTGAGTGTTGATGACTGGAATGATGTTGCCTCGTAGGACGAGTCTCTTTTCAAATTCTATCTAGCTGATGGACGTGTACGGGTATGGAGAGAACCTCATGAATTCATGTACGCTGCATGTTAGCAGAGGACTATTCAGGCTGGTGGAGGCTCTGTAATGGCGTGGGACTCGTGTAGTTGGAGTGATATGGGGCCCTTAATGCATCTAGATATGACTCTGACAGGTGATATGTACATAAGCATCCTGTCTGATCACCTGCATCAATTCATGTCCAGTGTGCATTCCGACGGACTTGGGCAATTCCAGGAGGATAATGCGACACCCCACAAGTCCAGAATTGCTACAGAGTGGCTCCAGGAACACTCTTCTGAGCTTAAACACTTCATCTGCCCGCGAAACACCGCAGACATGAACATTATTGAGCATGTCTGGGATGCCTTGCAACGTGCTTCTCAGAAGAGATCTACACGCCCTCATGCTCTTGCGGATTTGTGGACAGCCCTGGAGGATCCATGATGTCAGTTCCCTCCACCACTACTTCAGATACATTCCACGTCCTGTTGCGGCACTTCTGCGTGCTCTCTGTGGCCCTACACGATATTAAGCCGGTGTACCAGTTTCTTTGGTTCTTCAGTGTATATAGTTAAGGGCTACAAAATGAACCTTTTACATGGATTTGAAGTATATAAGCATTCCACCTAAATTTAAATGATTTATTGAATGATCAACTTGCATTAAAAACTAACTATATTTCTACTGCATACCATCTATAATATAAAAATGAATCGCAAAATGTGTTGGTAAGCGCATAACTCAACAACGCCTCGACCAATTTGGCCAAATCTTTTTTTAAAATGTTCGTTGAAGTTCAAGGATGGTTTTTACGGCGAGAAAAATTAGAATTATTGCTGGAAAAACCCTAAAAATAGCCCTTTTCTTTTTCCTTGTGTTTACATCGCGGCAGGCTGACCTGCATGAATGGTTGCAGAGGTGCTAGGGGCAAGCAGGCTGCAAGGGGAATTTGTACACCTCTGCGTACGTGTCACCAGTCAGAGTCGTACCTAGACGTATCACGGGTCCCATATCACTCGCACTGCACACGCCCCACACCATTACAAGGACTCCACGAGCTTGATTCATGAGATTCTCTCCGTATACGTACGTCTATCCACTCGATACAATTTGAAACGAGACTCGTCTGTCCAGGCAACATGTTTCCAGACATCAACAGTCCAATATCGGTGTTGACTGGACCAGGCAAGGCGTAAAGCTTTGTGTCGTGCAGTTATCAAGGTTACACAAGTGGGCCTTCGGCTCCAAAAGCCTATATCGATGATGTTTCGTCGGATGGTTCGCACGCTTACACTGGCCCTTTGGTGGTGCAATGATTTTATTAGCAGGAGATTTTCGTCAAACATTGCCAGTGATTCCACGATCAACGCCAGCTGATGAACTCAATGCATGTCTAAAGTCCTCCAATTTGTGGAAACATGTCAAAGCACTTCATTTAAGCAAGAATATGCGTGTCGAGTTGCGAAATGACCAATCTGGAAACATATTCTCTAAACAACTCATTGACATTGGTAATGGCAAATTTCCTATAGACATGTTGACTGGCTGCATTAACTTTCCTCAAAGTTTTTGTCAGTTAACTCGATCAAAAGATGAACTTATTCAGAAGGTGTTTCCAGATGTTTCTCAAAATTACAGAAACCATGAGGTTATATGTGTGATGATATTTTGTATCAAATACGGAATAGAATGGGAAATCCAAATATACAAATCAGTGAAGAAATTTACAATGAAGCATTGATTTCAATTGAGGACATGTGCTTGATAATGTCAAACAAACTATTAATTCAATTAGGCCTGACCGCGCCCAATCGTCCAATGCATGACGCTTTTAACCAAGAGTTGCATCGAGAAAAACTGTATGATCTCAACGCTTTGAAAGAATTAATTCAAACAAATCTTCCACTGTTAACTGAACAACAGAAGTATGTATTTGAAACTCTTATGAAAGTAACAAATGATGAAACTGGAGGGATTTACTTCTTAGATGCACCTGGTGGTACAGGAAAAACTTTTTTGATTTCATTAATATTAGCAACAATTCGCTTACAAAATAAAATTGCACTTGCACTCGCTTCGTCGGGAATCGCAGCAACTTTGCTTGAAGGTGGTCGAACAGCCCATTCAGCACTAAAATTGCCATTAAATATGCAAAGCAATGAAACTCCAACCTGCAACGTTTCGAAGAACTCTGCAATGGCAAAGGTTTTGCAGCAATGTAAATTGATTGTTTGGGATGAATGCACGATGGCACATAAAAAATCTTTGGAGGCTTTAGACAGAACCTTAAAAGATCTACGGAGCAATAATAACCGATTTGGTGGTGCAATGATTTTATTAGCAGGAGATTTTCGTCAAACATTGCCAGTGATTCCACGATCAACGCCAGCTGATGAACTCAATGCATGTCTAAAGTCCTCCAATTTGTGGAAACATGTCAAAGTACTTCATTTAAGCAAGAATATGCGTGTCGAGTTGCGAAATGACCAATCTGGAAACATATTCTCTAAACAACTCATTGACATTGGTAATGGCAAATTTCCTATAGACATGTTGACTGGCTGCATTAACTTTCCTTAAAGTTTTTGTCAGTTAACTCGATCAAAAGATGAACTTATTCAGAAGGTGTTTCCAGATGTTTCTCAAAATTACAGAAACCATGATTGGTTGAGCGAACGAGCTATACTGGCTGCAAAAAACATAGATGTAAATGAATTAAATTTCAAAATTCAAGAACAAATTACAGGCGAATTGAGGATATATAAATCAGTTGATTCGGCTACTAATCAAGATGATGTAGTCAACTATCCACCGGAATTTTTAAACTCGCTGGATTTGCCAGGATTGCCACCTCACAATCTTCAATTAAAGGTTGGATCGGTGGTTATAATGTTGCGAAATATCAACCAACCGCGTCTTTGCAACGGTACACGGTTAGCGATAAAAAAATTACTAAACAATGTGATAGAAGCAACTATACTCAAAGGAAAGTATAAAGGAGAAGATGTTCTCATACCGCGCATCCCAATGATTCCGACTGATGTGCCATTTGAGTTTAAACGACTACAGTTTCCAGTGCGGCTTGCTTTTGCTATGACTATAAACAAGTCCCAGGGGAAATCATTAAGTGTTTGTGGTATTAATCTAGAAAACCCATGTTTCTCACATGGTCAATTGTATGTTGCCTGTTCCCGTGTTGGAAAACCATCAGATTTGTTTATCTATGCGCCAGGTAATCAAACAAAAAACATCGTATACCACAAAGCACTACAATGATAATAATAATAATTATGATTCACATGATTAACAATAAAGCGATTACTTACTTTTAAATCCTTATATATGTTTTATTTAATTATTTTTTATTCACAATGCCCTATCACCAGGGTGACGGTTCTGTTCAGGAGAATTTTTTTAAATACGTAGGCAAAAAAACTGCCATATTACAAATCTTTTTGACAGGACGAAGTCTGTCGGGTCAGCTAGTCTCTTATAAAATGTGAAAATTAGTCCATTATTTTTATAAATTAGAACTATGTGTCATATTTTTTCAAATATGTTATACATAACTTCTGTGTGTGCTGAGGTCCTACTTTTTATATGTGTTTATATATATTCCTTGCCGTTAGCACAATAGCTGACATATAAATGTAATGAAACCTGTTTAAGCCGTGCACTTTAATTTTTGTGAGGAAGTGATCATCTGGAGGGGTGGTCTAAAAGGGTGATAAAGGTAAAATGTGATTCTGGACATTATCATTTAATCACAATCAATGACAACAGCTGCTACAATGAAAAACAAGCTCTTATAATATATTAATAATTGTAATATTAATATTACTACTTCTGCTACTACTGCTACTACTATTAATAAAAATATTAATAATAATAGTAATACAGTATATACGAGGGCAGTTCAATAAGTAATGCAACACATTTTTTTCTGAAACAGAGGTTGTTTTATTCAGCATTGAAATACACCAGGTTATTCCCCAATCTTTTAGCTACACAACACTATTTTTCAACGTAATCTCCATTCAATGCTACGGCCTTACGCCACCTTGAAATGAGGGCCTGTATGCCTGCACGGTACCATTCCACTGGTCGATGTCGGAGCCAACGTCGTACTGCATCAATAACTTCTTCATCATCCGCGTAGTGCCTCCCACGGATTGCGTCCTTCATTGGGCCAAACATATGGAAATCCGACGGTGCGAGATCGGGGCTGTAGGGTGCATGAGGTAGAACAGTCCACTGAAGTTTTGTGAGCTCCTCTCGGGTGCGAAGATTTGTGTGAGGTCTTGCGTTGTCATGAAGAAGGAGAAGTTCGTTCAGATTTTTGTGCCTACGAACACGCTGAAGTCGTTTCTTCAATTTCTGAAGAGTAGCACAATACACTTCAGAGTTGATCGTTTGACCATGGGGGAGGACATCGAACAGAATAACCCCTTCAGCGTCCCAGAAGACTGTAACCATGACTTTACCCGCTGAGGGTATGGCTTTAAACTTTCTCTTGGTAGGGGAGTGGGTGTGGCGCCACTCCATTGATTGCCGTTTTGTTTCAGGTTCGAAGTGATGAACCCATGTTTCATCGCCTGTAACAATCTTTGACAAGAAGTTGTCACCCTCAGCCACATGACGAGCAAGCAATTCCGCACAGATCGTTCTCCTTTGCTCTTTATGGTGTTCGGTTAGACAACGAGGCACCCAGCGGGAACAAACCTTTGAATATCCCAACTGGTGAACAATTGTGACAGCACTACCAACAGAGATGTCAAGTTGAGCACTGAGTTGTTTGATGGTGATCCGTCGATCATCTCGAACGAGTGTGTTCGCACGCTCCGCCATTGCAGGAGTCACAGCTGTGCACGGCCGGCCCGCACGCGGGAGATCAGACAGTCTTGCTTGACCTTGCGGCAATGATGACACACACTTTTCCCAACGACTCACCGTGCTTTTGTCCACTGCCAGATCACCGTAGACATTCTGCAAGCGCCTATGAATATCTGAGATGCCCTGGTTTTCCGCCAAAAGAAACTCGATCACTGCCCGTTGTTTGCAACGCACATCCGTTACAGACGCCATTTTAACAGCTCCGTACAGCGCTGCCACCTGTCGGAAGTCAATGAAACTATACGAGACGAAGCAGGAATGTTTGAAAATATTCCACAAGAAATTTTCGGTTTTTTCAACCAAAATTGGCCGAGAAAAAAAAAAAATGTGCGCCACGTGGTACTGAGAGTGAGGTAACTGGGAAGCATGTGCTTGCGCGATCGTGGCAAACGACGGAAACGAACGCTACTCAGAAAGCTACTCGGCACGAGATGCAGTGCTTCAGGTCACACCGTTCCTTTGGTGTGGCTGCTCCACTAACCTGGCGTCCTTGTTAATATCTCATGCTGCCGCGATGTCAGTTGGCGAGCGCAGCTGACCAACGTGATTCCGCACCGCTAGAATACTGTGTACAATGGCTGTATACAACAGACACTCCATCCTTCAGAGGACTCGCCGGTCTTTAGCGGGTTCGTGCTTGCCTACCACGGGGACTCCAGCCTTTGCAGCATCTTTTCCCCTCCGTGCTCCATATCTATCCTCTTGCTGTTGTTCTTCCACTCCCCTGGGGGAACACGTCTGGCGTGTTTTTGGGACTGTTCCGCATTGTCTGTAGGTGACATAAGAACCGTCTCACCACTGTGTTTCGTTCCATTTTCTTTTCTTCGATCACCTTTCCCTGTATTAGCATGGACACCTCTTTCTACACATACTGAAATGTAAGAATGACTATTTGTTCTTTTAATACATCTGGATTTTTTGGTTCCGTTTCGTAAACCCTGGAGTTGATATAACCTCGTAAGAAAAAATCTTAGCGCGTTAAATCAGGCGATATCATTGGCCATAGAATGCAACAACCACTATCTATTCACAGTTTGGGGACACGTTGTTGAGATACTCACTAACCACTCTACAATAATTGGGTTGTGCACCATCGTGCTGAAACCAGTGCCACACAACTAACTGAAGTCGTTTAGGAGATGGCCAAGATTCAGCACATTCTGTCGGAATTGCAAATACAGCCGACCAGTTAGTCTGGGAGCCAAATAAACTGGTGCGTAATGTAGTCTCACAGAACGCCGCGCGCCATACGTTTAACTCCCCAGTGCATTTGTATGTGATGTGGTCGAAACCACTGCGGATTTGCAGGAGCCCAGTAATGTTGATGTGTCTATTGACAAAGACGTCATTGGCGAAATAGCATTCATCTCCCCATGAATACTGATTTACGATTACTTTATTCGCGAGATGGAAATCGTTTCCATATATGTACTGATGTAGGTGTAGCTTAAAGGGATGCCATTTTCTTTCTTCCAGAATTCTTTGTACCGAAGACCTCAACATCCCACTGCAGCTAATCATAACAATATAATTATCCATATATTGTTAATTAATGCTGCAATTATAATGGTATTTATATTAATAAAATATTAAATTAAAGTATAGATTGTATTATTTTAATAATTTATATCAATTAATTCACACAAAATCTGCTGAGTAAACAAGTTTTTGTTACTACTGAGTTTATGATTCCAGTATGACCAAGGAATTGGTTCTTTCTACCCTCTCCCCAAGCAACCGCTCAGCAGCGTCAGCTTGACATGTTACAGGATCAATAACGCTCTAGCCATCCTGATCTATAATAAAGTGGAGTAATTTAGCAAAATGAGTGTTGTATTACATTCTCCACACTACCTGTGAGATCCAGAAAAACCAGATAGTCTGTGTGTATCAGAAATATTCAGAATATTGACAAGGTTATGATACTATTGTTTCCAAATAATTTGGTGAATCGTCACCCATTGTATCACTGTACACTTTCCTCCTGATTTATCACAATGCAGATGTATTACTAGTCTGTCATGAAAAAATTCAGTCTCACAGGTTCATTTTAGATTTGTGTCCTCCAATAGGAAGTGAAGAAGATATATCTCGCGTAAACGAGATACTGTGGCAAGAGTTTATTTGGCAAAACATCCTTATTGCTGCCATGGCGGTTATCTTCCATGTGGTACCTCACCAATGAGGAGCTAATTCAGAAAAGATGGAATGATCATGTGGTCGTTATTACAATTTCAAATTTAGCGCTGAAAGAGAATCAGTGCAAAATTAGAAAACAATTGTATGGGGAATGGAGTGATTGTGTCTTTCAACTTTTTATTATGCCATCCTGGTTTTTGTGGATTTTATGTCATCTTGTACTCTTCTTATCGTGGCGTATCATCTGCATACTGAGTATATACAGAATCTTCGAAAAAAGTTACAAAATTGTTAGAGCAATTGAGAACGGCTTCCCATATTTCATTCTATGTACACTCATACTCATAAATTAAGGATAATGCTGATACATGGTGAAACAACACTCTGGTGGGCGATCTGCGGGTTTACATCACCTTGGAGTACGACCATGCGATGCATTTGACCTGCGGTCGTCGCACGGTGGCGCTGGCAGCAGTCCACATACACAGAGGTTTGTTGGTGCATGTCAGAGTACGGTGCAGCGAGTGAGTGTGCAGACGTTTTCAGACGTGCTAATGGTGACTGTGTGTTGAAAATGGCTCAAAGAACACATAAAGAAGACGTTATGAAGGGTAGAATACTAGGGCGACTGGCGGCTGGTCAAACACATCAAGTCGTAGCATGGGCCCTCCGTGTGCCACAAAGTTTGATCTCACGATTATGGCAACGATTTCAGCAGACAGGAAACGTATCCAGGCGCTACAGTACGAGACGTCCACAGTGTACAACACCACAAGACGACCAATATCTCACCATCAGTGCCCGCAAACGGCCACGGTATTTGCAGGTAGCCTTGCTCGCAGCCACTGGAACAGTTGTCTGCAGACGCACAGTCTACAGACGACTGAACAGACGTGGTTTATTCACCCGGAGACCTGCCAGGTGCATTCCACTGAGCCCTGATCACAGGAGAGCCGTAAAGCCTGGTGTCAAGAACGCAGTACATGGTCATTGGAATAGTGGTCCCAGGTTATGTTCCCGGACGAGTCCAGGTATATTATAGACAGTGATTGTCTCCGGGTTTTCATCTGGTGTGAACGAGGAACCAGATACCAACCCCTTAATGTCTTTGAAAGGGACCTGTATGGAGTTCGTGGTTTGATGGTGTGGGGTGGGATTATGATTGGTGCACGTACACCCCTGCACGTCTTTGACAGAGGAACTGTAACAGGTCAGGTGTATCGGGATGTCATTTTGCACCAGTATGTCCACCTTTTCTGGGGTGCAATGGGTCCCATCTTCCTCCTGATGGATGATAACGCATGGCCCCACCGAGCTGCCATCGTGGTGGAGTACCTTGAAACAGAAGATCTCAGGCGAATGGAGTGGCCTGCCCGTTCTCCAGACCTAAACCCCATCGAGCACGTCTGGGATGCTCTCGGTCGACGTATCGCTGCACATCTTCAAACCCTTAGGACACTTCAGGGAGCTCCGACAGGCACTGGTGCAAGAATGGGAGGCTATACCCAAGCAGCTGCTGGACCACCTGATCCAGAGTATGCCAACCCGTTGTGCGGCATTCGTACGTGTGCATGGTGATCAAATCCCATATCGATGTCGGGGCACACGCGCAGGAAACAGTGGCGTTTTGTAGCACATGTGTTTCGGGACGGTTTTCCCAACTTATAACCAATACCGTGGACCCACAGATCTGTGTCGTGTGTGTTCCTCATGTGCCTATGCTATTAGCGCCAGTTTTGTGTAATGCCACGTTCTGTGGCACCGCATTCTACGATTACCCTTAATTTATGAACATGAGTGTAGTTTGTCGCTACACAGTCCGCTGTGCTGTTCATGAAATTCGTAGAAATAGCTAGGATGAGTTCACCTGAGCAATTAGAAAAGTTAGCAGCTAGAGCTGAACGGTGAAAGTGTTTTTGTTCTAAAAAACCTTGCAGTGTTCCTTATCAGTTCCACACACGTTGTGCGTTGCCCGAATTAGACCTTAACTTACTCGCGTGCGCAAGGCACAATCGCTAGAGTTGCGACGACTTTAGCGGTAGCTGCCACAGCTGAAGTCTGCAGGAGCGAGTTAAATGCTTTCTTTATGCGGCCGTCGCCGTTATGCGTTTTAATCTCCGGTCGGGTAGCAGGTTTGTTCGTTATTTCGCGGCGTTCCTCATGAAATATTCTGTGCCTATGGGGTTACGCTCTCCGAAACACGAAGTTTACCTTCTCGCGTTAAATGCTGCGCATGCCCTGTTACTTCCACTCCCAGGGAAATTTTAAACGATCCCGTGAATGCAGGCATACTGCACTAACAGATGAAGTTACGTAAATGGAAATTCTATATGGTAGTTACCACAAATCTATACTGTACGGTGTATGTAAGATTTTATTAATGACTCTTGCACCTAATGTTCCGCTGTTCGTGGAGACAAGGCATCGAATCCGAAGATCAATGCCTGCCGATAGAATATAGATAGCTACAACCTGATCGCTATCGCACGAGTGTTTGTGAGTACTTGCAACAACGAACGAAATGAAAAACATGCTTAAATTAAAATCTCACTGCTCTTAGTCGTAAATTTGAAGGTCGTAATTTAGTTTAAATAAATGTACATTATAGAATAACATTACTGGCAGATCCAAAATGAGCAAAAATTTAAATTTAGTAAATTACTTTAATGACTTTAAGATCACGCGAATGTCGTGTGGCAAAGACAAAGAAGAATCTTTTTAAAATGCACATGCGCTAGCTTACATGTAAAAGACAAGTGTACCATGAACACAAAAACGTTAATCAGGAATGCAATGAAGTTACTTTCAAAAACGAGCACCAATAGTAATACATGACTAACAACACTTCAGGGAAAAGTGTACTGTGTTACATAACTCACGATAATGGTGTCTGTTTGACAATACAATTAATCTTGACGAAAACTGGTTATTATTCTTTGATAATTACTTCCTATGTGAATGCTTTTCAACAGATGCAGTAAGAAGTTTCATTTATTACAACAACTGTTTTTCAGCAGTAATGTTACGTAGACATATGCACAAGATATCATTTGTAAAATACATCATAACATTCCAAAGCTACTTTGACTGGATAAAAGCCAGCAGGCTTTTGTCATAGAACATGAATTTCACTTTAAATCTCCTTTAATTTGAATTTATTGTCTGTAGTAGTAGTACAATACTAACTGAACAACTATAGTTACTACTGCCTTCTATCACAATAATCACTCTATTGAAAAGGCACTGTAACTGAAATTGTATTTTTTTGACTGTTTCTTTTCACTTGTGACTTCCGCGGAATTAATTGTGAAAGGACAGGCACCAGGTGATGCTTAACGACACGGCACAACGAGTTTGTTCTTAGACTAAACACATTATAATGTTTTAAGACGCTGTCATGGCTGTTACACAACTGCAAAATACTGGCTTGGTCTTTCTGTGCAGTGATTTGCTTGTGGTGCAAAGTAGTGCTTATTATGAGACCTGTTAATGGAAAAGGCTCCTTGATTATTGAGCAGCGTTAATAAATTGTGGCCACATTCTTCAATACTTCCAAAATCATCTTGCGACCATACACTGTGTGCAAATACTTGATCGCCCACTTAGAATTTGCTTTATTACATGTTACTAAAACATTTTCGACTCAAAAGATTATGATATTTGTGCGTCAACACATACGTCTGTACCACGCCGTCGTTGTTTCGCAACTCAACTACTCTGCCTTCACGTCTACGATTGTACGCACTCGCGCCAAAAGTGTTATTGTTACACGAAAGATATTCTTTCTCCTTTACACAATAACAACGTCCGTGACGTGGTCAGCGTGTTTAGCATAATGATTTGACATAAATCATTCTTCATATCCTATCAACATACATTATATGAACATAATGACTATTTACTGACAAACTTGTTTAATACATGTATCTACAAAATCTGTTGTAAACTCAAGAACCCATATATTTGAATATACGTGTGGCAGTGGGTTGTAGAGCTCCATCCTGAAACTGTTAAAACATAATCCGATTGATCTTGTACAGGCACCCTATACATTAAACTCTTTTGAGATTCTCAGTAGAAAATTTTTTGCATAGAAGCGATGTGTATCAGTTTTTCAGTATCTTCCAGTTCTATGATTTATTTATAGGAGGCTGAACTGTGAAGGACATCCGACCCTCAGCGACATACACACACGCGGTAATACCGTAGCAGAGCTTAAAAAGGGCTTTGTGTGCTATTTATGTAAATACTTCGTAGAGCTGTTCATGACACATCACTGTTGTGGTCTCTGTCCAACGACTGATCTGATGCAGCTCTGCACGATAGTCAATTTTGTCAGGATCATCATCTCTGCCTTATTATTACAACTTACATTCACTAGAAACTGTCTATTGTAGTCAAGGCAAAGCTTTCCCCTGCACTTTTTCCTGGTATACTCCTTTTATCGAATTAACTGTTACTATTTCTTGGCATCTCAGAAAACGTCCCGTAAACCTACTCTGCGAAATGCCACCCCTAAGCTTCATCAACTTGAATCTCGTTTCACTGTCATTACACTGCTTGAATTCATGAGAAGGATCTACTGATTAAGAAATTAAATACTTTGTCTATGTAATTCACAAAGTTATTACACTTGTGTGTGTAGACTGGCTAACAGAAAACATTACATTTCGTTACGCACAGTTCAAGGATCTCGGAGGCCATCTGATAAGAATATGTATGATAATAATAAGCCAACTCCTGATTCTTTAAATGCAATGGAATCAATTACAGTGATTGCTTGATCGGGAAAAAGAGAGAATTACAGGTGCACTACGGCTTTGAATTCAGTTATGGTGAGACTGTGTGTTTATTTGGGTCTAGTAACATCCTACAATTATTGCGACCTAATCCACTGAAGCAGCTGTACGACCTTACCATAACTGTAGCAGACGAGATGAGTGAACGCAAATGCGTAGGTGGAGCTCACCAGATCTCTGTTTGCTACCAGTCTAGTGGCAAATGTTGAATGCCGGACGCTTGCCACGCCGGACGTCTGCCACACTTGCCCCTTCGCCAGGTAGCGATCCCTCAGGTAAGGGACGCCCTTCCTCGTACTACTTCTGTCTGCTTTCAAACAGCCGTCTCCACATTTTACACGATACAATCAGCACATAAGGGACCTTCTTCTTCGACATCTTGGCCAAATACAGAGCTTCTTTTCCGAAATAGAAATATTTATAACTTTTGGGAAACGAAAGAAATACCGACGATTATGTCAGTATGTAATTAGTTCTGCCAAGTAGAAATACAGATCCCTCTGTATGTACGGTAGCTTCCTTTCACGCTTACTGATTGCGATAGAAACAGTCCATCGCCATGGGAGCAACAAGAAAGGAACGCTGTAAACAGAATGCGAATGTACGCTAATCATTTCCTTTTGACCACTGCATTTGTCCCTACATTAAATACAACTGCATGCCCAAAATACTATAAGGAAAGAAGAAGTGGGTATGTGAATGTTTGAAAAGATGAAGGACATACTTCATATTAATTTACTCTCTAAAACGCGATATCCTTTGCGGCGCAACATTAGTTAATAAAGTGTAGCGGGACAATGTTCAAAACATGACTGAAAATACGTTCACTAAATAGAGATAAGAACATCTATGATTGACATGTCATCTAAAGCCGACGTACAATTTTAAAATGTTAGAAATAAGGAAATGAAGCAATACAGAATGCTATGCTTGCAACATACGTTGTTGTTCTACATTGTTTAGCTCTGGTATTTACAGGGTCACGGAGAAAGCATCTTAGGTTTTGGAGGGAAAAGCCGTAATTTTAATGATCTGGACTACAACAGAAACAAGAACACAACTTAAGGAAAAATAATGTAATGTGTGTTCCAGCTCATAAGCGACATTGAAGCAGATAGTTCCTGTGACTTAGTATGGGCAGAGCTTATATTCGACAACCGGAATAAATTAATAACTGGCTCCTTTTACCGACCCCTGGTCTCAGATAAAACACTTTCTGAACTGTTCACAGAAAACTTGAGTCCCATCACAAATAGGTACCCTACTCATACAATTATAGTTGGTAGTGACGTCAATCTACCTTCCGTATGTTGACAAAAATAGATTTTCAGACCCTATTGTAGATAGAAAACAACTTCCGTAATTCTTCTAAATGCTTTTTTTAAAAATTATTTTGAACAATTAGTTCACGAGGCCATTCAAATTGTAAATGGTTACGAAAACACACTTGACCTCTTAGCCACTAATAATCCTGAGCATCACGACGGATATAGGGATCAGTGAACACACAATCGTAGCGAGGCTCAATTCTGTAACAAAGAAATTCACCAAAACTAAATGCGAAATGCATCTACTTATAAAAGCATCTAAAAATTCGTTTGACGTCTTTCTAAGAGAAAGTCTCCAATCCTTCCAAACTATGTAAGTGAAGACCATATGTGGCTTAAGTTCAAGGAAATAGTGTCAACAGCACTCGAGAGATTCATACCAAATAAATTAATAAGAGACGGATATGATCCCACATGGTACACAAAACGACAGAAACCTGCTGCAGGAACACCGAAAAAGGCAAGTATAATTTAGACGAACGCAAAATCTCCAAGACTGGCGAAGTCTTACCGAGGCTCGAAATTTGGTGCGGATTTCAATGCGAGATGCATTTAATAGTTTCCACAACGAATCTCTCTCTAGAAATGTGGCGGAAAATCCAAAGAGAATTCTGAGTCTACGTTAAGTAAAGCAGCGGAAAGGTTCAGTAAGCGATGAGGAGGAGGAGGAGGAGGAGGAGGAGGGGGAGACAAGCGACCCAACCCTTCGGGGCAGGTAAAATCGTGGCAAATGTCCGGCGTGGCAAATGTCCGCACACCGCAAATGTTACCTTCCCCTCTCTCCATCTCAAGTTCGCGACTGTCAGCGCAACCTGCATGTGAGGTGACATGAAGTCTGTAGTAAAGTGAAGACGGTGCACTCCCAGCGTCTGTTCTATGCGCTAAACGCTTTCCCAGAGAAAAGAGATTTTTATTAGCTTTTACCAATAGTATTTGTCGTGCTGCTAAGAAAGAGAAATCTTATACGAGGCTTATTCGGAAAGAAAGGTCCGATCGATCATAAAATGGAAACCACTGTGAAGATAAAAATTGTTTTATTTGCCACAGTTAGCTACATCTTCCAGCTACTTCTCTACATAGTCGCCGCTTCGATTTAGATATTTGTCGCAGCGTTGTACCAGCTTTTCAATACCCTCGTCATAGAAGGCAGCCACCTGTGCTTTTTGCCAAATATCTACGCTGGTCTATAGCGTGTTGTCTGTGCCAGAAAGTTGTCTTTGTTGTGACTTGGCAAGACAGCCAAGTCACAATGAGAGGAAGCCGAAATGCACGCGTTTAATTACACGCTGACTGGCGCGAGGTCTGGAACAGTTAAGGGAATTAATAGTAGCAAAGAAAGTACGTAGTTGATATAATACTTAACCTTAATCCACAATTGGTGTACATCGCTCTTGACGATACATGTTATAATGTCAATATCAAATGCTATGGCGCCTTGCTAGGTCGTAGCAAATGACGTAGCTGAAGGCTATGCTAACTATCGTCTCGGCAAATGAGAGCGTAATTGTCAGTGATCCATCTCTGGCTAAGTCGGCTGTACAACTGGGGCGAGTGCTAGTAAGTCTCTCTAGACCTGCCGTGTGGCGGCGCTCGGTCTGCAATTACTGACAGTGGCGACACGCGGGCCCGGCGTATACTAATGGACCGCGGCCGATTTAAAGGCTACCACCTAGCAAGTGTGGTGTCTGACGGTGACACCACAGTCTTCATAGCCAGCGGTTCATGTGAGCAGAGATGCAACTCACGGAGGGTCAGTTACGGGCTCTATTATGGATTATCAACCCTTTCCACCGAAAACGCTGCAAGAGCATCTTCATTGCCCCTGCAGAGTGCGGCCGAGAATTGTCATGCAGAAGGAAACGCTTGACAGCTATGTTTTGTAGTCTGCATGAATCAGGCGAAATACTAGAAGCATTGTCCAACGCATCTGTGCAAAACTTCATCAGATTTTGACTGTGGTACCCATTTTACAGGAAATTGGTACATGTTGCGCACACAGTGCACCCGTGGAAAAGCAGGTTGACACCATCACCCTGCTTTTTTTTCTTTTTTTTTCACTCCTATTTCGCTGATCATGCAAGGTAAGGCCATCGTTAGTCATTGGGTATCGTGCAATCCTCGGTGCCAGTGTCATAATTTAAATTAGTGATACAGAGTACCACTTCCTATCAACGTGGCGTGCTCCTGAGGCTGGGCTCCGATGTTGTCACCTGGACCAGGTGCGGCGTCTGCGTTCCTGTTGCATGTCAGAGTCGTCATACGAGTAGCCGACTTGACATAAAAACAATCACATGGTGTGTAAGGTTAGGTGGGTTTTGTTTCTGTTTAGTATGCAGATTGGTTTCCCTGTTGTTGCTGGTTGGGCGGCTGTGTACGCTCAGCTGGTGGTGGTAGACAGCTTTGCTGAGATGCAGCGTTTCCCCAATGTTTTGAGTTGTCTGTTTTTCAGCTTGCCATTGGTGGTTAATGGTCCCTAGTGAAGTATGTTCTTGGGCGCTTATGTTTCCACCTATGGTTGTGAGGTATAAACTTGCATTTAATTTTATGCAGTTATTGGATCGTAGTTCAAGTCGCATGCGGGCTCATGCAGACATTCTGGCCTCCTTGTAGTTCATACTGGTTTTATCCCGCCCTTGTAGTAGTTTCAGAACTATGAACTCTTCAGATAGTGCTTCATTAGGGCCGGAGATGTATCTGAAAGTGAGGCTTCAGCCACTGCACACGTGTATTCTGTATATTGATGTGTGTTGGACATCTACTATGATATTGCTATATATTAATTGATTTAGAGATCCACTTCAATTGTACTAATTATAATCATCATTTCCTTGGGCTTTGTCAACTTAAACGTAGGGTCGGCCCTGTTACTATGGATTTAGCAGTGTTAGTATCAGAAGGTGGCCGGATGCCTTTCCTGTCGCCACCCCTCCCCCCCTCCAGGACGGAATTAGTGTACCCCAGCTGTCAGCGTCTAGTGGAAGCCAAGAAATAGTGCGAACATTAGCAAATGTCTGCGAGGCGTGTAACAGAGGCGGGACATGGGGACCAGCCTAGTATGCACCTAGTGATATGTGGAAAACCGCCTAAAAACCACATCTAGGCTGGCCGGCACACCGCCCCTTGTCGTTAAAGTGCTGGGCGGATTCGATCTGGGGCTAGCGCGCCTACCCGAGTCCAGAAAGCAGCTCATTAGCGCTGTCGGATAACCTGCCGGGTAATTGTACTAATTTTAATAAAAATAATATCAATAATTACTACATCTGAAGCGAATATCTCTAAATCAATTGTCATGCGTCTCAGTTGTGAATGACCTACGTACCAAATCTTGTACTAAATATTAACTTTATCAAGAGTGTTGCTGATATTCTGACTTTCCCTCTGCCGTTCCAGAGGTCGTAATTACACACATTATGCAGAATTAGTTTCATATCTTAAATTTCAGCGTCCAAGACAAATTTCACCGCAAGCGGTGACTACAAGTCGCGGATCAGAACTACAAAGACATTTCGTTGGGCTAAATGCAACTGTGGGCAGGCTAATCGTATTAATTCAGCCCATGTCCATGTTCAGTAAAATGGAGCTTAAGCACATCGTGTATAATCTTCCCCATTAGTAAAGGTAGCGTCTAATTTCAGTAAGATAAAACGTAAACAGAAGTATTTAAGTTACAATTTCTTAACAATTAACTTTATACTACATATTAAAATTTTTGTTTTTACTCGTGTTTCGGAAACATTATCGAAGTGGGCAGTGAAACAATTCAATGGCGAATGTTGAAAATTTTTGCTGATCCGGACCTCGAACCCGGATTTCCCGCTTCTCGAAGCCCAATTGCGGCTGACGTCGGTACATCCTTCTAAATAGTGATATTTACGACCGCTGTATCAAAAAGAGTGGTATCTGTACTGTCGGACATGTAATACATGTATTGTACCTAGTATTCTCAGATAGAATTATAGTCATCAGCAAACCTCAAATTATTTCATTTCTTCTCTCTGAACATGGATTCCATTTCCCTTACTGATTGCCCTATACTTTCTGATTCCATGACAGTAGTTCAGGCAAGTTTCCTGTTCCTATATGAGAAACAGCACTAAGATCTCAGTACCAAACAGTATGGGAGTTCATAAGTCTTCGTTAAAATTCTTTGTAAGGTCCTGAATATAATAGGTTCACGAGATTCGCCCGTTACATTGTCACATTACTTCAGTATGTCACGAAGCCAAGTTGAGGCGTGAGTGAACCATATCTGAACTTTGTTCTTATGGAGGTTTCCAAAATCCTACTTAGAACTTCATGAGTGATATAATTCTTAGTAACGAAACAACACTGACACACCTATGTGTTGGTCTATGCAGTGATTCATTCTAGAGGAACTGAACTTTAAAGTCAAACTTGAGTTTTCAGACTAACTGCATTTGTTAGTGGCGAAATCTCTTCTTTACTGCTCTGTAGCAATTCTTTCTATGTATGGTCCAAATTTCATGGAACTGTAATACTTAGCAGTGACATTTCATGCGAAAGTTACTTTTGCTCTACAGTTTTGGACTCCTGGGTACTTTTGCCTTTACCTTACAGTTATTATTACTAATTTACTTTCATGTGAATGTGTTATGAAACCTGTCATTCATTGTATGACTGCATGATTTCTATTTCAAAATGTGATTAACATACAGAATCCTTTCGTATTAGTGTGTAACGGGAGAGTGGGATAGTGGTGAGATGAAAGAGAACAGATGTGCACCCCCTTGAAAAAGAGGCTTAAAGAAGCTGAGATTAAAAAGAATGTTAATAATGGAAATCAGGTTGACGGGCCAGAATGGGACTTCTATAACCAGAAATAATGAGAAAACTCGCTGCATTGGGGGTAACGTTTGTTTTCTCATTTTTGATGGTAATGAAGATCGTTAGGACAAAAAGGTTACTGGCGCACTGAAGTCACTACCTACACGTGGCAGAAAACCTAATGCGTCATGTGCATCAGTTAATAAGTTGTTGAAAACAAAGAATTGTGGAACAAGTGTGTTAGGACCGCTGTCTGAAATCATGCTGTATGTGTTGGCGAAGACACCAAAGGACTACCTATCTGGTGACTGTTTATCTAAGGAATGAACATTTTAAAAATTCTTGAAATGTTAACATGAAAGTGATGACACGTACCATATCACTGGTTAAATACATTTGAGTACTCTAGTTTTCAAACAGAAATTGACAGACAATTTATGTGGCGATTATTTTCACTTTTGCATATTTAACATCAACTTCTCAAACGCAAAATTCCGCAACCATTGCGTGTAATTATCTCAAGGGTGGGGAATCGAACGCAGTTGAATCTTTATGATATTTTCAATTAAAATAGAACACCCTGCGTTTTTCAATAACAGTGATTTAGTTTAGTAGATAAAGTAGAGAAAATACAGGAATATTACCTACAGTCGATTTTGTGTTACTTTGCATGTGTAGTAATGTTAACTTTTATATATTAGTGCATCATTCCCCCACTTCTCTTACAGGATCTCAAGCGACTCACTGGCTTTGAATTGGTAGCAGCATCTGCCGATGGATAACTGGTTCGTAACATTTGTAGATACACATAAATCTTCTTCATGAGTCAGTCTATCCTTAGTGTAGTCTTCACACACTGACAGAAAACCATGGCGATGGAGTTCATTTTATGGTATGTGTAGATTTATGACATGAAATAGTCTTGAACATATTTCTACAGCGCATATATTTGGCTATTTCAAGAAAAAAAATATCATTTTGCTATTCACATTACAGTCGGCTTTTTAATTGTTTTTGTTCCACTTAGCACAACCCTCTCTTCACATATTTGTTTCTACGGAACTTACATACAATACTGGCCTTTACAATTGCTACAACAAGAAGAAATGCAGATGATAAACGGGTATTCACTGGACAAATATATTTTACTAGAATTGACATGTGATTACATTTCCACGCAATTTGGGTGCATAGATCCTGAGAAATCAGTACCCTGACCTCTGGCCGTAATAACGGCCTTGATACGCCTGGGCACTGAGTCAAACAGAGCTTCGATGACGTGTACAGGTACAGCTGCCCATGCAGTTTCAACACAATACCACAGTTCATCAAGAGTAGTGTCTGGCGTATTGTGACGAGCCAGTTGCTCGCCCAGACGATTTCAATTGGTGAGAGATCTGGAGAATGTGCTGGCCAGGGCAGCAGTCGAACATTTTCTGTATCCAGAAAGGCCCGTACAGTAGCTGCAACATGCGGTAGTGCATTATCCTGCTGAAATGTATGGTTTCGAAGGGATCGAACGAAGGGTAGAGCCACGGGTCGTAACACATCTTAAATGTAACGTCCACCGTTCAAAGTGCAGTCAATGCGAACTAGAGGTGACCGAGACGTGTAACCAATGGCACCCCATACCATCACTCCGGGTGATACGCCAGTATGACGATGACGAATACACGCTTCCAATGTCCGTTCACCACGATGTCGCCAAACACGGATGCGACCATCATGATGCTGTAGACAGAACCTGCATTCATCCGTTTTGCCACTCGTGCACCCAGATTCGTCGTTGAGTACACCATCGCAGGCGCTCCTGTCTGTGATACAGCGTCAAGGGTAGCCGCAGCCATGGTCTCCGAGCTGATAGTCCATGCTGCTGCAAAAGTCGTTGAATTGTTCGTGCAGATGGTTGTTGTCTTGCAAACGTCCACATCTGTTGACTCAGGGATCGAGACGTGGCTGCACGATCCGTTACAACCATGCGGATAAGATGCCTGTCATCTCGACTGCTAGTGATACGAGGCCATTGGGATCCAGCACGGCGTTCCGTATTACCCTACTGAACCCACCGATTCCTTCTAACTGTCAATGGATCTCGGCCAACGCGAGCAGCAATGTCGCGATACGATAAACCGCAATCACGATAGGCTTCAATCCGACCTTTATCAAAGTCGGAAACGTGATGGTACATATTTCTTTTCGTTACACGACATATCACAACAACGTTTCACCAGGCAACGCCGGTCAACTGCTGTTTGTGTATGAGAAATCGGTTGGAAACTTTCCTCATGTCAGCACGTTGTAGGTGTCGCCACTGAAAAGCTTATCATTTGCATATCACAGCATCTTATACCTGTCGGTTAAATTTCGCGTCTTTAGCACGTCATCTTTGTGGTGTAGCAATTTTAATGGCCAGTAGTGTATTTCTACAGCACAGATATTTGGCTATTTCAAGTAAAAAATATTTAATTATGCTATTCAAATTACTCTCCGCTTTTAAATTGTTTTTGTTTCACCTACCAAATCCCTCTCTTCACATATTTGCTTCTATGGAACTTACATATTAAGAAGACAGTAGTACTTTGTTGTTCTTAAGTTTCCAGGCATGAGCGATCTATGGTTTGAAATGATGACGTATTAATCCCCTCCTCCCAGAAAATAGTGCGAGTATTTGTAGGAGGTATACGGCTTCGGCGCTACCTCGACACAACTACCGCCTTTCGAAGCTCTTCAGTCAATCACGTTTGACAGGGAGGCCACACGCCGGATCACAGGGGAAGAGAGGCTGCTCCATCACGCGTACGTCACGCTACAGCGGAACCCTTCCAGCGAGCTGCACTTTGACCCTCGCCCTCATTATAATGGAGTTACTTTTTTCGCCGCACTCGACTACTTCAGTGGGTTATGATATTTAAAAATTGTTTCCTGTCAGGAGTGCCTAATGACCAATATCAGTACACCTCTTCGTAAACAATAAAGTATTTAGATATCACCGTGCATACAAAGTGAATAAATATTCACGCTACTGTAAAGATTCATAAAGCGATTACTTGTGAACTGGAACAAAAAAAAAATGTGCTTAATTCCGTTTAAAATATTTTCGGTAGATCATCTCAGGTCAGCAATGCAAATATTTGTTTTCAATTCCACGAAAAAACTCCGTTTAACCCTACTCCTTTTTACCCAGATAGGCTAATACTCAACATTTTTAAAATAAATTTTTAAGTTAATGGGTGTCGTTCTGCGTTATAGCATAAAATACTTTGATTATAAACTTGAAACAAACATTTCGCCCTAATTACAACGGGCTTCCTCAGGGCAAGATTTGTTTTGGTGGAGGAAACGCGGCTCTATGGTAATGCAGACGGTCGGTATTAGTACGTCATATTTTTGAAACTTTATTGGCCCTAGAGGATAACAGGCTTGTCATGAAGCTATTGGTGGGCTAACCGGCTTGTCAGTTATTGGCGATAATCAGCAAACCAGCGCTTGGCTTCTCGTGAACACGTAGGGGACGCGTCACTGGCCGGCCAAGGTGGCTGAGCGGTTCTAGGCGCTTCATTCCGGAACCGTGCGACTGCTACGGTCGCAGGTTCGAATCCTGCCTAGGGGAATTAAGTGTGTGATGTCCTTAGGTTAGTCAGGTTTAAGTAGTTCTAAGTTCTAGGGGACTGATGACCTCCGATGTTAAATCCCATAGTGCTCAGAGCCATTTGAACCATTTGAAGCGTCACTGCATTTCCGCGCGCACCAGGGAGAAAATGTGCTCACTAGGGGCCAAGCCCTAATCTGTGGAGTGTCTACAGTCACTGACAAGCCGGCTAGGACACCAGCAGCTTCTTTCCTACCTTCCCCCTTCCGCCATAAAAGGGACTATAATATTCTACAGTCAATTGATATCGATCGGCCGGCCGATGTGGCCGAGCGGTTCTATGTGCTACAGCCTGGAACCAAGCGACCACTACGGTCTCACGTTCAAATCCTGCCTCGGGCATGGGTGTGTGTGATGTCCTTAGGTTAGTCAGGTTTAAGTGGTTCTGAGTACTAGGGGGCTGATGACCTCAGAAGTTAAGTCCCATAGTGCTCAGAGCCATTTTATTTTTGATACCGATCGTCTGCAATAAATAGAGTCACTTTTCCTCCATCAAGACAAATCTTGCCCTGAAGAAGACCGTTGTAATACGGTTGAAACGTTGGTTTTAAGTTTACAATCAAAGTATTTTAGACTACGACGCGATACAATATCCATAAGAATTTTAATCATCATGATACCGCCCGCGGAAGCCGACGCCGTTATACAGGGTGTATCAGAATTAATGGCGTAAACGCATACAGTTGAATGTACACGATACTAGAAGCAAAAAAGTTTCTGTAAACGTAGGATCGACAGTGCATACCTTGAGCTGAAAATTAGGCCCACCTCCTTGAATGCACGCCTCGTAACGACGCTGGAGTGACTGTCGCACTCTTTAAAACACTTCTGGAAGAGTCGTAATTGCATCGGAGGCTGCCGTAATGCGCGCTGTCAGCTCTTCATCATTCTCAATGGGTGTTTCGTAGACAACAGATTTCAGGTGGTCCCAGAAGAAAACACCAGAAGTCGTCAAGTTCGGGGACCTTGCAGGCCATGCCACCGGTCCATTGAGCCCTATCTAGTACTCACCAAAGATTTCATCCAAATGCATTCCCACTGCATGTGTGAAGTTTGCGGGTGAATTATCGTGTTGGAACCACATTCGCTGTCGTATGTTGAGTTGCACATGTTACAGCAACTCTCGCAGAATTTCTCGTTAAAAGATTAAGTATCTGTTAGTGTTGAGTCGTCTGTGTATCATGTATGGATCGATCAGATCATCCCTTACCAAGCCGGCGCAAGTGTTGACAGCGAACCGATTCTGTTGACCACTAACAAAGGCGGCGTGCGGATTTTCCGGTGCCCGTTCGTTTTGATTGTGACTGATGGGCATATCCTCTCGTGTAAAGGATGCCTCATCTGTAAAAGGTACACGGTTCGCAAAGTTCGAATGAACGTCACACCATTGCTAAAACCACTATCAGAAATCAGTCACGCGTGGAAAACCGTGTGGGTTAAGGGCATGATAATTGTGAAGGCGGCATGGGTGCACATCATCTTCATGCCACACACGCCAAATTGTGGAATGGCTTACACCCATTTCCCGTGCGATACGAAGCGAGCTTGTTGAGGGTTTGTTCTCGTCTTCAACTCCTGGTGTACGAACTGAGCGTTGACAACCGCGTCCGTCAGCCCACCGCATCTGCAAAATAAAATGAATACACCACACACTGAACTACATTAATTACATTTTATTAGTACAACCGGTTTCGGCAGTAAAGTGTCATCTGGTACGAAATGAAATCTTGTAAATGATTTTTCGTACCAGGTGATGGCTTACTGCCGATACCGGTAGTAGTAACTAAATCCAGTTAATGCAGTTCAGTGACATGAGTTTTTTGAAACATATATCGACTGTTGAAAATTACCCGAGAAAACCTACGAATAAAACGGGTTTCGAAGTACACCTTACATGCACAAGTGCCATTACGAGAACGTGCGGTCGGATGGTCCCGGTAGGCCAATCGTGGCCTGAAGACGGAGTGCTTTACGTTGCTTCTGACGAGCATCAAGTGTAGCAGCCATCTTGAAGACATGCTGTGACGGCGCCACTCACGGGAACAGGTTGAACTAAGTTTGACAACAAGCGGGAAGGATGTATCTACACATTGTACAACTTTCACACATGCAGAATGAAAACTGCATTTTTACCAAACTAGTGTTTATTTCTTTTGGAGTGACACTCGTAGTTTCTTCAAACTGATTGCACGCTACGTCAGATGTCTCAGTGTCGGTGGCGACTATGTCGAAAAATACTGCAAAGTGTGCATATACTTCGTGATGCGATGTGGTATTTGTCTTTGCCTGCAAAGGTTTCGTGTGAAAAACAGTGACAAACATTTTCGGAACGCCCTCGTACAATATTCCCAACAATGGGCTATGCATGAAATTCGAGCCCAGTTAGGTGGGGTACTAAACCGAAAAGAGTAGATTTCAAATATGTGAGGTATCTGTTCTTTCAATCAAAATTTTTCACACTGAATTCACTGAAAATTCGTTACTACACAGTCAAGACTATCTCGCAAACCATTCGTTTGTAGACTTACGTTTATTAGTGTTTTTTCTTTTATTATTGTATATTTCTAACAGTGTAAATTTTAGCTATTAATTACGATACCTCTGTACATCCTAATTAGTAGGACAAGCTCTTTGGCTGTTCTTCTTTTTGTATAAGAAACTTTTGCATCCGAATAAGATTCTGTTACTTCCCCTACACTCTGCGATGGGCCTAATGAAATAGTGTGCGAAAGCTTTACCCCATCATGGGGAATGTTTAAATGCTATCGACGAGAGGATTCAGCACTTTCAGATGTGAAATGGCAAGAAAGGATGTTTTCTAAACCTGACATAGTGAATGGAAGTTCGTACCTTACTTTGAATAGACTGTGATTGACTGAGGTGTATACTATCAGTGAAGGAAGAGCTACAAATCTTTCAGGCAACGAAGATGACACACATCATATTTCTATTGAAGCCAATGTGGTGGAAAATTTCAGAAAGTTAAGCCCACAAAACATACCTATCTGTGATTGGGAAAAAATTAGCTATGAATTCAGCCCCCAAAACCATAGAATTAAACCATTAACTGAGAAAAGAAAAAAATTATTTATTGGCCTATGTTATGGACGACTGTAAAGAGCGGTACGACACGTTTCCTCACTTACGGCATGTAGGAATCTGGCTTCAAATAAAATGAATTGAGTGATCAAAAAGCAAAACATTAATTGATGTATTTTGTGTTTATAGCTGATGATGACCTACACTGAAGTAAGAATTCAATAGTGAAGCACAAGAGAAACAGGAGTTGACAGAAAGGTATATTGATGGTGTTTTTGGAGCTTATTAGTTTGGTAGAAAGAAGGAAGACGGAATGGGGAAACGATGGTAATCAGATACCGTAAATTATGAAGTGTTGTGTTGTGTGGTAATTGCATTAACTGTGTAGCGCTATTATAACGTCTTGAATGAAGATCATTTTCTTTCCAGAAAAGTAATTAATTTAGTTAAAGACAGTTCTGTGTTGCTATTACAGAAGTAATCAGGCCGTGAAACCCGAGTGCACAAAGCTGTTTCATTCTGTACCTAGATGCAACGACATTCCTAGAAAGTTCACAGGCTCTCTCCTGCGTGCTTTGATGGAACAGAATTCCAGGAAGGAAAGGTATTGCTTTGCCACAGCCGAGGGTATTGTTCCCGTAATGAATCGTCCATCCTGCGGCAAGTGGGAGCTGTAACGAAAATTCGGAAAGTAGGTGAGGGGTATTGGCAAAAGTGTGGCTGTGCGGACAGATGGTTAGTCCCACCATGGTAACTCAGTCAATAAGAGCATTTAGTGTTCGAATCTCGGTCCGGTTCAAAGTTTTAGTCTTTCAGGACGTTTTAAAAGTACTTGCAATCCACGTATCGTCTGAGATGTTAATGCACCAGGTCCTCAAAGAAAGTTTTAGTGTGTATGTACATTGAATTCTTTACCTTACATCAGTGAACTCATTCGTTTACTAAGTATCTGGGGGACAGGGATTCAGTTCGGGTCTACCATCGGTATTTAGGTTTTCCCCCCAATTCTTACCTTTTGCTGTACCATTCGAGCTTGCGCTGCACCAGTAATGTGCTCGCTGTTTACAGGACTTTACAATCCATATTTCCCCAGTACCCTATAACAAGTGCTTCTTAACGGTCCTACAAGGACATCGTATTTATGTCGATCTATATAAATGTACTTATTTGTTGACTGATTCACCTAAAATGGCAAGACTGTCCAACCAAGCATTCTACACTCATGTTCAGGAAAAGCAGAACACCTTGAAAGACTAGAAACTGAACGTTCCTATTCACAGGACTTGTGCATTGATATGTTCTGCAGAAATGATATGCATTTCAGTCACCTCGGTTCAGCATGTGACCTGCTGCGGCCGGCCGGGGTGGCCGAGGGGTTCTAGGCGCTCCATTCTGGAACCGCGCAACCGCTACGGTCGCAGGTTCGAATCCTGCCTCGGGCATGGATGTGTGTGCTGTCCTTAGGTTAGTTAGGTTTAAGTAGTTCTAAGTTCTAGGGGACTGATGACCTCAGAAGTTAAGTCCCATAGTGCTCAGAGCTATTTGAACCATTTTTCTTGTCCTGGTGCCTGGTAGGCACAGCATCCGCCAATGGCACTGAAAACTTATTCCATGCTTGATGGCATCAACACGTATAAGGCGCGAATGGCGTCCTGTGGTAGAGACATCCATCCTTCATTCACCTAATTCCGATCAGTGGTGGTTGGCACTGGTTCACAGCGCTGTACCCGTCGTCTCACCATAACCCACTCATTTTCGATTGGCGACAAGTTTGGTGATCAGGAGGGCCAAGGCAGAAGGCTGACATACTGCGACACCAAGAAGGCACGGGTTCGTGAAGCAACATGTGGCTGTGCATTGTGTTGCTGAAAAACGGTGTCTGGGGTGTTTTGTGCAGAAAGGGTATGGCTACCGTTCGCAGGGTATCGTTCATATAGGTCACAGTGATCACAGTACACTGGACAAGCACCAACTACGATTGTACCCAATAGCACCCGACATCAAAAGGCCTCGAGTTGGCGCTGTTTGCCTCGTGCGAAAGCAGTCACTGTGATGCCGCCCCCCCCCTGTCTGCGGCGAACCAAAATGCAACCATCATTTTCAAACAAACAGAACCCAGGTTCTTCTGAAAACACTATCTGATGCCATTCCTGTCCCAAGTGACGTCGTTCCAACACTACTGCTGTCTAGCATGTCCTGCAAATTCGTGAAATGTAGGCTGACAACTGGACGAAGCGCACGTAACCCATCCCGTAATAAACGGCCAATGGACTGTCACCCCTGATAGTGTACGATATGTTCCACTGTTTCACTGTTGCACCAGAGCCGAGGAGGACGCAGATCTGTCCTACAATGCGATTCGGATGAAGTATCGATCTTCTCTGGGGTTGTCTGGGTAGTGCGATCTGACCCATCTCGTCGTGAACCATTTCTGCACACACCCATTGCACTGCCGAAGTACTTCGTCCCACACGAGCGGCAATTTCCCCGAACGGATGCATCACATTCTTTCGAGCCAATAATGCGCCCTCTTTGAAACTCACTGATTTGACGGTACGGTTCGCCCATGCATCTGTGAGGTATCCTGGACGTCTGCTCAAGTCACACTGATCCATTACCTTCGGTTTATAGCGACAACGAGAGCGGCGGGTACATTTTAACGGTAGGTGTTGTTGCGCCACGATATCGATGTTGATCTTGAACCAGCGGGCCGACATGCTTCAATGCTAATCATGTCTGCAAAATATACTAATGTACATGTCCTGTGAATATGAACATCGTATCTCTAGTCTTTCATGGTCGAATCAATATATTACCGCCGGCCGCTGTGGTCTCGCGGTTCTAGGTGCTCAGTTCGGAACCGCACGACTGCTACGGTCGCAGGTTCGAATCCTGCCTCGGGCATGGATGTGTGCGATGTCTTTAGGTTAGCTAGGTTTAAGTAGTTCTGAGTTCTAGGGGACTGATGACCACAGATGTTAAGTCCCATAGTGTTCAGAGCCGTTTGAACCATTTTTCAATATACTACTAATTACGTAAGTTATAGACAATTCTACAACATTTAGGAAATAACTAGCTTAGAGACCCAGCGTTACCTATTTATAAATAACTGTGCTGGTATTTCATATGCTTTTTGCATACAACGGCTAAAATAATATTATTGGGGACATGAATGAAGAGTTTGTTTGCTTCACCAACATGGGAGGCAGCTACACAGAGCAGGTCCCACGGACAGCAACTGACACTGAGGTCAACACACACAGGCGCAGCGTCTAGTCCTGTGCTTTGTTTACGATCGAGGCATAACATAAGATAACCGGGAATCGTACACCTTTAAACCGAAATTTAAACTATTGGGAATAAGCTGGATTAGGGTTACCGGTAAAAAAGAAAAAAAAAATAGTCGTTTGCATGCGCCACTTGCTTTCAACATTTCTGCTTCCATGATGTTTAGTTGGAGAGAAGTAACTTGAAGCCTCTGTGAATGAAGGGTTCCGTGAAGCGAGATAATGTATGACGCTCTCAATTAGTGTTATATCGCGCCTCGGTTTCAGCAGCAGTTTCTAAACAGCGAGTTAAAGCCTAAAGTTCTCAAGCAGCAGCTTGTCTCGCTTCCCAATATTCACTGGATTCGTAAGACCACATAGGCCTCATTCTTTTAGCCGTTCTGGTGTATTCACAAAGACAACAATTTTCTAAGCATTTTTATTCATAAACAGAACCAAATCAAAACGTTATGAATAGACACACAAAGCACAAAGAAAACTTAATAACGTACTTTTTCCTACCACAGAATATAAAGGAAGTCTATCAAAAAAAGCAAAGTAGTGTCGCTAAGCTTTCTAACGGACAAATCAGTACATCTGTACGTCCTATGGGAGTAATTTTTTTTTTTAATGTTCAAATGTGTGTGAAATCTTATGGGACTTAACTGCTAAGGTCATCCGTCCCTAAGCTTACACACTACTTAACCTAAATTATTCTAAGGACAAACACACACAACCATGCCCGAGGGAGGACTCGAATCTCCGTCGGGACCAGCCGCACAGTCCATGACTGCGCTCCATAGACCGCTCGGCTAATCCCACGCGGCTTGGAGTAAATTCAATTTTAGCTTGTATTCATAATGATAAGATTTACGGAAATTAATTCTATTATTCACGTAAACATTCGAAAATATATGTCGCCGAATTTTAAAAAATAACTGCAAACTCTGTTGCTTCTTTGATGTACTAAAAAACTGCTATCTCCTTCTAAAGGTACTGTGGTGTACTACGCCGTGATGGCTAAACATCTATTCTATTAAGCTGAGCAGACGATTTTAGCTACAAGTTTAAATTACAATATGGTTTTGTTCTTGTTCCAATTTTGACATTATAAAGCCTGTCGTTGCCCGAACCTACGCTCAAGTTGGCTGTGAAAACTCCGTAGAATTTCGTCTAGCACTTTTCGAGATTATCGTGCTCAAGCAGAAAGACACAATGGTTTTAGATGAACATTTAAACCATGATAACTTTTTTCCCCGCGATTCGATTTTGATGAAATAAAGCCTATAGATTGAACCAAGCTACACTCTATTTACCTGTGAAAATCCTCTAAGAATTCGTCAAGCAGTTTTGGACATTAACGTGTTCAAACAAAGAAACAAACAGACACGACATGATCACTGTGTCATTATTAACAAGGATATGGTGCAGGAGGGGGAAAAATAAAAAGGATTTACATTCGTTCATGGATTTAACAACGGAGTCAAAATACCGGAAGGTAATTTGAAACTATGACGGCACACAGCAATGCATATGAAACAAGAGATGGAAGAGCGGAATATAGAATAAACTGATAAAACACCACTCATGAGAAACATGTAAGTCTATGGAATTGTTGGCTTTCCCATGGGTTGAGTTCAGTTGTCAATCGAAGAAGGTATT
The DNA here is from genome assembly GCF_021461395.2 of Schistocerca americana. NCBI lineage: Eukaryota > Metazoa > Arthropoda > Insecta > Orthoptera > Acrididae > Schistocerca > Schistocerca americana. The sequence continues at coordinate 157,270,754 of NC_060122.1, forward strand.
CTTCCTTCACGCACTTGGTTACTGTCCTTGCTGGTCTTTGAGAGTTGTTTCAGACACGAATCTGCGGAGTGCAAATGCGTGTAATGGATGTGTGTGTAGTGTAGTGTTATATGATGATGGTGATGGTGATGATGGTGATGATGATGATGATGAAGATGAGAGAAAGGAGAGGGGTCAAAGACGGTGCGAGCACACAAGCTAATCCTCTCGAATCGCACCAAGAAAGCCTCCAAGTTTAACGTATTCGTCAGATGAACGGATCACCATCAAATTGTCACATGCCTTCATTTCATGAGAGGCTGTGTATAGGTTTGGAATTTAAAGTAGGATATTTTAGTAAAGGAAGGTGATAAGGAACAACCTTCTACCACGATTTTCTCCGTTTGCGACCGATTGTTCGCAGTCGAAATTTCAACCTCCGCCAGGAATGCAATCGGATTATCTGTCCACAGAGCCACCGCAAAAATGTGCGTTATCGATCTCTTTCCTTTTTTTCGATGGGGCTCGAACTCTTGACCTTTGCCTTTCGCAGGGATGTGCTCTAACGACTTTTTTTTTTTAATTGAAGAAGAAAGAGTGAGAGGTTTTGTGTACTCGGTGGCAAAAATCATTACTGGATTTCTTCTACCTCTTGTGTAAGGAAACGGAACAGTAAATTAAAAACAAATGCATTTCCCGGAAATCGAAACCCGGCCACCTACCAATTTTCTTCTTCTTCTTCTTCGTTTCACCCAACTTTGGGGTACGTTGAATCAATCACTTCTGTGTGTTCTGTGCCTTTCTTTTCGCCCAGTACTGCTTCATTCTTTCTGATCTTGCTTTTCTTTCCTCATCAGAGATGACAATCGTTCTTTTCTTTCTATTTTGGAGCTGGAATCCCTCTTTTCTGTCTTTGCTTATCATTTTTGCGGTTCTGTCTGTGAGCATTTTTTCTGTGATGTGTAGTTCTCTTAAGTCTTTCTCTGTTTGGATAAACCAATTTGGTTTGGATTTTTTATTCCTGAAGTAGTCAAACATTCTTTTTGTAAGTCTATTTGGGTTCATTCTGAGAATGTGCCCATAAAACTCAATTCTTCTTTTCCTCATTGTATCCGAAAGTTTTTCTGTGGTTTTGTAGAGTGTTTCATTTTTGGTATGAATTAGTTTGTCGTTATGAAATTTGGGGCCTAAAATTTTTCTTAATATTTTTCTTTCTTTGATCTCTAGCCTTTCAATTGGGCCATGGTTAGTGATAGATAATGTCTCAGCTGCATATAGTGCTTCTGGTTTAATGACAGTGTTATAATGTTTTAATTTTGAATTCCATGAGAGGGACTTTTTATTATAAGTATTTTTAGTAAGCTGAAAGGCTAGTTCAACTTTGTTTCTTCTTAATTCTATTGCTTTTTTATCAAGGGCGTTCTAGCTAATCCATTCACCAAGATATTTGAATTCTTTAACAATTTCGATCTTTTGGTCTCTTACTTTAAGATATTTCATTGGCTTTTTTATATTTGTGATTATTTTGGTTTTTTCAAAAGAAATTTTAAGGCCTATTTTCTCTGCTTGTTTCTGTAATTCGAGGATCTGTTCTTTGGCTTCTTCCCATGTTTCAGCTAGTAGGGCCATATCATCTGCAAATGCTAGGCAATTAACCTTGATGCCTTTGTTTTTTGTTCCTAGTCGGATTCCACTATTGATTTTCTTGTTCCATTCTCTTACTATTTTTTCTAGGGCACAGTTAAATAACAATGGAGAGAGTCCATCACCTTGTCGTACTCCAGTTTTTATCTCAAATAGGTCTGAGAGTTCTCCCATAAATTTAATTTTGGGGTATGTGTTGGTGATGGTTTCTCTAATTAGGTTTGTAGTTTTATTGTCTAGGTTCAATTCTTTTAATATGGAGATTAGAGATTCCCTGTCTATGGAGTCGTACGCCTTTTGAAAGTCAATGAATGTGATGACATACGCTTTTGCTCTCGATTTTTGGTAGGCCATAAGATTTTTGAGGTTTAGAATTTGTTCTGGGCAGGATCTTCCCTTTCTGAAGCCTGCCTGGTATTCTCCAAGTTGACAATCTAGCTGGGGTTCTGCTCTGTTCAAAAGGACTTTGACAGTATTTTGTATGTTACGTCAAGGAGCGAAATCCCTCTGTAATTGTTGGGGTCTGTTCTGGATCCCCTCTTATGAATTGGGTGAATGAGGGCCATCTTCCATTCATCCGGAATTCTTTCTGTTTTCCATATTTCTTCAAATATGTTTTGGAGAGATTCTATGGCATTTCTATTGACATTTTTCCGCAGTTCAGCTGTAATTTGGTTCTCTCCCGAAGCCTTATAGTTTTTGAGATTCAAAATGATTGATTGTAGTTCCTCGACAGTGGGTGGTTCTGAGTTAGGACTTGTTGAAGTTGAGTTGCTGAAATACATTTTTTCAATTGGTTCTTTACAGTTGAGAAGGTTTCTGAAATATTCCCTCAAAATTTTGCAATTATCCCTGTTGTTGTGTGCAATATTACCATTTTTATCTTGTAATTGGAGTGTCGGTGGGCTGTACTTGGTTATTTTTTGTTTAAAAGTTCTGTAAAAGCTCCTAGTCTTGTTTTTGTTGAAGTCTTCGTTGATCTGCAAAAGGAGTTGATCTTCTTGTGCTTTTGAGGTTTTTACTCACTAGTTTTCTTACACTCAGGAAATTTTGCCTATTATATTCATTTTTCTGAGATTGCATCTGTTGCCATGCTTTCTTTCTTTGCTCAATAAGTTTGTCACATTCCTCTGTCCACCATGCGTGTTTTTTGATTTTGGTTATAGGTGCTATTTGTTCAGCTTTGGTTAGTAGGCTTTCCTTCATTTGATCCCAATTTTGGTTCCTTATATCTTGAGTCGCGAGGGGAAACTCCTTCGAATTCATTATCTTTTCTGGATCGTATCTTCTGCTTTTGGGTTTACTGTTTCTATCTTTCCTTTTGGGGATAATTTTGAGTTTTATTTTAGAAAGATAGTGATCAGAATCCAAGTTTGCTCCTCTGAGTACTTTGACATTTTGTATTTCTGTATGGTGTTTCCATTTTATCGCCACATGATCAAGTTGAAATTCACCCAAGTGTGGGTTTGGTGAGGTCCATGTCTTCTGTTTTCTGGGTAGTCTCTTAAAGGCTGTGGATTTCAGGATCAAGCCATGCGCTTGGCAGAGTTCTACTAATCTGACTCCATTTTGGTTAGTTCTATTGTGCGCTGGGTAGTTTCCAACAATATTTTTGTATTTCTTCTCTTTTCCTACTTGAGCATTGAAGTCCCCCGTAAGTATGATGTTGTGTTTGTCTGGGATCTTTTGCACCACGTCATCTAGTTGTTCCCAAAAACGTTCCACCTTTTCCTTATTTTTCCTATTGTCTTCATTTATGGGGGCATGTGCATTCACAATTGTGTATACTCTATTAGCAGATTTAAAAGTGAGTGTGGAGAGTCTTTCCGATTGTGATTGAAAGCTGATAATGGAGTCTAAAATACTTTTATCTATTATAAAGCCCGTTCCGAGGTGGGGTGTGTTTTTCATTATTCTTTTGCCTACCTTTCCTTTGTATATTCTGAAACCTCCGGAATCAAAATTGTTTTCATCTATGTATCGAGTTTCTTGTAGTGATGTTATGAGTATTCTATGATGTTTGAGGGTATCTGTAAGATGTTTTAATTTTCCTGTTTTTAAAAGAGAGTTTACATTGAAAGTAGCTATGTAACTTGTTTTTTTACATTTCAATTTGCTTGATGCCTTATCATGTCCCGATTCATCTCTGTGCAATGCTGCAGACTCCCCAGAATCCGATAATCTGCTTGCGCACCTTGGTGCGGTGGATTGTACACCTGGGGTAATTTGTTTCACATTACACTCTTCCATAATTGATAGTATTATGTAAGGGGTGACTCTTCGAGCCACAAATTTACAACCACGGTTGTTAGCCCTGGAGGTTTTTCCCAGCCGCCCCTAACCTGGGGAACAGACGCTGACCAAAGACCGCCCAATGTGAGACAGTCGCCTTTGGATTTCTGGTCCTGTGTTGGTCCACGGGTGGTATTTTATTTCCCACCTACCCTACATATCTGTAGAGCTTTCCCCTATCCGCCACCTGGGGACGCGCCCGGTAGGAGCGGCAGGCTTTAGGAGGCAAGACGGGCAGGGGTCGAATTCCCAGGCCTGGCCTCGATGTCTCCCTCTTCCGACCATCGAAGCGCACTATCAGATTCATTTCTCTTTTTTTAAATTATGATCTACATCTACATCTACATCCATACTCCGAAAGCCACCTGACGGTGTGTGGCGGAGGGTACCTTGTGTACCTCTATCGGTTCTCCGTTCTATTCCAGTCTCGTATTGTTCGTGGAAAAAAGGATTGTCGGTATGACTCTGTGTGGGCTCTAATCTCTCTGATTTTATCCTGATGGTGTCTTCACGAGATATGCGTAGGAGGGAGCAATATACTGCTTGACTCCTCAGTGAAGGTATGTTCTCGAAACTTCAACAAAGCCCGTACCGAGCTACTGAGCGTCTCTCCTGCAGAGTCTTCCACTGGAGTTTGTCTATCATCTCCGTAACGCTTTCGCGATTACTAAATGATCCTGTAACGAAGCGCGCTGCTCTCCGTTGGATCTTCTCTATCTCTTCTATCGATTATCGTACCTATCTGGTACGGATCCCACACTGCTGAGCAGTATTCAAGCAGTGGGTGAACAAGCGTACTGTAACCTGCTTCCTTTGTTTTCGGATTGCATTTCCTTAGGATTCTTCCAATGAATCTCAGTCTGGCATCTGCTTTACCGACGATCAACTTTATATGATCATTCCATTTTAAATCAACAAATATAAGGGAGCCATACGCGAAAAATTATACCGATAATGTGAACTATAAAGGGCCATCTTACCCTCTAGGACTACTTTACTGAAGCGGACGGCCAGCAAGAGGCGGTCGATATTTCAATGGGCGTCACCAGCCGTCAACCGTCGGACTGTCCAGGGCCGCTGTACACAGTCAGACACTGTTTCTGTAGCCGTAGGGCAATCGTGGAAACAACACGTCTGCAAGTCAACTTCTTCTCACACACAATACAGCGAAGCTGGATTGTGGGTCCACGAATGACGACCCCCAATAGTTAGCAACAAGTTTCCGGTATTGCGTTCTGTTCGTTAAGACCAGGTATTCGTCGATCGTGTATTGCCAGTAATCGAGGACTATCTTTTCGCCGTCGCGGTACGCGTAGTGTATAGGTATTTCTTGAACCCAATTGACTGCATACATCTGGGTCATCGGGTAATAGACGGCGTCTTCATGGAAGACTTTCAGGGGTATTATCGAAACAAAGGAACGTCGTAGGAGGAAGCCAGTATCTGGCGGATCAGTTTCCAGCACTCGCGTGCGGGGCCACAGTCCAGTCTGTGTTCGTCCGTATCTAACGTGACGGAACAGGGGTATATGGGATGGTCAGTTAGGTGAATGGCATGTAGGCTTCGTCGGGTCGGAAATTTCTCGTTAGTGACCACATACCACGTCGACCGCACTAAAGTGCACAGGGAGAGCGCGTGGGTTGCTCGCCAAACCCGCGTACAGTCGACCGTGGGGTGGTGTCGTTAACCGGATTCCAGCGTTGGAGAATACTATAATAAATCTTTGCTATCGGATACCTTGTCTACGGCATAACTCCCAACATACGGCTGTGTTCCACGAAAAACGTCCTAATATGTAATAGCGAGAGCGATAAATGTTCAACAGGTGCCGGTAGGCAGGGCGCGTGTGGGGCAACCTCTGTTATAGCCGTTTAGCATCATCCTCGTGACCGCCACATGGATGAAACGAAGCACAACAGACATCATCACGTGCGGGATACCGATGTGTTCCATAACTGCACGCAGGAAACCATGATCGACGCAATCGAAAGAATGGTCAAAATCCAGCGTAACAAGAGCGCCATGGAGGCGCATTTTTGCGTGAGTGCCACCACGTCTCTGTAGGTGCTCAAAGTTGTAAATACGTTAGTATTGTCTCCGAGACAGGTTTGATCAGTGTGAATGGCCGCCGTTACGTAGATTTGGGCTTCTTACGGAGGATGAATGTCAACAGCTTGTAGTCGGCGTTTAGCACTGTCAGTGGTCGAAAATGAAGTGAGTGACTGACCTCTATGGGTTTGGGAACCGGAATCGAGAGGCCCTCAGTGAATTCAGGTGGTACTTGAAAATCAAATCGGGGTTCAGGAGTTCTGTGTACGAGGTGTGGCTAGAAAAAAACCGGACTAGTACTGGTGAAACAATAAAACGAATGCAATAAGGCTGAAAGTCGCGTGGCCTGTCACGTGACTCTCGCTCCGCCTACTGCTCGAGTTTCATCTGCCTCCTGCACTCAGTCTGCCCGTGGCGTCTGTTTTAAGTAGTTGACGTTTTGTCTGTGCGTCGGAAAATGTTGAGTGTACAGAAAGAACAGCGTGTTAACATCAAATTTTGTTTCAAACTAGGAAAATCTGCAAGTGAAACGTTTGTAATGTTACAACAAGTGTACGGCAATGATTGTTTATCGCGAACACAAGTGTTTGAGTGGTTTAAACGATTTAAAGATGGCCGCGAAGACACCAGTGATGACACTCGCACTGGCAGACCATTGTCAGCAAAAACTGATGCAAACATTGAAAAAATCGGTAAACTTGTTCGACAAGATCGCCGTTTAACAATCAGAGCAGTGTCTGAGTTAACAGGAGTTGACAAGGAAAGTGTTAGGCAGATTCTTCATGAAAGTTTCAACATGAACAAAGTGTGTTCAAAAATGGTTCCAAAGTGTCTGACAATTGAACAGAAGGAACGCCGAAGAATGATTTGTTCTGACATCCTGGAAAACATTGAAAGTGATCCCACCTTCTTACAAAATGTTATTACTTGCGATGAATCGTGGTTTTTTACTTACGATCCCGAAACTAAACGCCAATCGATGCATTGGAAAACTCCTGGTTCTCCACGACAAAAAAAAGCACGAACGTCAAAATCGAAATTCAAGGCAATGATGATTGTTTTTTTTTTTTTTGACATCAAAGGAATTGTGCACATTGATTGGGTACCAGAGGGACAAACAGTGAATCAGCATTACTACATTAGCGTCGTGGCTACCCTACGTGAGCGAGTACGGAGAAAACGGAACGATTTGTGGAGAAAAAAGTCACGGATCCTTCACCAAGACAATGCCCCGGCTCACAGTGCGTTGTCAGTGAAGACGTTTTTTGCAAAACACAACATTCCCATCTTAGATCATCCACCCTACTCACCTGATTTGGCCCCCTGTGACTTTTTTCTTTTCCCTAAAGTCAAGTCAGCTTTGAAAGGAACTTGATTTGAGACTGTTGAAGCAGTAAAAGAAAAAGCGACGGAAGTAATGTATGGACTTACCCAAAATGATCTGCAGCATTGCTATGAACAGTGGAAAATTCGTATGGAGCGGTGTAGAGACCGAGGAGGAGAGTGCATTGAAGGAGATAACATGAAATTGTAAATAATTGTAAATAAATGTTTTTTCCAGCATCAGTCCGGTTTTTTTCTAGCCGCACCTCGTACATCCTTACCCACACTAGGCCCATGAGATCAAAAAACCTTTTCTAAAATTCAATAGAAAGTCTGGCCTTGGGCCTGGCATTTTGATAGGAGCATCGCGCAACATAGCCTCTCGTAATTCTTCGAAAGTCACCTCCGACAAGAGCGTAGCATGATCTTGTGGGTTCCGAGAGACGGGTAGATCGGATAGGACTTCCCTGACTCCAACATCTATGTTGTACTCTCGCTCGTAGAGAAGTGTATACGACTGTGTGAACGCTCGGACGATGTCCATTTGCATTTCAGCTCGTCGTTCATCCTCCGTCTCTACTTCTGTAATGAGCTGCCTCTTGCTTCTTCTCCTGTCTTGAATGGTGGAGGGAAGGTCATTCTGCACTAACATCATCAGTCGTTCTCACCCGCACCGGCACACCCGCGAGACGTACCGCGGTGATACGTAGCAATTGTACCTTGATGTGGTGTTCTGCCGATTGTCGTTCCGGCGACAGCAGTTGCACAGTCAGTTCGCGGAGAGCAGTGTAATAGAAATCAGTGGTCGTGGTATATCAGCGCGCTCTATCTCCTCCATAGCTGGCTAATGTTCGGCACAAGGCGGGTTTCATACACCGTAACCACCACTGAAGTGTCGAACCGTAGGCGGGTAATCGCCGTTGGCATCCGCTCCACGTGGACTCAACTTTGCGTCTGCAATTTACCTCATCAAAAAGGGCCACATCGAGGCACCACGAACCTCAACTTCGGCGGACGCGTCGGCGAGGGAGGGTGAGAGTACACACATACGAAGGGTGGTCCTTGAACGCTGCCGGCCACATCTCAGTGTCGACAACTGCCAGTCGCAGGCCGCGTGTGAGTTAAACTCGATCCAAACGGCTCGCGTAATCATTAGTAAAGCAGGTGTATGCCTTTCGGTCGCCGTGTTGTATGACCCTTGTGTCCGACAAAGCTAAGTCCTCAAGCGCCTCAAGTTCTGGGCAGTGTGGCACCTGGTCGGATGGTCTGAAATCTCTGCCTACTACCAAGTGGTCGGCATTGCCCTGGAAGAGCAGTTCTACGTCTTCGGCATAGAAGGTGCGGTGTTCTCTCCTTATGTCTCTGCCGGAAGGAGCATACAGGTTCATCAGACGAACTGTACCAACCGTGAGACCCCATGATCGACGGTGAACAGGATACATCAGTTGCCATAATTCCTTTTCTTAGCTGTACAGCCGTACCTCCTCCACCTACATATGAAGGCGTAGTGTAGGCGTCATATCCGTACGTATTGATACAGTGTCCTGACCGGACTTCATGAAGGAAGACAACATCCTGATCTGCAGCTCGTAATGTATCTTGCAACATATGGATTTCGAGAGCAGGAGTAACACTGCTGACATTGATCGTGGTGAGGCGGTATGCCTGTTCCATCAAGTCGCGGGGGCTGTGCTTGTTATTGCAGGTGGGCAGTAGTCGCGGTGTGCAGCGTCTTCGGGTCGAAGAGATAGGAAGCGGCGGGTGAGATCATACCGGCCTAGGTGTCTATTGCCGTCAATGTAGACGCTGCCAACGGCATCGGTGTATCGTCAGGGTCCTGAAACACATCCTGCATCTCCATTACCTTCGCCCAGTCTCCCAGGGATGTCTCGAGTGGCAGACGTAGTCGTGGGTGCATCCCCGGGGACGGCTCTTCGGTGACCTCCCGCCTCCCCACAGTGCGCGGTCACACTGTTTGCGGGTACGTTAGGATCGGCTTAGTCAGATCCAGTTTATCGGCTGATGCACCTTGTCATCCATCGCTGCTGCCTTGGGCCGTTCAACTGACTCTGTTGTTATGCTTCGTTTCTTATGGTGCTTCGACGATTTCTGTTTACGCTCTCTCGCCTCTGTGTACGGCGCAGGGCAGGGGCTGGACGAGGTATCCTGTTCTTCAACTTCCACCGCAACGTCGACTTGTCGTTGTAGCGGTGCGCCCGGGCTCGACGGGAGGGCAACAGAGGCATCGGCACTGGAAGACGCCGGGGAGGCTCCTCAGGAACTGTTGCAGGGGCGTCCAAGGCTTGAACCAACATAGAAGGATCGTCATAGGCAGCTGTCGTCTTCCGTCTCGCCGCCGGGATCGGCATAGTTGTCACTGTCGACAGTCGAATCTGATCAGCTTAGAGCGACTGCACGAGACGGCGTTGCGGGCATTCCGTACGCCATGTCCTACCCGTCCACATCCGGAGCAAGTCCTCGGCTGAGTGTCGTAAATAATTATGGCCCGGCAACCAGCGATCGTGAGATACGAAGGCATATGGCGGTGCAAATAAATACGTACCTGTCGCACCCCGTTAAGGACAGGGTAAGTTTCGAAGGTGTTCCATTTTTCGGCTTTATGGCCGAGGACTGTGACTTAGGTTTGAAGAGCAAGGGTGACCAAATCCGCAGGAGCTTCAAATGGTAGCTCAAACACGCGCAAATTTTGTATTCCCAAATTCAATACGTTCAAGTGCTACCACACCGTCGTTTCCGTCAAAGTGGCAGAATCTATAAACTTCCATCGAACGTCTGAGAAGTTTGTGACAGACCTCATGGTCAGTGAACTTAAGACATACAACGCTGGAAACGACAGACAAGAGGATACCCAGGAGCTCTTTCGGGTCGACATGTATCACGTTGCGTAAAAATCTCTCTACTTTTTGGGCCTTGGGTCTAGACTACGTAGCGTCGAACTGCAGCTTGATCGTGGCTTTCCGATACGAAAGAGCCAGCGAATGTCAGGAACGTAACTAAAACACTCGACACTAGCGCGGTGGCGCGGTAACCAACACACCGCTCCACAGCCTAAGGCCGACTGTGACCTCGGCTACAGTGGAGGATACAACTAAAAATCGTAGCAGGAAAGAAATCGTGGTGACTGATTGCGAAACGAAAAAGTAGGCAACGTCAATGGGAGAATATGGTAACGTTCAGTTTAGTATTTGTTGCAGAGGTTTATGAGGGTGGCGTTATAGGGTAACATAAGAAAGAGTTTCATGTTCGCCTTAAAGGCCTGAGCTGTCGTAATTGTGGCTGTAGCATACAGTTTAATAATTTCGAAATCATCAGTAACACCATAAATGAGTATAGCGTTAACTAATTGAGCTCACACTTAATTTTAAGCTAATTACATTGCGTATCATTTCAACATTCAGCTCTAGTGCTATTTTGCTATCAACAGTACAATGTTTACAGTATATTGTCTCTATAACAAATAGCATCATTGTGCTGCATTAAACCGTATTCACGATAGAAGCATTCGCGTAAAGCAGTTAATTGCAGTTCTTAAATTACACAGAAACCAGTACAGTAAAATCGTATTTTGAACACATGTTCATTTTTGATTCAGATTCTTTGATGTAGTTACGTATAATATGCAAAAGTTTAGCATCACATATTTGGTGGTAAAGAATATAATTAAATGTCTTAGCTATCCAAACAGGTACTACATAGATTAGAATCAGCAATACTTTCGGTGTAGGAACAGAAAATTAAAGCAGAAACATGAGGCTGAATGCAACTCATTCCAGTTTTCATAACAAGCAAAAAAACACTGACGATACCGGAAACTGAAAAAGCTGGACAATCAGCTGCAGATGTCTTTGTCTTCGAATTACGAAAACTCACCTATTCAGAGAAAAATTGCCTTCTTTGAAAAAAAAGGACTACATTTCTCTCCACAAAAAATGAAAACTCTTCTTTGGGAGATGTTATCTCCTCATCGGAGATAACTGGACTCTTCTCTGAAAAACCCCGAAAACTCTTCTTTCAAAATAATTGACAACTATCCTTAAAAAACTCGAAACTGTAAAAAAAATCATCTTTCAAAGGACCTAATAGGTCTTCTTTGAAAAAATTGATACTTTTGTTTGAAGGAAGACCAAACTAAAAATTCTTCTTTGGGTACATTAAGACTTCAGCGCCCCGACAGAAGTCGTTGCAAATGTTTCCTCCAACTGCTGGCTGTCCTATTATACGCTATCGACGCTATTGGCATCATTTAGTTTCAGTAAGATGGACGTAGATGAATTATGGGTAAAGTTTAAACAGATTGCAAGTCGTAGTCTGGAGAGTGCATAAAGGATGGGAAGGACCCACCATTTCTTAATACCTAAATTAAGAAGATGCTGAGGAAGCAGAGGATGTTGCACTCTCCGTTCAAAAGAGAACGCACAGATGACGAAAAGCAAAGGTTAGTAGAGATTGGGGCGTCTGTGAAAAGATCTATGCGCTAAACATACAACAACCGTTCCTCCTTAGGAAAAGATCTAACAGAGAACCCAAGAATTTTCTCGTCCTATATAAAATCACTATTCGGGACTAAGGCTTCCATTCGCTATTTTCATCATGGCAGCAACACCAGCAACCGTTACGAAATTGTCTCGAATGAAAAACAGCCCACAGTTGCACTAATTATGTTTATTTTAAACCTTGACCATGGTTCCTGCTATACTAATATAGCCTTCTTCAGAAGCCCGAAAAAGTGATCAAAATAACATCTAGACCAGTAATACAGTCTATACATAAACTTCAAAAATTACGTGTATCATAACAAATTACTTACGTAAGCTTTTAAAAATGAAAGAGTCTTTGCCCAGCGGCTGCGTCAAGATAAATAAAATATTTCAACAGACATACCCTGTTTCGATCATCAGTAAAATTACATATGGTACCGTATGTCCTCCACCACTACATCTGTTATACTGCGCGCGCGGTCGTCACGTGTGCTGCACCCTGCGCGCCTTATGTGGCGCTCACCACAGTGAGCTACATCACGCTGTTTATCAGGAAACTATTTGATATCTACGATAAAATATTAATAACAAGCCTACAGGTCCAATTGAAGGACCATACACTTATTGATACGACTGTAATGTGGCTATGTACAACGACTAAGGTCGGCTGGTAGAATTAGCCCTATAAGCTGTTAGAGCGTATAATGTAAGCTGGAGTTATATTTGCATATAGTAGCCCCGTTCCTGAAATAATGCTTTAAGTAGTGATGCAAACTTTGTTATATGAATTTGTTAAGGTTTGACCACTTTAATGATCGTATGCAACAGCATTTTATCTGTTGGACAGTCATTTTAATAAGTATATGGTCCTTCAGTTGCACTTGTTGGCTTGTTATTAATATTTTATCGTAGATATCAACTAGTTTCCTGATAAACGGTGCGATGTAGCTGACTGTGGTGAGCGCCAACTATGGCCCGCATGGTGTAGCGCAGACGACTGTGCGCCTAGTATAACAGATATAGTGGCGGAGGACATATTGTGCCACATGTAATTTTACTCATGATCGAAACAGGCTTATGTCCGTTGAAGTTATTTTATTTCATTGATCTCGACGTAGCTGCTGGGCTAAGACTTTTTCCTGTTTAAAAGCTTACGTTAGTAATATGTTGTCACATACGTAATTTTTGAAGTTCGTGTACGAATTATATTACTGGTGTAGATATAATTTTGATAACTTTTTAGGACATCTGATGAAGGCTATATTAGTATAGCAGAAACCATGGTCAGAGTTTAAAATAAACATAATTAATGCAACTGTGGGCTGTTTTCCATTCAAGGCTTCTATTGAGTTCCTTGCTGACCAGTCTGGTGCGACAGTTGAAGGTAGCTTAACGAAAGCCGAAGTTTTAAATTTCACGTTCAAGAAATCGCTCACGCAGGAGAATCGTACATATATGTCGTCATTTGACCATCGGTCACACTCCAGCATGGACGACATAGTAATAAGTATCCCAGGCGTAGAGAAACAACTGAAAGATTTGAAAGCGGAAAAATCACCAGATCCACATGGAATCCCAACTGGATTTTGCAGAGAGTACTATACGGCATTGGCCACTTCCTTAGCTTGCATTTATCGTGAATCTCTCGCCCAGCGCAAAGTCCCAAGCGACTGGAAAAAAGCGCATATACTCCAGTGTATAAAGACGGTAAAAGAACGGACCTGCAACATTGCAGACCGATACCCCTTCCTTCGGTTTGATGCAGTATCCTTGAACTTATTCTCGGTTCGAATAAAATTATCTATCTGAGAAGCTTATGTCAACGAATGAGGCCGGCCGAAGTGGTCGTGCGGTTAAAGGCGCTGCAGTCTGGAACCGCAAGACCGCTACGGTCGCAGGTTCGAATCCTGCCTCGGGCATGGATGTTTGTGATGTCCTTAGGTTAGTTAGGTTTAACTAGTTCTAAGTTCTAGGGGACTAACGACCTCAGCAGTTGAGTCCCATAGTGCTCAGAGCCATTTGAACCATCAACGAATGAGTATGGTTTTAGAAAGCATCACTCGTGAAAAACTCAGCTTGCTCTTTTCTCACATGAGAAACTGCGAACTGTGGATAATGTGCAACAGGCAGATTCCATGTCTCTAGATTTCCCGAAAGCATTTGACCCGTTTCCCCACTGCAGGCTGCTAACGAAGGTACGAGCATACGCAATACGTTCACATATATGTGAGTGGCTCGAAGACTTATTAAGTAATAGAACTCAGTACGTTGTCCTCGACGGTGAGTGTTCATCAGAGGCAAGGGTATCGTCAGGAGTGCCCCAGAGAAGTGTGATAGGACCGCTGCTGTTCTCTATATACATAAATGATTTGAAGGAGACAGTGGACACCCATCTGCGGTTGTTTGCTGACGATACTGTGGTGTAATGTAAGGTGTCGAGGGTTGAGTGACTGTAGGAAGATATAAGACTACTTGGACAAAATTTCTCGTTGGTGTGACGAAAGGTAGCTACCTCTAAATGTCGAAAAACGTAAGTAAATGCGGATGAGTAGGTAGAACAAACCTGTAATGTTCGGTTACGGTATTACCAGTGTTCTGCTTTACATAGCCAAGTCTTTGAAATATCTTGGCTTAACGTTGCAAAGCGGTGTGAAATGGAATGAACGGGTAAAAACTGTAGTAGGGACGGCGAATGGGCGATGTCGGTTTATTGGGAGAATTTTAGGGAAGTGTGGTTCACCTGTAAAGGAGTACTGCTCGAGTGTTAGGGATCCGTACCTTGTCGGATTGAAGCAAGACATTGAATCAATTCAACAATGGAAAAGTTGTATAACAATTTAAACGATGTTGAAATATAAGTGAAGACTGATATTAACAGATATTTATTTTCTCTAATTGCCGTAAATCACAATAAAATTACCAGAGAAGTCCTCTAAAACGAAAATCAACAGATAAAATGATGCTAACACTGTCCTGAGGTAACAAAAAATGTGGGAGACAATATGCGAAAGGCTGAAAAAAGTATGCTCATCTGGGCAGGTCGCAAAATCAAAGTTTACGATACAGCTGGAAGCCTCCAATTATAACCACATTAAACAACACAAGTTACGTATCGAGCTGCACAAGTAAAGAGCTGCACCAAAGATGGATTGCAGTATTGCAGTTACGACACTGCCATTTCCCCGACAACAGCTGCACCAATCAGCAACAGAGGGCGGCCCGCAGAGGAAATGCTCAGCTCGACAGCTCGGAGCAGAAAAGTCCCACACAGCATTTTGGAATAGAACCGTCTACAATTTTAGTTTACGGTTCTCAGGTTCTTTCAAAATATCAAATATCAGATGTAGGCGATGACTCATTACTGTTGTCAATGCTATGGATGAGAATATCGCTAATTTCAGGAAAAATCATAGAAAGCCACAGAAACTTCCTACTCTTGACATACAAAAACAACTTTAGCAAATACCATATTGGTACCGGGCTGTCGCAGTGTCTCCTAGATTGGTCGGCTTCTTTGTGCCGAACATGGTCACCACCACCTCAGTTCAATTCGATGACCAATATTTTGGAGCGAAAAATAGTTCAAATGGTTCTAAGCACTATGGGACTTAACATCTGAGGTCATCAGTCCCCTACACTTACAACTACTTAAACTTAACAAACCTAAGGACATCACACACACATCCATGCCTGAGGCAGGATTCGAACCTGCGACCTTAACAGGCGCGAGGTTATGGAGCGAAAACAACAGTTTTTCTCACGCAGGCTGGGCGTCACCACAGCGTCTCGACCTTTGGTGTTCGTGCAGAAAAGACAGAAGATTTAAACTGAATTATTCTCTCGGGAGAGCAGTGGTGGCACGGATAGGTCAAGTGATGGCTCTACTCACGAAAGCCCAAAGTAGGCCGCAGACTCATTTCTACAAAAACTGCTCTCTTGACTGGGGAGGTTCACCTCTTCTAATGAGAATCGCTGACTACCTTCTGCCGAGACAACAGGACCCTGAGGCCACACTGGGAGTGCAGCTTCCCACCACGAAAAATGCAGAGCCTTCGCCCCAAGCCCACTTGTTGCGCAGTCTCAATAACATAATCACTGAAGAGCGCCAGAAAACGAAACAATGTCGCTTAGCGATATGTGACACTTACGTAACAATATTTTTTAATATTTTTCATTCTACAGCAAAGAATAGAAAAGACTGAGATCCGACTCTTGGAGGCCTCAAGCTCACTTCAATCAATTACCACGTTAGCTGGTAGTGAGGCAGAGGGAGACCCAACTTGGGATATTTTTCTGTGCATTTGCCTTACAGCTAACGTTGACATCCAGGAAACTACGGTTGCAAGACGGTGATTGGAGCTGTTTAAGGTTTCCTTGTGGAGTTACATGTTTCAGAGAAAATTCTATGTGCCTGGTGTTTGTCTGGATGACCATCACTGTGAAGGGAGCATTTATACATTTGAGGTGAGCAATAGGACATTTGGAATTTGACGAGGAAAAAACTGGCACTTCTCCTATAGTTGTCGTGTACAGAAGATCATATCATAGTTCCTCTGCAGGGACGAAATTCAGGAAGTACGATCTCGAAAAGAGTCTGGAGGACATTCAATAGGATTCTAGCAAAACATTTTTCAGCCACGGTGAGTAAGGACATCCTTCGGTAGTTACCACATATGCTTCTCTCACTTTTTTTAATGATGGTAAGAACTGTGGAGTTCTTCATGTCACCTGGTAGCTTACAGGTTTCCCACATTAGAAAATACAGGGGGAAGAGTGGTTTTAGAGGTATGCCCATAATATGTCGGTGGGACTGTCATACTGGATTGTATAGATGATGAGGACAATGTTCGACAACGTCGTCAATAGCAGTAGAACAGCGCTTTAAAATTTGATCAAAATGCTTTCCAGAAATTCAAGATGTCCTGACAGTTACCGAGCGAGGTGGTGCAGTGGTTAGACACTGGACTCGCATTCGGGAGGACGACGGTTGAATCCCGCGTCCGGCCATCCTGATTTAGGTTTTCCGTGATTTCCCTAAATCACTCCAGGCAAATGCCGGGATGGTTCCTCTGAAAGGGCACGGTCGACTTCCTTCCCCATCCTTCCCTAATCCGATGAGACCGATGACCACGCTGTCCGGTCTCCTTCCCCAAAAACAACCAACCAACAACAATCCTGACAGTCATTTAGGATGGTCGTGCTGTCGGAGGCTTTCAGGATTCCTGATGAGGAACGAAAAGGCCCATAAATTTCTTTTATCCCAGCTTAAAGCTCCCTAGCATCTGACAGACTTCGGAATTCCTTGGATTCTTGTTGCCACCAGTTCTTTCTAGATTGTTCTTATTTCTGTTGGACATTTCTGACTGAGCTCATGCATACTTTCTTTCTTTTGCATTGACGACGGATGCTGGACAAGAGATACGTAAGCATCCCACTTGACATTTACGAGGATCTTAGTCACTTCATTGTTGTCCTGAAACCAGTCATTTTTCTTCTTTGCATCAAAACCAGTGACCTCCTCCTCAATCCTCTTGGTGATGTTCTTTCTTTTTTTAAAAGTGGACCATTTATGTTTAACATCTTTTGAGATAAATGGGACATTGCTGAGTCGATAAAAAATGTGTCTTGTAAGAGAGAGCGAACGGTTTCGTTCTGAAAGCGGTTGATGCTGAATTTTCTCCTGGAAGGATTCGTGAAGTAGAATCATGGTTTACAATGAACGAGGGTCTTCAGATAGCTAACCAGCAGTGTGTCATCAGGCCAGCAGTCATCGGTGTTTCAAGGTGTTTTTGTGATCACGACGTCTTTCTTGTCACGCTGCCGACTGATGACGTAGTCACTGAGGTTCCAGTGTTCGGATCGTGGATGTATCCCTGTGGTCTTATAACGATTAGGAAAGCGGAACTGCGTGTTGGTGATAAAAAACTTATGCTCAATACAGTCCCTGTAAGTTGCAGCCCATATGCACTGCAGCTTTCCAGCACATTATCACCGAAGCTAAGCGCTGTCGGACGTGGCCGGCACTTGGATGGGTGACCATCCAGCCGCCATGCGCTGTTGCCATTTATCGGGGTGCACTCAGCCTCGTGATGCCAATTGAGGAGCTGCTCGACCGAATAGTAGCGGCTCCGGTCAAAGAAAACCATCATAAGGACTGGGAGAGCGGTGTGCTGACCACACGCCCATCCTATCTGCATCCTCAACTGAGGATGACACGGCGGTCGGATGGTCCCGATTGGCCACTTGTGGCCTGAAGACGGAGTGCTTTTTCCAGCACATTGATTACCCATGATGTTTCCCCAAAAACGATTCTTTCTTCCTATTCTAGCGCTGAAGTCGCCCAGTAAAAATAGTTTATCTTCAGTCAGTATCTTGACAAGAACATTGCTCAGTTGATAGAGCTGATTCTTTGTACCATCCTCACTAGCGAAAGTGGGAGCATAGCTAGAGACGAGAAACGCAAATCTGTCTCCAGCGAGGGTAATTCGAAGAGCCACAATTCTTTCATTGGCATCAGTAGGTGCTAATCGATGTTGTTTGGCTAATTTTATTTTTACTGCAAATCCTACACCACAGGTACGTAGTTGTCCAGCACCCTATCTTTCCTAAAGATGGTGTAACCAGAGCTAGCCTCATTGATGTATCCTTCGCCTGGTTTCACTTCAGTTTATCTATCTACCTCGTAGGTGATGAGGGCTGTTCTTCTTTCTTGTCCGTCACCTTTTAAGTCCATAAGAATCTTTACATTTCATGTTCTAATAGTCATAGTCATATAGTTCTTTTAGATTTTCGTGTGCAAATAAGGAGTGAGCTTGTGGGTGCGGATTCCCAGCCAGGTACAAGTGTGCTATGCTATCACCTTCCTAGATTGGCTCTGCAACGAGCAGCTGGGCGATCCGGCTCTTTACCACAGTACACTGTCAGAGCAGGAAAGGTGCTAAACAGGCATGACGGAAGCCATGCGCTGCGGCACTTGGGCGAGAAGTGTCACCAAATGCCAGAGCCTTCAACCTGCTGCCTGGGCCTCCTGGAGTACGGCCCCGCCGGCTCAAACGCCTCTCAGCACTATGGGACTTAACATCTGTGGTCATCAGTCCCCTAGAACTTAGAACTACTTACACCTAACTAACCTAAGGACATCACACACACCCATGCCCGAGGCAGGATTCGAACATGCGACCGTAGAGGTCCCGCGGCTCCAGACTGAAGCGCCTAGAACCGCTCGGCCACTCTGGCCAGCAGCCCCGCCGCTTCGGAAGTATACATTCTGGGTGCTCACAAATTTTAAAATTCAGATAAATATGAGAGTGTGAAATTAAGAGCATCTGCAGTTTAACAGTCACACTGATAATAATAATAACAAGAAAGAACTACTTTATGGAATTTTGTTGTTTTTTAAGTAATGATGTACAGTTTACGTCAAGAACGAAATACTGTTTAAGCTTTCCGTTTCACATTTTTGTGTAAGTGAGCGTTTTCGCCCTTTTTCATTTTTTTCAGAGAAATGTACAAGATTCCTAATACATGTATTAGTTAACGAATTAACTCCCGGGCTGAAAATCAGACATTCTTACAATCCACCCACACAACAACTTACACTTCTTTGTCGAATGTACGCTTGTAGTCACGTTTATTTCATTTCGTCGCTTTTTCAGTCAACGGATCTGGTATGTGAGGGCGTGGTTCCTTCGTGGCTGCTCGTGGTCTAGTGGCTAGCGTTGCTGCCTCTGGATTACAGGATCCCGGGTTCGATTCCCGGCCGAGATAGAGATTTTCTCTGTCCCGGGACTGGGTGTTTGTGTTGTCCTCATCATATCATCATCATTCTTGACAATGGATTGATTGGTTTGTGTAAAATTTGAACTTTGAACGGGCGCCGATGACCGTGAATTGAGCGCCCAACAAACGAAACATCATCATCATCACGCTTCTCGGCTGATTTTTCCTAACAATTTTCTATTCTGTTAACACTTAAAACAGATTCAACAGGGTTCAGGTTGATACTGCACAGTAAAGCCGATTACTGATCAGTAAACGACAAGCTCCAAACACAAACTGCCATTTGTGGAAGTAATTACACTCAAGTAGGACTATCTACCAACAAGGTCACTTAACTAGAATACAAATGAGGCGCTGACAGCCATAAGATCCAAAAGACACAGAGTCTTCGACCCCACATTTAACTGAATATCAGAGAAACCAGTGTGACACCTTTTCATGAATGTTCATATTTATGTACAATGTGGGCTTACGCTACAGATAATCCTGACCCACTGTAAGATCAACAGATATCAGAAGCATGAATAAATGCTACAGTCTCACAATCGATGATGATGTGCTTTATTGGTCTTAGTGCCTCAACTGGATTGCTGTATAATAAAATCCATAACTTAATTTACTATATCTCATTCACAATCCGACAAAATTGGTTTTTGTATCAGCATAACTATAACATATATTGATGCCTGTTCTAATTTTACTATATAGCGAGAGAATTGGCATACATGAGAAATGTGCTACCGTCTAGCGGTATTTGCGCCAAGCAAATGGGGATAAAGGTCTCCTCCAGTGTGCTACCATCTGGAGCCAATGATGGAAAATTGCAGTTAAATAGTAAGACCTAGTTGCACACACAGTGAACTGTGCACATTGTTATTAAAATAGTATGTATTTCGCCCATAAGGCAAATACGTCACGCCAGTTGCGCATGCGCAAACGCATCTTAAAGCATGCACAACAGAATGTGTGCTCGTGACCCTGGTGCCAAATTTCACAAAGCAGTGTAGCACAGCACATTAGATATAGTGCTGTATACTTCAGATTACCCCAACTACATGACATTTAACAGCATTTAAAGAAAAATAAACAATAAATTCACAACATGGTAAAAGTCAGGGTGTTCACGTCCTCTTGTGCTCTTACACCACAGCTACCACTGAGTACAATGCTATCCTGACTTATAATAGATACAAGAAATTAAACAACATTGCAACGAAAAGGACGGTGTCAGAGATCATTATAATCACTCATCATACTCACTAATCATTATAGCATTTGTAACGTGGCAGATTAAATGAAGGTCAATTTCGCACCTTATATGAGAGTTTTATACATGGTAACATGAAGGTGAATATGACACCTAACTAACTTTGGCAGAAATGAGCAGATTTGCCTATAAGTATATAATGCAAAAGGATGACACTGAATCGACAAGATTAAAACACTGATCCTATATACTGCATGTTGATGAGCAAAAGGTGAAACAAGCAGCTAGGGGAAACAAGACGAAACCTTTGTTTGGAAGCAGGTGCATGCAGGCATGAAGGACACACCACGGGCGGTACAACAGAAATCTCTTAGGGGGCGACCGATGGCGGTAGTCAACGAATGGGGAGGTGACTCATGCTGGAGAGCTAGTAGCGAGCCACCAGAAGTGGGTCAGAAAGAAGCTTTAGAAAACTGGGTTTCCGAATTTCCGAGTGTATACGAGCAAACCAGTGATGCAGTTTATCACGTGAACAGCGCATGATATGGTCATGATGCATGTAAGTTTTGGGCGTCTGGAGCGGGCACAAAATGTTCGATTGGTGGAAAGGAACTAGGAAGGAGTAAAGTGCCAAAATTTCGACCCAGTTTAATGGTAGGACCCTTGCGATTGGCAGAGAGTGCTTCCACAAAATAGGAGGGATGCTCGTATTGGTCAGAAAAAGCTGTGACGTGGAGCATGAAAGAACCCAGGTGGGGAGACAGTTTTGCTATGACAAACACAAGACCGAAAATTTCTAGGTCAAATTCAGAATGGGAGCTATAACTCTCTGTACGATGCAGAGGAGAAATTTGTGTGAATACTGAGTTCACTGCAGCTGACATTCAACTAGATATTAGCTGTAGCGTCGTTGAGCTCCAACTGTGGAGGAACAAACCAGCCAATTAGTTAACTGTTCTTGCGAGGACTGAGAGGGCATTGTAATTTCCATGCTGCTCCAGCTATGTGTGTGCATTACGCCATATTTCAAGACTAGGTATGAGTACATGTTTTCTCACATAACAACAAACATAGGAAGAGTTCTGCTGATAAAGTCAGAAAGGTTTTAATTAGCTTTTATAGGAATTTCAGAGGTCGAGAACAGCCATGCAGACGACAGCTCATCGCAGCTAAGGTAAATACCAAGAGCAGGGGTGTATACTTGTTGGTTCACGAGCTTGCATCCACTGTATGCTCGAGCGACCTTGGGTAATCTTTTGCTCAACTTGTCACAAAAATAACCATCGTCCATAGACTTGATTGTCATCCTAAATAGTACCGAACTTTGAACTGGAATCTAATGACTTATCGTAGTACTGGCTGCCTTCCTGATGTTGTAGTAAGAATAATGTTGTAAAGAAACGTCTGGTTAAAATTTGATATTGTTGTGCTTAGTGTTATTTCAATTACTCAGGATAAGATCCATTATCTTGACAACTAACCTAACATTGTAACATGGCAGACTGTGTAAATTCGTGTATTTCTGTGAAAAAATTAACATTAAAAACCAATATGTTTACAGATTAAACAAAGTTGTGCTCTGTCATAGAATAATATCCACACCTATACCAAAGTGTTAGACATTGATTAATTTCTGGCAATTTTTTTTAATTCAACTGTAGCGTATTTTTTTTTTAGAAAGAAAGAACGCTAAATTGAAATGGTCTCTGTCCCAGATTGTGCTGTCACCCGCAGTAATGTTGCATGTGGAAGAAAGGAACGTACATTGGAGACCGTTTTTGAATGAAAAGAACTTTGGCATTAGCTGTCAACTAATTCTGAAGGGAAGTATCGGTCATCATAGGTATGCTATTCGTTCATGTCAGAAGGGCCTGTGACGTTTTTGGTAGTATAGGGTTAATAACGTTATCCTCTGAATCTTCAAAAGGTGGTTTTACATCAGTCAGCAATGTAAATTCAGCCAATCATTGTCCTTAAAAGCAACGCACATACATGCCCTTGATGAACGTGAAAAGAAATTATAAAACTAGCACCAGCTATTACCAGTCACACAAATACTACTAGCATATGTGGCTCTGTTTCAAAATTTGCATCTGCTGGAAATCGAAATCAAACCCTTATGTGTCAGGCAGCATTGTACCACCGAGCCAGTCTGCCTGTTGTGAAATATTGACCTTTATATAGCATTTTGATGACAGTTGAAAAAATTAATGACGATTTTCTAGAGAATTTTTTGAGTTGCAAGGAAATACTTTGGATGATTAAGTTCTGGGTTTTCAATTTTATATTCCATAAAAATAAAAGGTTACAGAACTCCGATTGCCGTGTGTTGTGCTTGTCAGCTGAAGATTTGTAGAGAGGAAATCTGAACACGTCTCAGTTAGCCCACTTCTCACAGGTGGGAACCAGAAGTGCCATCATTGAAACTAGTACGGTGTGTTTGTAACACAGTAAGCTAGCAGCATATCGTAAGGATAGATTCTAGCGTGAGAAATGACAAAAAATTACTGCACTACTGGCCATTAAAATTGCTACACCAATAAGAAATGCAGATGATAAACGGGTATACATTGGACAAGTATATTATACTAGAACTGATATGTGATTACGTTTTCACACAATTTGGGTGCATAGATCCTGAGAAATCAGTACCCAGAACAACCACCTCTGGCCGTAATATCGGCCTTGGTACGCTTGGGCATTGAATCAAACAGAGTTTGGATGGCGTATACAGGTACAGCTGCCCGTGAAGCTTGAACACGATACGACAGTTCATCAAGAGTAGTGACTGGCGTATTGTGACAAGCTAGTTGCTCGGACACCATTGACCAGACGTTTTCAGTTGGTGAGAGATCTGGAGAATGTGCTGGCCAGGGCAGCAGTCGAATATTTTCTTTGCCCAGAAAGGCCCGTACAAGACATGCGGTCGTGCATTATCCTGCTGAAATGTAGGGTTCCGCAGGGATCGAATGTAGGGTAGAGCCACGGGTAGTAAAACATCTGTTCAAAGTGCCGTCAATGCGAACAAGAGGTGATCGAGACGTGTAACCAATGGCACCGCATACCTCACGCTGAGTGATATGCCAGTATAGCGGTGACGAATACACGCTTCCAATGTGAGTTCACCGCGAGTCTCCAAACACGGATGCGACCATCATGATGCTGTAAACAGAACCTGGATTCATACGCAAAAATGACGTTTTGCCATTCGTGCACCCAGGTTCGTCGTTGCGTACACCATCGCAGGCGCTCCTGTCTATGATGCACCGTCAAGGGTAACTGCAGCCATGGTCTCCGAGCTGATAGTCCATGCTGCTGCAAACGTCGTCGAACTGTTCGTGCAGAAGGTTGTTGTCTTGCAAACGTCCCCATCTGTTGACTCATGGATAGAGACGTGGCTGCACGGTCCGTTACAGCCATGCAGATAAGATGCCTGTCATCTCGACTGCTAGTGATACGAAGCCGTTGGGATCCAGCACGGCGTTCCGTATTACCCTCCTGAACCCACCGATTCCATATTCTACTATCAGTCATTGGATGTCGACAAACGCAAGCAGCAATGTCGCCATACGATAAACTGCAATCGCGATAGGCTACAATCCGACCTTTATCAAAGTCGGAAACGTCATGGTACGCATTTCTCCTCCTTACACGAGGCATCACAACAACGTTTCACCAGGCAACGCCGGTCAACTGCTGTATGTGTATGAGAAATCGTTTGGAATCTTTCCTCATGTCAGCATGTTGTATGTGTCCCCACCGCCGTCAACCTTGTACGAATGCTCTGAAAAACTGATCATTTGCATATCACAGCACCTTCTTCCTGTCGGTTAAATTTCGCGTCATCTTCGTGGTGTAGCAATTTTAATGGCCAGTAGCATATTTTCTATTGATCAGCCCACGTACTGCAGTGCTAAAAGCTAAACGGTTGTTAGGTAATTCATTTTGATCAACATAGTAGTAGTACTTTCAGACATAGAACCGATAGTCAGTAGTTAAGCAATTTGGTTAGTATTGAGGTAAGGATTCAGTTCCATTTCCTTGTTAGTTCCTCAGATAAGAATGCTTTGCAAGGCCACAACTGTTGAGTACTTTCAAACATACAACCGATAGTCAGTAGTTAAGCAATTTGGTTAGTATTGAGGTAAGGATTCAGTTCCATTTCCTTGTCAGTTCCTCAGATAAGAATGCTTTGCAAAGCCACAACTGAATTTTTTTTTTTTTTGAGTCATCAGTTCCCGGACCGGTTATAGACGCCGCCCGGCACGAATTCCTCTCCTGTGTCAACCTCTTCTTCTCTGAGTAGCTCAAAAATTGCTCTGAGCTCTAAGGGGCTTAACTTCTGAGGTCATCAGTCCCCTAGAACTTTGAACTACGTAAGCCTACCTAACCTAAGGACATCACACACATCCATGCCCGAGGCAGGATTCGCACCTGCGACCGTAGCGGTAGCGCGGTTCCAGACTGTACCTCCTAAAACCGCTCGGTCACTGCGGCCTGCTCAGAGTAGCACTTGCAGCCTACGTACTCTATTATTTGCTGGATGTATTCCAAACTCTCTTTTCCTCTATAGTTTTGGCCCTCTACAACTCCCTATAGTACCATGGAAGTCATTCCCTGATTTCTTAACAGATGTCCTGGCATCATGTACTTTCTTGTTGTCAGTGTTTTCCTTAATTTCCTTTCCTTGCTGTTTCTCTCGGGAACCTACTCATTTATTACCTTTTCAGTCCATCTAATTCCCGACATTCTTCGTAACACCACATCTCAAATGCTTCAATTCCGTTCGGGCTTCCCTGCAGTCCATATTTCACTAACATACGATGCTGTACTCCAAAAGTACATTCTCAGAAATGTCTTCTTCAAATTATGGCCTATGTTTGATAGTAATATACTTCTATTGGCCATGAATGCACTTTTTTCCAGTGCTAGTGTGCCTTTGATGTCCATCCAGCTCAGTCCGTCATGGGTTATTATTCTGCGTAGTTATCCCAATACCTTAACTTCATTTACTTACTGATCACCAGTCTTGATGTTAAGTTCTTCGCTGTTCTCCTTTCTGCTACTTCTCATTACTTTTGTCTTTCTTCAATTTACTGTCAATCCATATTCTATACTCCTTATGCTGTTCATTCCATTCAGAAGATCATGTAATTCCTCTTCACTTTCTCTGAGGACAGCCAAGTCATCAGCGAGTGGAATCATTGATGTCCTTGCACCTTGAGTTTTAATTCGACTTCTGAACCTTTCTTTTATTTCCGTAATTGCTTCTTTGATGTATAGATTGAACAGTAGGTGTCAATGGCTGCATCCCTGTCTTACACGCTTTTTAACCCGGGAACTTCGTTCTTCGTC
Source organism: Schistocerca americana (assembly GCF_021461395.2). Lineage (NCBI taxonomy): Eukaryota > Metazoa > Arthropoda > Insecta > Orthoptera > Acrididae > Schistocerca > Schistocerca americana. Next base: position 157,296,881 of record NC_060122.1, read on the forward strand.
TTCCACTCTTATTGCTCCATCTTAGTTCTCGAACATGTTGTATATTATCCGTCTTTTCCTATAGCTTACCCCAATTTTTTTAGAATTTCGATCATCTTGCACAATTTGTCATTGTCGAACACTTTTTCCAGGAAAACATAGCCTATGAATGTATCTTCATTTTTCTATAGTCTTACTTCCATCATCAACCGTAACCTCGGATTTGCTTCTCTGGAGCCTTTACCTTTCCTGAAGCCACACTCATCGTCACCTAACACATCCTCAATTTCCCTTTCCATTCTTCTGTACATTATTCTTACCATCAACTTGAATGCATGAGATGTTAAGCTGATTGTGAGAGAATTCTCGCACTTATCGATACTTGCAATCTTTGGAATTGTGTGGATGAATTTTTTCCGAAAGTCAGATGGTATATCGCCAGACTCATACCTTCTACGGACTAACGTGAATAGTCATTTTGTTGCCACTTCCGCCAATGATTTTAGAAATTCTGACAGAATGTTTTTTATCCCTACTGCCTTATTCGATCATAAGTCTTCCGAAGCTCTTCTAAATTCTACCTGGGTCCCCTATCTCGTCTATATAGACTCCTGTTACTTCCAGTACCACGTCATCAGACAAGTCTTCGCCATCGTAGAGGACTTCGATGTACTCTTTCCACCTATCCGCTCTCTCTCCCGCGTTTAAAAGTGGAATTCCCTTTGCACTGTTGATGTTACCATACCTTGCTTTGAATGCCATCAAAGGATTTTTAACTTCCCTGTATGCTGAGTCAGTCGTTTCGACAATCATTTCTTTCTCGATTTCTTCACATTTCTCATACAGCAAGTTCGTCTTAGCTTCACTTCATTTCATATTTATTTTATTCCTCAGAGACTTGCATTTCTGTGCTCCGGAATTTGCCTGAACATTTTTTACTGTCTTCTTTCATCATTCGACTGAAGTATTTCTTGTTACCCGTGGTTTCCTCATAGTTACCTTCTTTGTAACTATGTTTTTCTATCCTACTTCTGTGCCCTTTTTAGAGATATCCCTTCCCCTGCTGCGGCACTGCTTACTGTGCTATTCCTTATTACTGTGTCTATTGCCTTAGGTAACTTCAAGCATATTTCGTCATTCTTTAGTACTTCCGTATAGCACTTCTTTGGATACTGATTGTTCTTGACTAATCTCTCAAACTTCAGCCTGCTCTTCAACACTACTATGTTGTGATCTGAGTCTATATCTGCTCCTGGGGACGTCTTACAATCCATTATCTGAATTTGGAATTTCTGCCTGACCATTATGTTATCTAGCTGATATCTTTTCTATCACCCGGCCTTTTAAAAGTGTATGTCTTACTCTTGTGATTCTTGAACAGAAGATTGGCTATTACTAGCTGACATTTATTGCAGAACACAATCAGTATTTCTCCTCTCTCATTCCTTGGCCCAAGCCCACATTCTCCTTATCCCGTAACCTTTTCTTCTACTCCTTCCTCTACAACCGCATTCCAATTCCCCAAGGCTATTAGACTGTCATATCCCTTTTCATACTGTACCACTTTTTTAATATTCTCATATACTTCATTTTCAGCTTGTCGCGTTGGCATGTACGCCTGAAGTATCGTCGTCGATGTTGGTTTCCTGTAGATTCATATGAGAACATTCCCGTCACTGAACTGTTCGCAATAACTCACTCTTTTCTGTACCTTGCTATTCATAACGAATTTTACACCCGTTATGCCATTTTATGTTGCTGTTGATATTACCATATAATCATATGACCTGAAATCATTGTCTTCTTTCCATTTCACTTCACTGACCCCTACTATATCTAGATTGAGCCTCGGCACTTACGTTTTGAGATTTTCTAGCTTCCTACTAACTTCAAGCTTCTGACATTTCACGCGCCAACTCGTAGAACGTTATCCATTCGTTGGTTACTCAGTCCTTTTCTCATGGTCAGCTCCCCCTTAGCAGTTCTGTCCGAGAGATCCAAATGGGGGAATAGTCCGGAAACTTTTGGCAATGGAGAGATCATCATGACACTTCTTCAATTACAGGCCACATGTCCTGTGGACACACATTACGTGTCTTTAATGCAATGGCTACCATTGTTTTCTGCCCCCTCATGCCATCGATCACTGGTGATTCTTCCGCCTTTATGGGCAGTTTCCCACTCCAAGAGCAAGAGAGTGCCATGAACATCTGTCCGCACCTCCTCCTCCTTTGACAAGGCTGTTGGCGTAATGAGAGTGACGTCTCGTGCTGGAAGTCTTCGGCCACCATTGGTGATGATTTTTTACCCAAAACTGAAGCTGTGGTGGGGTTCGAACCCACTACCAAGGATATCGTTACTAATCAAGGACGCTACCCCTAGACAGCGGACGGAACAAATCAACTATTAAAATATAATTAAAGAATTCGGAATACGTTGGCTTCAAAAGTTCTTGTGGACTTGCTTTGCGGGTAGTTGACCAATTGGATTTACTAATATGTTATAAAACTAATGTGATACAAAACTAAATGTATCTTTTCACTGTTAGTATTTCATTTCTGCATTGACGGGAAAGAAAATCGTAAACGTAAATAATTAATGTAGAGTAATGAAATTCCGGGAATGTATTTGCCTAGGTAACATACTGACGTGATTAACATTGATAGATTAAAGGTTAATGTAACCACAAGATAAGCCATTTCAAATATGAAATGCTACTACAATATCAACTGGTGTAACCATCAGAATATTGAACGCAAGCATGCAAACGTAAACGCGTTGTGTTGGTCTGGTGCCGAACGTCAGAAGGAGTTCCATGCCTGATGCACTTGGTCAGTCAGTACACGGTCGGTAAATGGTATTTGTGGATGACGCTGTAGTTGTCGTCCGATGATGCCCCTTATGTACTCGATTGGAGACAGATATTGTCATCGACCAGTCCAAGGCACGATTGCATGATGGAGCATGATGGAATAATAAAGCTGTAACATCTTTGATTAATTATTCAAAATGTTTTCGGTCCCGGGCTCTAAGCCCACAACCACTTAAATTTTGATTAATAATGAGCAATGGCGGTGGTTGAAGGCTTCCAGCATAAGAAGTCAGCCTCATTGTGCCAACGGCCTAGTCAAAGAGGGTGGAGGCGTGGACAGAGTTCAGGCATTCTCTTGTCCTTGGGGTAGGAAACTGCCCCTAAAGGCGAAAAAAAAAGCAACGATCAACAGCATGAGGTTTGCAGAAGGCAAAGGAATTCACTGCATTAAACCACATAACATGTATCCACAGACATTTAGCCTGTAATTGAAAATGTGTCATGGCGATCTCTACATTGCCAAAAGATTCCGGACTAGTCCCACATTTGTATCTCTCGGACAGAACTGCTAAGAGGGAGTTGACCATGAGAAAAGGACTGAGTAACCAACGAAAGTATAACGTTCTACGAGTTGGCGTGTGGAACGTCAGAAGCTTGAAGTTAGTAGGGAAGCTAGAAAATCTGAAAAGGTAAATGCAGAGGCTCAGTCTAGATATAGTAGGGGCCAGTGAAGTGAAATGGAATGAATATAGTGTAATATCAACAGCAGCAGAAAGTAGTATAACAGGTGTAGGATTCGTTACGAATAGGAAGATAAGGCAGACAGTGTGTTGCTGTCAACAGTTCAGTGATAGGGTTGTTCTTATCGGAATCGACAGCAAACTAGCATCGAAAATAATAATTCAAGTATAGATGGCGACGTCGCAAGCTCAAGATGGAGAATAAAGAAAGTATATTAGGACAATGAAAGAGTACTATAGTCCGTGAAGGGAGATGAAAAACTTATAGTCATGAGGGACTGGAATGCAGTTGTAGAGGAAGGAGTAGAAGAGAATGTTACAGGAGGATATGGGCTTGGGACAAGTTATGAGAGAGGTCAAAGACTAATTGAGTTCTGTAATAAATTTCAGACAGTAATAGCGAATACTCTGTTCGAAAATCAGAACAGGAAGAGCTATACTTGGAAAAGGCCAGGTGATGCGAAAGATTTCAATTACATTACATCATGGTCAGAAAGGGACTCAGAAATCATATACTGGATTGTAGGGCATACCCAGGAGCAGATGTAGACTCATATCTCAGAGTAGTACTGATAAAGAGTACGCTGAAGTTACGAGATTAGCCAGGCAGAATCAATTTGCAAAGAGTGGAATACGGAAGTACTAAAGAATGACGAGATACGCTTGAAGTTCTCTAAGGCTATAGGTACAGCAATAAGGAATAGCTCATTAGGCAGTACAACTGAAGTGGAATGGACATCTCTAAGAAAGGCAATGACAGAAGTAGGAAAGAAAAAAATAGATACAAAGAAGGCATTCGCAACGAAACCATGGGTAAAAGAAGAAATAATTCAGATAATCGGTGAAAGAAGTAAGTATAAAAATGATCATGGAAATTCAGGAATATAGAAATAAAAGTCACTGAGGAATGAAATAAACAGAAAGTGCAGGGAAGCTGAGACGAAATAGCTACACGAAAAATGTGAAGAAATCCATGAAGAAATGATTTTCGGACAGACTGACTCGGCATATAGGAAAGTCAAAACAACTTTCGGTGTAATTAAAAGCAATGTTGGTCACTTAAAGAGTGAACGGGAATACCACTGTTAAAAGCAGACGAGAAAGTGGATAGGTACACTGAAGACCTCGATGAGGGGGAAGATTTGTCTGATGTGATAGAGGAAGAAATGAGAGTCAATATACAGGGTGTTACAAAAAGGTATGGCCAAACTCTCAAGAAACATTCCTCACGCACAAAAAAAGAAAATATGTTATGTGGACATGTGTCCGGAAACGCTTAATTTCCATGTTAGAGCTCATTTTAGTTTCGTCAGTCAAGTACGCTCAATGGAGCACGTTATCATGATTTCATACGGGATACTCTACCTGTGCTGCTAGAACATATGCCTATACAAGTACGACACAACATGTGGTTCATGCACGATGGAGCTCCTGCACATTTCAGTCGAAGTGTTCGTACGCTTCTCAACAACAGATTCGGTGACCGGTGGATTGGTAGAGGCGGACCAATTCCATGGCCTCCACGCTCTCCTGACCTCAACCCTCTTGACTTTCATTTACGGGGGCATTTGAAAGCTCTTGTCTACGCAACCTCGGTACCAAATGTAGAGACTCTTCGTGCTTGTATTGTGGACGGCTGTGATACAATATGCCACTCTCCAGGGCTGCATCAGCGCATCAGGGATTCCATGCGACGGAGGGTGGATGCATGTATCCTCGCTAACGGAGGACATTTTGAACATTTCCTGTAACAAAGTGTTTGAAGTCACGCTGGTACGTTCTGTTGCTGTGTGTTTCCATTCCATGATTAATGTGATTTGAAGAGAAGTAATAAAATGAGCTCTAACATGGAAAGTAAGCGTTTCCGGACACATGTCGACATAACATATTTTCTTTCTTTGTGTGTGAGGAATGTTTCCTGAAAGTTTGTCCGTACCTTTTTGTAACACCCTGTAGAAGAGACAAAGGATCCAGTATTATAATCAGAATTTAAGAGAGTTTTGGATGACTCACAGTCAAACAAGGCAGGTTCAAAAATGGTTCAAATGGCTCTGAGCACTATGGGACTTAACAGCTGTGGTCATCAGTACCCTAGAACTTAGAACTACTTAAACCTAACAAACCTAAGGACATCACACAACACCCAGTCATCACGAGGCAGAGAAAAACAAGGCAGTGGGGATAGACAACATTCCATCAGAATTTCTAAAATTATTGGGAAAAGTAGTAACATAACGACTATTCACGTTATGAGTGGAATGCATTACTCCGGCGATATACCATCTGACTTTCACAAAAATATCATCCACACAATTCCGAAGACTGCAAGAGCTGACAAATGTGAGAATCATCACACAATTAGCTTTGAAACTCATGCATCCAAGTTGCTTACAAGAATAATAGACAGACAAATGGAAAAGAAAATTGAGGATGTGTCAGATGATGATCGGTTTGGATTTAGGAAAGGTAAAAAACCAAAGTGTCAATTCTGACGTTGCGGTTGATAATGGAAACAAGGCTAAAGACACGTTCGGCCTGAAAAAAGCGATCGACAACGTAAAATGGTGCAAGATGTTGGAAACTTTGAAAAAATTAGGGGTAAGCTGTAGGCGTGCGCTGACAACACAGTATGTACAAGAGACAAGAAGGAATAATAAGAATGGACGACGTTCTCGAGTTAAACAGGGTGTAAGACAGGGAAGTAGTCTATCGCCCTTACTCTTCAATCTGTACATCGAAGAAGCCACGATGGAAATAAAAGAAAGGGTCAGGAGTGGAATTAAAATTCGAGATGAAAGAATATCAATGAAATGATTTGATATTCTGAGTGAAAGTGAAGAGCAATTACATGATCTGCTGAATAGAATGAACGGGCTAACGAGCACAGAATATGGATTGAGAGTAGATCGAAGAAAGATGAAAGTAATAAGTAGCAGAAATGAGAACAGTGACAAACTTAACAGTAGGGTTGGTGGTCAAGAAGTAGATGAAGTTAAGGAATTCTGCTAGTAACGAGGGACGGAGTAAGGAGGACATCAAAAGCCCTCTAGTGCTAGCACAAAGGGCATTGTTGACCAAGAAAAGTCTACTAGTGTCAAACATAGGCCTTAATGTGGGTAAGGAATTTCTGAGAATGTACGAGTATGTTTGGAGCACAGCATTGTATGGTAATGAAAAGTGGACTGTGGGAAAACCAGGACAGAAGAGAATCGAACCAATCGTGATGTGGTGTTGCAGACGAATGTTGAAAAGCAGGTGGACTGATAAGTTAAGGAATGAAAAGGTTCTGCGCAGAATCGGAGAGGAAAGGAAATATATGACACACATTGAGAATGAGATGGGACAGGATGATAGGACATCTGTTACGACATCAGGGAATAACTGCCATAGCACTAGAGGGAGTTGTGGAGGGTAAAAACTGTAGAGGAAGACGGAGACTGGAATATATCCTCCAAGTAATTGATGACGTAGGTTGCAAGTGCTACTCTGAATGAAGAGTTTGGCACAGGAGAGGGATTCGTGGCGGGTCGCATCAAAGCAGTCAGAAGACTGATGACTCAAAAGCAGCGGGCGCGCGTTATAGTGTTGGAAAATGCCCCCTGGAATGCTGTACATGAATGACAGCACAAGAGGTCGTATCACCAGACTGACATACAAATTTGCTGTCAGAATGTATAGGGAAACCACAAGAGTTCTCTTGCTGTAATAGGAAGGAAATCGCACCGCAGTCCATAACTCCAGGCGCAGGTCCAGTGTATCTAGCACATAGAAAGTTTGACTACAGTCCCTCAATTAGCCTTCTTCTAAACAACACGCGGACGTCACCAAGGCAGCTTCATCAGAAAACACAACAAATCTCCAACCTGCCCTCCAATGATCTCTCGCTTGACATCACTGAATTAGCAAATGGCGGTGGTTTGGTGGCAGCTGAATGCACGCTACACGGCGTGTGGCTCGGAGCTGTCCTTGAAGTAACCGATTTGTAACAGCTCGTTGTGTCACTGTGATGCCAAGTACTGCTGCTGAAAATTGCTGCTGCAGATGCAGTACGCTGCGCCAGAGCCTTGTGCTGAACACGATTGTTGTATCTTTCGGTATTGCCACGTGGCCGTTCAGAGCCCGGTCTTCTTGCAGGCGTACATTTCCGTAAACACCGATGCTAGCAATCATGTACACTGGCTACGTTCCTGCCAAGTCTTTCTGCAGTAACGCAGAAGGAACATCCAGCTACTACAAGACCTCCCTCGAAATTAGTGAGGTGTTGAAAATGGCGTCTCTGTCGCCATAAAAGCATTTTTTGACTGATATCAGCTCACTACGTCCAATCTCAAAGGTAACTAATCCTCACGACCGTTAAGTGTGAATTTAAAGAAAACCTGATTTGCTTCCTCACAATGGCGCTAATAACTCCACTCTTAATGCGACTGGCGCGAAATTTAAATGTACATCATCTCTCGAATGTAGAAACACATCTGTCAACTTTCCTTCATGTTGCACAGTTCCTTCTTGGTGTTGCTATATTTTTCGTCACTGTATTCTTGTATTGAATGGAGGAGACAGGCGTTTTCTGAGGTTCTAAACGAGAATTTGGTGTAGTTTCACAGTCAGTTTAGCAAGAAACTAGTGCTCATCATGCCTTCACATGGGTAGCACTAAATATCTTCAGGTGGACGACGTGTTTATAATGTTTAGTGATATATACAAACCTTCCTCGTGAATCAGTGTATCTATTATTGGAAACTATATCACATTCCGTATGGTATTTCTTGATATTATCCTTCGCACACAGACAGAATAACGGGGCGAGTGACTTAAACTGACAACTCTGTATGCTTAGATCCTAGTCAAACTTCGGTGCTCTCTGAAGTTTATTGCCTTTCCCTTTAGAAACCGACTCTCCCTAGCTGAACAACTCGTAGATCCCATTATTGCCATAAAATGTCACTTACGTATAGGAGAGATAAGTATTCAGGTATTACACACTCGTCAAAATAATGGAAACAATGAATTATGCTAGACAAACCTTCGTTGTGAATCAACCTATCTATTAGCATTAACATTATCAACATACTACAATAGTTCCTGACATTAGTCATAATATGCAGACCGAAAAATGCGGCGAGGACCTTCTATCTACACACGCCAATGAAAGGTTTTGCATCACCTCGGTTCCGAGAGTTCCGGACCTTCACAGAAATTTGGAATAGAGATAAACATAAACATCGTTTCCACTCTTTTTATTGCTCATAAAATCCACACATTGCATGTTGTACCAGCATACATCGAGACCTTCCGAGGTGGTGGTCCAGATTTCTGTGCGCACCGGTACCTCTAATACCAAATAGCACGTCCTCTTGCACTGATACATTCGGGTATTCGTCATGACATACTATCCACAAATTCATCAAGGCATTGTTGGTCCAGATTGCCCAACACCTCAACGGCGATTCGGCGTAGATCCGTTAGAGTGGTTGGTGGGTCACGTCGTCCATAAACTGCCCTATTCAATCCATCCCAGGCATGATCGATAGGGTTCATGTCTGTAGAAAATGCTGGCACTCTAGTCGAGCTGTGTCGTTATCCTGAAGGAAGTCATTCCCAAGATGTGCACGATGGCGGCGTGAATTTTCGTTCACGAAGACGAATGCCTCGCCAATATGCTGCCGATATGGTTGCACTATCAGTCGGAGGATGGCCTTCACATATCGTACAGCCGTTACGGCGCCTTCCATGACCACCAGCGACGTACGGCGGCCCCACATAATGTCACCCCAAAACAGCAGGGAACCTCCACCTTACTGAAATTGCTGAACAGTGTGTCTAAGATGTTCAGCCTGACCGTGTTGATTCCAAACGCGTCTCCGAAGATTGTCTAGTTGAAGGCATATGCGACACTCATCGGTGAAGAGAACGTGATGCCAATCTTGAGCGGTCCATTGGGCATGTTGTTGGACCCATCCGACTGCATGGTGTCGTGGTTGCAAAGATGGACCTCGCCGTGGACGTCGGGAGTAAAGCTGCGCATCATGCAGCCTATTGCGCACAGTTTGAATCGTAACACGACGTCCTGTGGCTGCACGAAAACCGTTATTCAACATGACGGCGCTGCTGCCACGATTCCTCCGAGCTATAATCCATAGGTAGCCGTCATCCACTGCAGTAGTAGCCCTTGGGCAGCGTGAGCGATGCATGTTATGGACAGTTCTTGTCTCTCTGTATCTCCTCCATGTACGAACAACATCACTTTGTTCACTCCTAGACAACTGGACACTTCCCTTGTTGTGAGCCCTTCCTGGCACAAAGTAACAATGCTGGCGCGATCGCACCGCGGTATTGACAGTCTACACATGGTTGAACTACAGACGACACGAGCCGTTTACCTCCTCCTTGTGGAATGACTGGAACTGATCGGCTGTCGGACTCCTTCCGTCTAATAGGCGCAGCTCGTGAATGGTTGTTTACATCTTTGGGCGGGTTTAGTGACATCTCTGAACAGTTAAAGGGACTATGTCTGTGATACAATGTCGACAGTCACCGTCTATTTTCAGGAATTCTGGGAACCAGGGTGATGCAAAACCTTTTTTTTTATTTTGTGTATGTGTAATTTGTATTTGCGTATGGCTCTATGCAGGGTGTCCCAGAAATGTTGAGACAAACTTCGATGTTTGGTAGAGGGAGTCTTGAGGAACAAATCGAGACAGTAACCCGTGTCCGGAAACGTCATCCATGACGCTACAGTGCGCGTAAGTTATAGGCGGTGGCACCTGCCGCTGCGCGCCCCCTTCGGCAGCAAGCAGACTTTGTACGCTCACGGACCGTAGGCGGAATGTCTCGCAATGTGGTTTCATCCTCATTGACCGCGACTGATCGCCACGATGGTTAGTGGAGAAGATGGAGCTAGCTGCTACGCAGACATGTTTCTCTCCTATGAATGCGATGCTCAGCTCCCCTGGTGGAAAACGGTTTTGGAGACGGGTTCGGATTCGCAGTTTATTTTTCTCCTGTATACCGAAAAAAATTTGAGATTTACAGTGGTTTCAGGAGAAAAATTAACTACAGATGGAAATCCATGTCTAAAACCGTTATCCGCTAAGGCAATAGAGTATAGCTTACATAGGAGACAAGGCTTTACTACGCATCACGTAGCTTCATCTTCTCCACTGTGTATCATGGCGATCAGCCACGATCACTGAATAACAAACACCATGGTGAGACGTTCCCCCTACGGTTCTTCTGCTTACAAAGTCTCGTTTGTTGCCGAAGTGTAGGCCTACTGGAAGGTGCCGGCGTCTATAGCAACAGCGCTCTGTAGCGTCGTTGGATTACGTTTTCGGACACTTGTTTCTAACCTCTGTTTTGTTATCAAGACACACTCTACAACCCCTCGGATTTCGTCGCAACATTTCTGGGATACCCTGTATAAAACGAATTACATGACACTTGCTGCACGCATAAATGTAGTGTGGTGGGTATAGACATTAACACGTGCAATAATAACACGGGAATACTGTGCAAGTTAATGAGACGTAATATTAATTTTCAGTATACAGACATTCATGCATGTAGCTTCTCGAACGAGCCTCGCTTTTTGTCCTTAATGGCAGTTCTGGTACTTCCATAGATCCGATGGCAGGAGTCTGAGTGCCCAACACTAATAGACATAACGTCCGGGCACCGATTTCTAAGAATAAGCCATAACATGTTCAACCAATCTGCTTTACTCATTTAGTGTTGTATGTAAACTGATGACATGTATTTGACCATAACACTAGTATTCTAAAGTTCATGGAATCATTTCATTTTTCCGTGTCCACGGAGATTTTAGTGGTTGCACTGTTTGACGTACATCGTTTCTGACAGGACAGAATACAGGAGGCAGTTTCTCACTCGCTTGTAAGGAACTGTGTTTGTTCTCTCGTAAACACCGCAGCGCAGCAGTAGACTTCGCGCTCCTCCTGAACTCTCAGTGGAGAAAGACAAACAAGAAACTGCATGACGGTGTTCTCCCAAGTAATTAGAAACTTATACCCTCTCCTAGCGATCTGGCGGAGCCCGTTGTTACTAAGTGCACTTACCTAAGGGAGGTTTCCCGTGCGTCGTTATTAACTAGCTACCTATGTTCAAACTTCCGTTTCAAATGTTCAGTGGCAGCAGTTGATAGGTATCAGAGAGTACATTCATAATGTTTCTACTGACTTTACCAATGACCAAGCTTAGAGGCAAGTACATTCAAAGAATCGTATGGCAGACAATATCGTACACGAAAACAAAGATAGCTGTTTTGAATCTGGTTATTAGTAGAACTCAAAACCCTAGTTCCAGTTGCGTCCATTGCATTTGTGGCTCTCATTCACAAAGTAATCTGTGTTGTACCTTAAACTGATTTATATTAATGGATGGACTGTAAAGTTTAGTGTCGAGTTGATCATAAATGAAGAACTACGGTTGGAACATATCTTACTTCTATAGTACACCTCGAAATTAACCTTAGGACATAACCTATTCGTCAGCGGCTTCGCAGTACGTCATCGGGCGATGCACTGTGCGGGTGTTTTGGTTTTAAACGTCACTTGCCTCTGTAGCATAGTCGTGATCGACAGCACAGGAAAGCCGGAAAACTGGAAGACAGTGCCATCTCTGTGAATCACCAGTAAGATGGCCCACGATACTTAGCGCTTCACGTCGGACTGGATCTTTTGATGTTGAAAAGCAACGTATTGCGTCCTTAATGAATTAGTCGTGTCTGAAGATACAGTGCTTTAAAGACACATGGACCACAATGTAGAATGCTGTAGGTGCCATCAACTTAACAAACTGTCGCCATCCCCCATTGCTATTTATCCATATCTCCCATCTCTCCGGCAGGCTATGAATTCCACGCCAAAACAACAGTTCTTCTTTTGAAGCGAACCTGTCAGCAAGCTATTTTCGTACGTTTTTATACGAACTGAAGCGTCGTTCAGCGAAGGCGTGTGCCAGTGATGCAAACAGATGATAATCGGATGGAGCCAAGTCTGGACAATAAGCTGCATGCCCTAGTATTTCCCAACTGAACGCCTCGATCGTTTCCCTGACCCGTTTTGCTGTGTGTGCAGGGGCGTTAGCATGGAGCATTATGACCTTGTGCTGCCTTTTTCCATATTCCGCTCGATTTTCACGTAATGCTTGATTTAAATCGATCATTTGCTGTTGGTCGCGCTCAGTGTTAACGGTTTCATCAGGTTTTTGCAGCTCTTAATGGATGACACCCTTCTGATACCACGAAACAGAGAGCATTGTCTTCTTTCCAAAGCGATTTGGTCTTGCAGTGGATGTAGATGGTTTGTCTGGATTCATCCGTGATTTACGACGCTTAGGAGTCTCAAAACATATCCATTTTTCATCACCTGTCACTATTCAATGGAGAAACGACTTTCTTTTGTAGCTGGCGAGCAGCTTTTCACAAGTGGTCTTTCGATTTGCTTCCTGTCTTTCATTCAGTTCATGTAGAACCCGTTTTCCCACTTTCTGCTCCTTTCCCACAGCTTTCAACCTAAGAGAACCGGCTTTCTCTGTCACATTCAATAGTTACGCGAGTTTCTGTTCTGTTTGAGTATCATCTTAATCCAATAAGGCCTGCAATTCGTTGTCTTCGAACTTTCTAGGTGGTTTCCCGCGTTCGTCGTTTCTCGCGTCAAACTCAAAACATTTGAATATTTTGAACCACTCGAAACAATAGCTTTTCCCAAGAGGATGTTCGCTGAAAGCTTCGGCTTAGCCGGCCACTGTGGCCGAGCGGTTCTAGGCGCTCCAGTCCGGAACCACACGGTTGCTACGGTCGCAGGTTCGAATCCAGCCACGGGCATGGATGTGTGTGATGTCCTTAGGTTATATAGGTTTAAGTAGTTCTAAGTTCTAGGGGACTGATGACCTCAGATGTAAAGTCCCATAGTGCTTAGAGCCATTTGAATGTTTTTGAAAGCTTCGGCAAGCATTCGATGCGATTCTGCAGCAGTTTCCCTCAAAGAGAAAACCAATGTTCTCCGCAAATCGTATTTCGTAGGCTGAAAACTTGACATGTTTACAGGTTTGAAACAGATACCAATGTATGGAACTTGGGTTATTGTGTGTTGACATTCGTTAGCAGAGGAAGCAAATGGGTCTGCAGACGCGGTCTCACTTGTCCTACACTGACGGCTAACACAATCTATAAGGAAATTCCGGTTTCATACTTCTACACCTGGTAATATCTTTACTGATTCGTTCGAACCTTAATTTTGTAAGTGAATTGCTAATAGGCAACAGTGATAGAAATATCAGAGTAGCACCCACTCCTCAAAAAGGATAAAAACGTGTGATTTGTGGTGAGACCTGTTTTCAGTTGTGATAGGCAGTAGCTGACAAAATGATATATGCTCCTTCGTTCACTGGTTTTACATTAACTTAAATTTATATAAAATATTAACTGTTTAGTAATAGCATAGATGTGCCGAAAGAAAATTCAGAAAGAAAATGGTCACAAGAAGTATTTTTGTTTATCAAAAGCAGTTGCAACCCAGTCATAAAATACAACCTCCGGCAAACATCTTTTCGATCGAAGATGTTCCCTACAGTTCTCGTCATATTCGTCCTCGTTAAATGGGAAGCGTAGGTTTTTCTGACTGATGTTTTTCGGGAAATTCAGCCACTGTGTATTTCGAGACCCTGATGACGACGAAGAGTATCGTCGACAGGGTTGCCAATAATTTGATAATGATATTAAAGCTGACGGCATTGTTGAAAATTGTCATGTTCCCTTTTGTGTTCACCAGAGTGAGGGAACAGCGTGAAGCCTCTTAAATGGAGTCACATGGATATACCCCAGGAAACACCTTAACGTTAGGTCCTTGAAAAACATGCAGTATCACATAAATACTCCACAGAGCACGCCTATGTACCATCAGACTACTATCTTATCAGGAAGTGAAGAAGAATCATACAACCAGATGAAAGGAATGAACAGTCTACAGAACAAAGGATAGGAATAAAGAGTAAAGCAGGGAATGGCGAACATATTGAGTATCAAGAGAAATGAGATTAATGATACATTTAATATCAGAACAGGGCGCCACCTAATAGAGCTGAAGGAATTCCACTATCTTCGAAGCAAACACACGCATGACGAACGAATCGAAGAGGTCATTACAATATAACAGGCATAGGCTAAGAGACCATTTATTGCCTACAGATATCAACTGCTATCAAAAAATGGACTTATGAGAAATACTGCTGAGAAATTAATAAAATGTGCTGGAAAACAATAGATACACTGCCGGAAAACAAATTAGTACACCTGGAAAGACGACGTCTGTTTTGATCCGATGACAGCATATGCTACTTGGGGGATAGAAGATGTACTGATAATGGTTTCAACGTTGTCCGCTAACAGATAATGTAGATGCATAGCTACCAGAGCGCCATCTGTTGCTATACCTTAATAGGGAATGCTCACAGCCAGAAGGCTAAGTGTGGTGCAAACGTGTGACGGAAGCAGGCAAACATGGCACAGAGTGGCACTCTTGCTTCCAACAGCCATCTGGGCGGTTTTGAAAGGGGTCACATTGTTGCTTTCTGGGTGGCTGGATGCTCAAGAACTGCCACACAAGTTGGACGCGCTGCATCAGTTGTGCAACGATGCTGGTATCTGTGGTCATGTGAACATTCACACACCCACGGACGAGATTCTGGACGTTCTGATCGTCACCACCCTCTTATAACCCAAAATCAATTTATTAATTTTGAAGTATGTTTAACTTTGGGCGTCTGCTCACATTCATCTGTATTTACAGCAACATGGATACTCTGCAGATCACATTTAAGGACAGAGGGTTCATCAAATGCCTTTACAGTTCTCTGTTGTTCCAATCTCATAGAGCGCCCGGAAAAAACGATCCCCTATATCTTTCCGTACGAGGTCTTATTACCCTTATTTTATGATGGTGATCGTTATTCCCTAAGTAGGTCGTCGTCAGCAAAATATTTTCGCATTCGGAAGAGAGAGTCGGTGATTGAAATTTCATGAGAAGATTCCGCCGCAACGATAAACGCATTTTGTTTTAATGATGTCTACCCGAAATCCAGTATTATTTCAGTGACATTCACTCCCCTGTTTCGCGATAATACAAACCGCGCTGCCCTTCTCTGAACTTTCTCGATGTACTCCTTCAGTCCTATCTGGTAGGGATCCCATATCGCACGGCACTATTCTAAAAGAGGACGGACAAGCGAAGTGGTTTAGGCAGTCTCTTTAGTAGATCTGTTACATTTTCTAGCTGTCTTTGGTTAGCCTTCCCCACAGCATTTTCTATTTGTTCCTTCCAATTTATGTTGTTCGTAATTGTAATTCCTAGGTATTTAGTTGAATTTACGGCCTTTAGATTTAACTGATATGTCGTGTAACTTAAGTTTAACAGATTCCTTTTAGCACTCATGTGGGTGACCTCACACTTTTAGTTATTTACGTTCAACTGCCAATTTTCGCACCATACAGATATGTTTTCTAAATCGTTTTGCAATTTGTTTTGATTTTCTGATGATTTTACTAGTCGATAAACGACAGCGTCATCTGCAAACAACGTACGACGGCTTTTCAGATTGTGTCCCAAACCGTTTGTATAGATAAAGAACAACGAAGGGCCTATAACACTACCATGGGGAATATCAGAAATTACTTCTGTTTTACCCGATAACTTTCCGTCAATTACTACATTGTCACAGCACTTGGCACGCTGAGATAGTGACACACTGCAGAGAAAGATAGCAACGGTTGAACTAAAATAAACAGTTTCTATGATACTCCTCTGACATTGTCCCTCGTTGTTGGAAGTTGTATGCTCGTATTCCATTCTAAAATGGAACTTTTTATACTGGCCTAGAGGATTCTCGCCTTCATTTTCATAAATAATATGAACACTGGTTTATCTTCTGTCGTTGAATAGATAGATACTTAATCATTTCGCTTCACAATACAAATTAACATCATCATGTTAACACAACACACACATAACTTGTACTCCATACTCAAACTCCCAACTCGTACTCCAAACTCGCACTGAATTAGAACAAAGGTTTGCCTGCAACAACATGTAGCAAAGAAAAGACTATCGTATATCGATTTGTTCACGTAAAATAATCTTCGAAAAATACATTGCAAAAATAAAGTACAAATAATAGTTTATCATTGCTTATCTTTTTAAGAAGTCTGTAATCATCATAGTTATTACACAAAGTGTTCCTATATGTTGAAGTCTATACATTTTATTATAGCTATATGGTAGTGGATTTCCGGGTTTTGTGTCTTCAGCTTGGGAATCGGTCATTTCATATGATCCAAGATTATTTATCTCATCATAACCAGTTTTATTGCAACGTCCACGCAGCACTTGTGGCAGTTAGGATAGTCGTATTGTAAAGGCAGCAGTGGCAGATCGTACTGTTACGACGGCACAGATAAGAGGGTTGGTGAGCCCAGATATGTCAACACGAACCGTTGCGAATCTGTTATCAGCAGTGGGACTACCCTCACTCACGCCTCTGGCCTGTCTTCCACTCACGCCACAGCATCGACGTGAACAGCTCGACTGGCGCCGTCAGAGGATCACTTGGGAGAGGGAGTGGGATGTCATGGTCTTCTGCGGTGAAACTAGATTCTGCCTGTGCGCAAGTGATGGTCATTCGTCCATACGGCTTAGACCTGGGGAGCGCTGTCCCGTGGAGTGCATTCGTCCAAGACACACTGACCCCATCCGAGGCATTATCGACTGCGAGACGTAAGCTACAACTCGTTGACCTTTGGTGTTTCTACAGGGGACGCTAACCAGCCCTCTGTTCGTCAAAAATGTTTTCCATACCCGCTGTTTAGCTGTTCTTGCAGCAGGAAGGTGAAGTGATGTTCCAACAAGATAATGCTCGCACACACAGCCGGTGAAACTCAACGTGGTCTGCAAGACTTGCAGCAACTTCCCTGTGCACCACGGTCTCCGGACTTGTCTCCAGTCGAACACGTGTGGAATAAGATGAGACGAGAGGTGACTTGGGTCACTCGTGAGCCAACAACTCTTCCAGAACTACGCGAAAAGGGCGAGCAGGCGTGACAAACGTACTCCAGGACGGTATCCGCCATCTGTACGATCGACTGGATACCATTCAGCGTCTGCAGAGCCGCCCGCGGAGGGTACATCACGTACGGTACTCTAATATGGGTGTTTGTGTATGTGTCGATACCTGGTACCTCAGAACCGCTTGTGCTGTTTATTTGTAAATGTAATCATTTCATGTTCTCCATATGCGCTGTTGCAAATAATGAATATTCAGTGATGTGGAAACGTCCAAAAGTGTGCACTATTTTTTTCAGGCTGTACAGTGTGAAGTCAATGAAGGTGTAATACCGTCGCTGCAAACCATTCAGATACACTGAATATCGCAGGTGATGAATATGTGGTGACATTTGAAAATTTATTCTAGATCGTGACTTGAATTACTAGTTGCGAGTGGACTGGCTCGAATTCTTATCTGGTCAAATTTTCAGCTGTCAGTATGTACTCATTCAACTTATGAGAATGTATATTTGGAACACAATAATGTATGGAAGTGAATCACGAACGGTTGGAAAAGTGAAAATGAAAAGAATCCAAGCTTATGAGATACGCGTTACGAAACGGTGCTAACACTTAAGGGACTCACACAGTTAGAAATCGAAGAGGACATATGGCGAGACATCAGGAAATACGAGGGCTTGCTGACAAGTAATGCCTTAGAATTTTTTTATGTGAAATCTTTTAGAGCTTATTAACACTCTTTTATCTTTGTTCTTCATTTTTGTATATTTATTTCTCAACATATTGACCACAAACACATTTCACCCAACGAGACACCGATTTGTTGATACCATCGTTATAGAGTGTTTGACTTTGTTGAGGGGTCACAGCCTTCGCTGCATCACTTCAACATTATCAAAGTAAAGTCCTTGCACGTGTTATTTAAGTTTTGGAAACAAATGAAAATCGGATGGGGCCAAGTCGGGAATGTGTGGAGAATGACGACAGTGAACCCAGGGCGTTAGAGTGTTGTGAACGATGCAGCGCTCATGTTTGGTCTGACATTGGTTCGCTGAAGGAAAGGGTGTTCCATGTGTGGACGGACTCTTCGAATTCGGATCTCGATCACAGCAAGCAGTTCCTCGCGTACCGACATAGTTTCGTTTCACACCACACTACAATTCGGAACCATCTAGCGGCAGAAGGCTGCAAATGTATAGACATGAAGAATAAATATGTAGAATGCTAACAAAGTTTTTTTCTTTTCTTTAAACAGTTTTGAAACCTTTAACACAAAATGTTCGGAGATATAATTTTTGAATAAACCCTTGTAGGTTGAATGGTACTGGAGGGAATTGTAGAGGTCATGTAGAGCTTACTGCAGTGTCGAATGTACTATAGTATATAAAAAATAATTATGTGTAACTGTTACTCTCAAATAAGCAGACTGACAAAGGAGAGGAAGTCGTGGCCGATGGGGGCCAGACCTCCATAGGAAAACCAATCTTAATACTGATCTTACCCTCCCACTGCCCCTGTCAAAATAAAATGTGAGACTGAACATAGAACTTATTTAGTTACTTCATAAACCTCGTTAAGTACTATGCTCCTCGCAAATTTAGTACGTGCATGTTTTTTACAGTACAAGACAAAAAAGCTTAGCATCAAACCTGAACGCTGGTGCTGGCCTAAGCGTCCATAAATGGGTCTAGGCGACCCTTTGAGTACTTAAAGAGCTCTGCCTTAGGAGGCCAATGTGATAGGCAGCCATTAAAACTTTTGCGTCACGTGATCAGAGTCACGTGCATTCACGGAACGGTCATCTACCGCCGAGAGTGGGATTGGCTGTCACGACCTATCGAAGAAGGCTGAGAAATCAAAATTACCCATTCGTAGCGTGTATATTGTGGTCGTCTGGCTGAATTCCTGTGGTTCTCGAAATTTTTTTGGGTCAACTGTAATAATGTTAACCATATTACTGGTGTAGTGCATCAGGTTTCTGTATCAAGAATTAGTGATAAACACACGCTTTATGTTTTACAACATGATATCTGAAATTCCTTCCTGACTCTCAAAACCAATTAAAAACTTTGAGACATAAACAATTGCGGTTTGGAGCAACATATAAAGTAACTAAAATGTTTTGTACCAAAAATTGATACACCTCTAAGTTGGATCCTTTCGTAGCCCGTATGATGCTTTGACGACACTCTGTCTTAATGTATGTCAGCACAAGCATACCTAGGGCACTTGAAGCCATTGCATCCTCAGTTGTTCTGCAGAAATCGCCTGTATTACACGTTCACCTTTCCAATGTCTCTGAGACGTTCCCGAAAACTGTCGGGTTTTCCGAACTCCAGATGCAAAAATTGTGCCGAAAACATTACCATTTGTGTGGGAGTTTGCTTCGTCAGAGAAAACGTCATTTCATATATTGCTGTGGTTTTGCCCGATCAAGTCCAATGGCGCAATAGGAAATTCGTATAGAAATCGGGAATTCGTTTCGTCTCAATTTTTGTACAGTCTGAACTTTTGAAGGGTGCAAGCGAAGGCGTTTACGAGAGTAGCACTCTGTTAACTGTTGAGCGATGGGTGTTAAGCCCTCGTGATGCTCACAGAAAGGGTTTTGGGGCTTCTTTGAAAGGTGTCTTTGATCTTCTATACCATTTCATCAGACATGCGTTTCCTGACAGAACCTGAATGTTTACACACCCAGCAGTTAGGAACTTACATACTAAGTATGAATGATTGAAGGAAAATAACTGTAACAATAAGTGTTACAGCCTAGACGGACAGAAAAGACGATATTATTAACGATGAACACGTTTGTGTCATTAACCCTTATGCGGGAATCCTGGTAGGCTGGGAGCAATGGGCATATTACCGGCATATGCGCGGAGGAAAGGGGGGGGAGGGGGGTTTCTACCTGTCCTGGAGGCTTGCACACACAGCTGAAACTGTTAGGGCCACCGCTCGCGATCAGTAGGAAATCCGGGTTCGAATTCTAGTCTGCTACAAATTTTCATGTGTTACTAATAGATATGAATTCCATGCCTAATACAGCTAATGTCAAAAATATTCGTAATCGGGAAAAATTTCATATTATCGCATTGAGCCTTATCGTCCCAACTTTTGGTTGCTCTCTTTGAAATTTACTTCAGAAATTCCATCGGACAGCATTGGACAATTTCGCCCCCTAATGCTACATGCATTGTGATCTCTCATGATGTGTAGTTATTTCTGGCAATTATATAACACCAGTAACAAAAACATGGAATGATTTGGAATAAATACATTAGCGAAACTTTTGAGTTGTTTGCATTTGGAAATCAGGGATATTTCGTGCGGAAACCCTCTAATTTCCGTCCAGAGCGACATGTAGCTGTAAACATCTATCGTTCCTGATGTCATCAACCCATTTTATAGTAGGTCGTTTGTTCGGTCTTTTCGCATTTCTTGGAATACAAGAAAGAGCTTCTTTAAACCATCCACCATGCACTCGCTGAAGTACATGCTTCGTGACCTCAATACTGTTTTCATTACAACTATAATTTCATCTTCCACTGACGTCTGTTATATGATCAATTTTTCACCTGCATTGCCACTCGCAGTGATTCTCAATAAGGAGCTCTCCATTTCTCTATGAGCAGTCTTCAGCTTTTTACCCGTTTACACATTGAAAGATCAGGTGTCACTGTCAGACGCATTGTAGTAGACACTAACTGAAAAGTTTTGTCACGCACAGTGGATCGTTAAATTTGAATTTCAGTCTTGCTCTACGAAAAGGTCCACAGACAAATTTAAAATTTTCTTTCCGATGTGTTACCCGTACAATATTTTATGCATAGCACTACTGATTTTCAACCTTGCATTCAAACGGGATGTATTGAGTTCTTTCATGCACTACTGACATTGATCTGGTCTTGAAGTGAACCATGCAAAGTCATCAGTAAAACTGGAGTGGTTAAAAAATGTTCTATTAACAGTTATTCCTTCTTTGCCTTCCCATTTTAAATACCTGAAAACTTTTCTAGGACTGCTGTGAGTAGATACGGTGATACAGAGTATAATTGTGACACCTCTTCTTCAATTTTCAATTTGCAGTATCTTCATGAGGATCTGATTTCACAGGAAGCACAATGAGACTTGAATTTGTAGGAAAAAGTAACTTTTATGTCAGTTGTATGCGCTAAGAATTGCATTAATCCAATCATCTGGACGCTAGACTGATTACTACGATATAATTAAAACGTGGTACAGTATGTGCACAATTCGGAAACAGAAGGTTTTAAGAATTTTTGTATAGAAATATGGGTATGAGGCTAAGAAACGCTAACTTGAAAATATATTGAGCCAAAGAAAATGACCGTAAACAAGATAACAAAACAGTTAAAATGAATCACTGCTTCACGAACAGCAAATTAACATATGGTAATATCTGTTGATGAATACATTATGACATTATTTGATATTTTGAATTTTGGTTTGTTATAATTATACGAAATATTAAAAAAAAATTTGTTGACCATGGTAGTTGTTAGATAGGCAACTTCCAGATCACTCCTTACATCGTTTCTGCTATTTAATGATAGGGATGTTGTGTGAGGTTACAGATAGTTAAAAAATTAACACGGCGTTCCTCATCGCTTTTCTTCTCTGTTCCGTAGATGTTGTTAATTACGTTCCACACACTTACACGTGTTCTGCCGTACGCGAAAGACTTCATAATTATTTTGTACGTACGCACCTATGCTCAACTTCTCGTTTACTTTGGCATATTACACAAGGTATGTTACATTTATACTCATTACGTGAAGTGTGTGGTACAACACTGATGAGAATTCTCTGGCTGCGTACGTTTCCCAGCAACGGTAGCTAATTTCACTGCATGTATTAGCAGCGCCGAGAGATCGCAGTACGCTTATTCTCCGTAACGGGTGAGTAAAGGTCACCGTGCTTGTTTAAAATATACGTAAATGGTAGCTTTCATTGACGCTATAGTGAAGAAATACACGGAAACGTCGTTTGCTTCTAAGTAAGGTACTCGATGTATATCATACGAAATGCATGTGTGTCCACCTATAGTGTCAAACGCCCATTTAATTAACGCAGGTTCGGCTATTTCTGACTATATTCTACACCACAGAAATGCGTACTGATGGGCCCTTCATGACGGTGTGATGCACATTCTTCAGAGGAAAAAATCCAGTTCCTTGGACGATTTCCAGATTTGAAAGTAACAGAAAAAGTAAGTAAGATTTAATATCATGCTACTTACATCCTTTCCATATTACGAAATTTTTGTATTTCATTTGAATAATGATGCTTCTTCAGCCACAGATATTTTTGGAGGCTACGTGCTTGCATCAAAGGCACAGATAGCAGTTTCGTGGGCATAACTAATAGGAAAATAGTACCTGTGGAGAGAACAGACTAACGTTCGATCGCGGTACTGCTAACGGCTGAAAGCAAGGAGAAATACAACTGTTATATATCCCGAGGACATGTAGCCCCACTGTATGATAATGGAATGATCCCAAGAAATAAAGAGATTAATTTAGACCATAAATGTTGGTTAGATAATACGGGTGTCTGGCAGTCTGTTTGCTTAATAACTGCTTATTTCTGTGATACTAATCTTAGGAAAGAGTTCAGCGAGGACAGTGGTGCGTTACGCCACAAAGAGCCTAAAGTATTATAATCTGCTGGATTAAGGGGAACACAGTGGTTTACTGCATCATAACACATTAAAGATATAAACGCGCTTTCATATTTTATGTTTTTTAAGGACAAGTGCGGAATGTAATACCAAGTACTCCGTTGTTTCGTTCCTAAGTCACGTTTTCTCGAAGAATTCCTCTGAGTGGTTCCATATTTGGTACCTTCTGTGTGTAAAAAGAAAGAGGACTATATTTACAAATGAGATAGTTGAGTTCACTAGTGATAGTTTTTTACATACGTTACGGTGTTGCAGAGACCTGAGGTGGATAATCTCTATGGTGGGTAATCTCTATGAGTCGAGGCAGTGGGATAACTTCCAGTTAATGACCGCTGATTTCTCAAGGAAACTTTTTCAATAGTGATACATTTTATTAGCAAATTAAATTCTTATTGCAATGTTCTGCAGCGGCAACTCAGCCGTTTCGGAAATGCTTCTACGCTTGGCCCGAAAGCTAATGATAATGCCCTTTTGGATGACAGATAAATCTCTCCGTTCCCGGAGAGGTTTGTCGTTGATACAACTGGAGGAAAATGTTTCGAACTCAATAAAAAAGATGGTAAACGTTGTGGAGTGGAGCTCAAACCATGGGTCGCATGTGGGGAGAGCGGTATCAACATTTCCATCCTGCATTGCAGCTTCACTTTCTTGTCATCTAAATAAATGATGCCGTTGTTTCCTTTTCCAGTATGAACTTCTACTCTTTTTTTACGACAGCTTCTCAAAAATCGGTCCAAAAAGTCGTAACCGTATTTGACGAACTTCAAGTCACTGGTCAACTTGAGGCTACCAACAGGTTAAATAAGCGTGGGAGACAAAGAACCATCTATAAAATGTGGCAGACAACCACCTCCGCAATTTAAAAGTACATGGATTGGATCAAAAATAGTGGCAATACTGCTATAATTCATACCAGACCTTATCAAATGTCCTCAATATAATCGCCTCGCATCTCGACCACCTTCCCCCACACAAATGGAAGGCGTCAGCACGTTCATCTCTGTCATTGTCTCGCAACGACCGCCATACGGCACGGATGTGTCTTCTCTTACGTTGTACCACGTGCCGCATACGGGTTCCTTCATTCAGGAGACCAGATCGTAATCGCACGAACTCATATCAGGTGAATACGATGGATCTTCCAGTACCTACATCTGCATCTACATCAGTACTCTGCAATTCATATTTAAGTGCCGGGCGAGGGGTTCTTCGAAGCACTTTCAAACTATTTTTCTACAGTTCCTCTCTCTACCAGAGAGTGTGAAAAATGAACACTGGAATCTTTGTTGCAGATTGATAGTAATGACAAGTTGTACATATCTGGCACTTTCTATAATCCAGTATTTCTTCCGGATTTCATATTCGCGGACCGTTTTGAAGTTTTTGAAGGTATCGACAGTATTTTATTTATCATGGGACGAAATCTACTAGGATTGTTTCATTGGTTTTGACTTTATTTGTAAAACTCGGTAATTAATTTTGGCCCCCTGGCTGCAGCTCCGAAGTAAAAGATCTTTATTGCATAAATCGACGTATTTTCAAATTTGCTTACCTTCAACTGCAGTACGTTACCCAGCAATGTTAACTGAACACTCTTGCTATGAATAAAATTGATCGTTGATTCTGATTCTCAAAAGTCTTCTGAAGTTAGCGACCTCATACTGCTAATAACCAAAACCCAAGTAGAGCTACTAAGTTCACATATTAAATAATTTCGTTTGCTTGCACCACGTAAAAGACTTGACCCTTCCCTCTCAGGCAGAAAGAACCTGAGCACATCTTGGCATTGAGCGACCCTTTTTGCCACTGTATGAACTGTCATGGTCGTATGTCAAGCCTGAAGGTGGAACAAAGTATTCGGTCAAGATGTCTATGTATCAACAGAACCAAGACAAGTTGGATGGTAAGTGTCATTGCTCAATGGAAACAGATACGCGTCTGTGTGGGGTTGGATTCTGGCCACATGAAAGAGACTCGTGTAGGCACGTCACAACGCCGAGAAAATATGCGCTATCTAGATTGCAGCTGGCGTATGTGTTGCGCTTTGAAAGTAATAAAGTTTTTCATGGGGACAAAGACAGGGAGCACCAAGTACTTCCAGTTTAACCGTGAATGGGTCAACAGAGATAGAAAGCACTAATAACGGAGAAAAAAATGGCTAATCAGGGATAGAATGCACCCAGAAAGAAAAAAACGTTCTTTGTGGGCCGTTGCTCTTGCTTTATAAATTTATCAAGTCGTTACTTCATATACGAAAAAATTTCGTAAAAGCACTACACTATGGCTGAACATGTTGGTGATGGGCATAAACCGCTTGTCTGCAACAAAAAGTTCAAAACAAACGAATTCCAAGTTAAGTGCGCTCCCCTCTACTACATATGTATCTTCCATGTGTATTACACCAAACGATATGTTATTTAATTTTAAATATAGATGACCACATGGAGCAGTAAGGAACATTATGTTAGTTATGATGTCGCATAGCTCATGAGCAGTGGATAATATAGGTAAAAGTTCCTCATACACATCAAGTTTCAATATGTACAATGTTGACTTCGAAGGGACTGTCTTTCCTACCATGTCACATGACTGTCACTGCAAAAGTAAAACCGGATATATTCTTAAAAACACATACAAGTGAGGCAATCTCGGTACTCCAAAAAGGCGGTAGCTTGTCGGTCTACAAATTTGGACTATACCAATGATCTGCTTCCGCTGTAGCAAAGAGCACCATTTTGCCTGGGCTAATCTTCAGTGAACAATAATTTACAGATATTTGTCACTGTGCTTATCTTACATTTCTCTTGGAGAATCCTTCCTTGTTACATCTCGCCTGAGTTGTGACTCAGAGTGTCGTTTCCAACAAGTATGACAGCTAATGGATTTGCAATTGGAATCTCCGTGATCTCTCTTCAGATAGGCGTAGAACAAGTTATTGCACATCACAACGACTTTGTGTTTGTCACATGCAACTTTCCTGAATTCACTGCACGTGTTCAATGCATGAGGCTGCTTGCACATGTCACATGCAACACTAGTAGCAACGTTAATCTATCTCGAATACTCAAACTGCTTGCGGCTGACGGAATTCTGTTGTTTTTTACCAGCTATACCATGACGTAGCGGAATTGTTATTAATGGTTATTAATGACTTGCATTTGATGTCGGGAACAGCACAGTTTTCTTTGCATGTTGGGGAGCTGTTAGAACTCAGACTGACTTCAAACGCTATCCATATAGACTGTTCAGACCTTTCTGTGCGGAAGTGTGATGTAATTATGTCATGCCAAGAGACAACAAACTGTAATGCAAGGAGTCAATAACAAGGATTGTTTAATTTAGGTACCTATCTGAAAATAAAAACGTATTCAGCTGTCATCTGTGTCGACGTCTTCCTGCGAGGTCAGTGACATGTTATGCTGCTTCTGATGTGGCTTATAAAATCGGCAATGTAATAGCTCTGATGGACAAATGAACCACTACACAACTAGGTACAGCACACAAGATGCTATTCTGTCGCTGCATGCGAAGAAAAAAAATGAATTTAGTAAAAAGTTTAACCATTTACATCCTCAGCATACTCGTCTCTCTTATCTCACTCGCTTGTTGTTGATTATATGAAGGGTGTTCAATAAGTTTCTCGGCCTATTTTGATTGAAAAAACGCTAAATTTGTTGTGGGACATCATGGAATACTCCCGCTTCGGCCCGTGTAGTTTTATGAAGTTTAGATAGGTGATACGCTACAGGTAGCCTTCAAAATGGCGTTTGTAATGGAGGTGAGTTCCAAGCAGAGAGCTGTTAACAAGCTTCTTTTGCTGTAAATCAGAGCATAGCAAATATTAATAGACACTTGCAGAATATCTATGGAGAGCTGCCAACGAATAAAAGCACGGTGAGTGGTTGGACGAGGCTTCTGCTATCAGCACAATAAGGTTGCGCATATCTACTTCTCTCGACAACTACTAATGGGGCATACCAAGCTTAACGTCCCCATCCGACGGACCGGTCACCATCAAGACGGTCACATGCCCTAACTTGGTAATATACAGCGGAGACTTCTGAAATTTAATCCACGGCTTTGGTGCAAACACTGGTTATCGGAGAATTTTCACCACCACCTCTTCTCTGTTTACCGTCTAAGTACTGACAGGGAAAGCTTACCCACCACTCGGATTCGAACCGGCTTACCTACGAGTCGCTGGCAGTTGTGGCCGAGCCGTTCTAGGCGCTTCAGTCCGGAACCGCTCTGCTGGTATGGTCGCAGGTTAGAATTATGCCTCGAGCATGGGTGTGTATGATGTCTTTAGGTTAGTTAGGTTTAAGTAGTTTTAAGTCTAGGTGACTGATGACCTCAGATGTTAAGTCCCATAATGCTCAGAGCCATTTCATTTCAACTTACGAGTCGAGAGGAACTACACAGGGGTGCGAGGGCGCCCTCGATATCGGAGGCGCGTTTGTTGTTGAAACTGAGTAACAAAAAGTATTGCTGTCTACTGACACTGTTCTCCACTCTTGAACCATCTGTCAGTAAACATTTTATGTAAAGTACGCTCTACTATAAGCAAATAATGAAAGGTAAGCTTAGGGTAGACCCTGCGTCCTCCGGTTCCTTTTATTATTCTCCTTAAATATGGGTAAATATAACTACAGTTGTTAGGTCTCGAACGGCTGGGGGAGATTGAGTTTATGCGTTGCTGTATGACGTGTTGTATAAATCGGCAGGAGTGTTTATGTGGGTGAGTATCCGGTCACGGACGACAACTTGGGAGATCGACTAGCAGTTTAGGTGCCAAAATAGTTTCTTAGCGGCAATGACTCTTAACACATATTTAGAAGTAACATGTTAAGTCAATACCGGCATTTTCATGAGAGTCGAAGTACAGTAAAGAAAGATAATCGATTTAGTCCACAGCACTGTAACCAGGCCAGCCGGAGAGGCCGAGTGGTTCTAGACGCTACAGCCTGGAACCGCGGGACCGCTACGGTCGCAGGTTCGAATCCTGCATCGGGCATGGATGTGTGTGATGTCCTTCGGTTAGTTAGGTTTAAGTAGTTCTAAGCTCTATGGGACTGATGACCTCAGATATTAAGTCCCATAGTGCTCAGAGCCATTTGAACCAATCTACCCTTCATTCAATCCTTGTGAAACACTACATTTCAGCAGGATAATGCACGACCGCATGTTGCAGGTCCTGTACGGGCCTTTCTGGATACAGAAAATGTTCGACCGCTGCCCTGGCCAGCACATTCTCCAGATCTCTCACCAACTGAAAACGTCTGATCAATGGTGACCGAGCAACTGGCTCGTCACAATACGCCAGTCACTACTCTTGATGAACTGTGGTATCGTGTTGAAGCTGCATGGGCAGCTGTACCTGTACACGCCATCCAAGCACTGTTTAACTCAATGCCTAGGCGTATCAATGCCGTTATTACGGCCAGAGGTTGTTGGTTGTTCTGGGTACTGCTTTATCAGGATCTATGCACCCAAAATTGAGTGAAAATGTAATCACATGTCCGTTCTAGTATAATGTATTTGTCCAATGAATACCCGTTTATCATCTGCATTTCTTCTTGTTGTAGCAATTTTAATAGCGAGTTGTGCATTTTAGACGAATTCAGTACCTCTTGCCCGCGCGTTGAAAAGCATGCAAGCCCTCGACAGCACACGACTAAGTTAAGACTTTTAGTGCATATCTTTTCAGTTCCCTGCAAGGAGCCGAGGGCTCTCTGAAAAAAAGCCGTTATTTTCGTCGGTGTGGACTGCTAGAAACTTCTGGGGCACTTTTAACTGGACAGTAGTCGTTCCTCAATAAAACATTTACATCTTTCCTAATAACATTTTTATACAAAAATGCTGAGGCACGTGTATATCCCGTTGGCAGTACGGTGTCAAGAACAACTTCAGTGACTAGAATGTTGTTTAACGAAACTCCTTTTCAATGCATAAAATGCATTCGCATTTGCGAATACGAAGAAACCGTCAGCTGTATAAGAGAACGACGACAATGAAGATTTGTAATGACTCGAACCCGGAATTCCGGATTCACGCGATTGGTTGACTCAAGCGCTTTGATTTTCCATTAACTACTCACGGCCTGACTCAAACTTCCGTATGTCGTCGTTGTTCTTGCGTCACAACCTGTAGTTGTACACACATTATGTAAATTCCGTACAGGGGAGGACATATTAAATGGCAGTCGCTGCCTGGTATTAGGCAATAAATATAATATTGCAGTGCCTGTGTTGTTAAGAAGAACGATGGAATCTACCTTCTGACTTGAATGCATGTCCGAAGGAACAGGCACTACAGCGACTATAGCCGTTATGAAATACGTGTAATGCATTCGCAGTTGCGAATATGAACAACTATCATCTGTGTAAGGAAATGGCGATACTGAGAATTTATGACGTATCACGACTCAAACCCGGATATCCCGCTATACCCAAGCGGTTGCCTTAACCACTTTGGCTATCCATGCACGACCCACGCCCAGACCCCAACATCCACATCTCGTAGTTTCTGCGTCACTGCCTGTACTAGTACACACACTGTGTAGTTCCCTTACGAGGGAGCACATTTTAGATGAAAGTCGCATCCTGGTATCGGCGAGTAAATGCGATGTTGTAGTGTATGCCGTGTGTGTGTGTGGTCCCTTCTTTCGTCAAAGCTCTTGACATTTATACAGCTTCTGTCTCCTCCTAAGGCCTCTTTGGTATTCCTGTAGGCGGTATCCACATATCCCAGGGGATGAAAGCTTTTGTATCCTTATATTTATCCTCTAGTCTTTCCTGCTTAGTCATTTTACGGTTCCTATCAGTCTCACTTTTTAGATGTTTTCACTCCGTTTCGCTTGCTTCATTGGCTATATTTTTACATATTCTCATATCTGGATTTATATTCAGTATCTACTGTGGTATCCAAGAATTTCCAGCAGACTTTGTCTTTTGAACTGTTTTATCCTCCGCTACCGTCACTATTTCTTCTAATATTCCCTTTCCCAACTGTAGTCAATCATCACGTATTGCTGCCTATGAAACTCATCAGCCTCTAGTTCTTTCAACTTATGCACGTCTGATCACCTTAATTTCCTCCTTTTTTCCAAATTTCTGCAGTTTTAATACACAGTTCATAAGCAGTAATTTCCGGTGAGAGTCCTCATCTGCCCCTGTCCTACAGTTTAAAATCTGGTTCCGACGTCTCTCTCTTGCTGTTAAACAATCAAACGTAAAGATTCCGATGTCTCCAGGTCTTTACCAGGTACAAAACTGTTTTTCAAGATTCTTAAATAAGTGTTAGCGAAGATTGAACTACGCTCTGTGGGAAATCCTTCCAGGTGGTTTCCTTTTCCCTTCCTTTTCCCCACATCATATTCACCTATCGTTTTTCCTTTTCTTCCTTCTCTTTTCTCTGCTGATTGCCCTGTCCTCACCAAACACCTCATGTACTAGCGGCAAGGTTGCAAAGAAGGTGTGTCCTTTTATTTCGCCTTCATTGTAATTTATGTATAGTCGTTTATCACCGGGGCGTTGACTGAAAAAAATGGTTCAAATGACTCTGAGCGCTATGGGACAACATCTTAGGTCATCAGTCCCCTAGAACTTATAACTACTGAAACCTAACTAACCTATGGACATCACACACATCCATGCCCGAGGCAGGATTCGAACCTGTGACCGTAGCGGTCAGGCGGTTCCAGACTGAAGTGCCTAGAACCGCTCGGCCATACCGGCCGGCCGTTAGCTGACATATGGTTTAAACTGATTATTGACACAGAGGCTACAATTTGGTAAAACAATTATGGTAGGATGCGGACGCTTGAGATTGGGAATCAAACAAGGATCTTGATTCTATTCAACGGTTCTTCAGAGTACTGACGGACCTTCTCTGATGCATAATGACATTTGATCCGTGCTCAGGAAATGAACAACCGAGGATCCTATCGTCCTGATTCCATTCACTCCGAAAACACCGGCTGAAATCAACACCCGGAATTTCGTCTCGGCGCTTTAACTTGTGCACAATAGTAAATCTGCATTAACAGTGATGAGATTCACGGATGACATTGCTATCCTCTGTGAAGGTACAGAAGTATTATAGGATCTGTTGAACAGAATGGACTACCTAATGAGTGCAGAACAGGGACTGACAGTAAACGAAAAAAGACAAAAGTAATGAGTAGTGGCAGAAATGAGAACGGCGAGAAACGGAACAGCGAATTCCACTCCCCCATCACAATTAAATCTTCGTCTCCCTTAACTGTCTGAATAATTTCTTTTACCTCATCATATATTTCTTTCACCTCTTCGTCATCTGCGGAGCTAGTTGGCACATAAACTTTGCTGGGAGGTGGCTTTGTGTCTATCTTGGCTACGACAATCCGTCCGCTATGCCGTTCATCTTAGTTTAACGACGTTCACATATTGCATCGCTCCACACGAAATAGAAAAGCACAGAAAGATTTTGATATTTGTACGATGTACAATCCTCCATGCTGTGTCCAGTGGCTTGCAGATTTTGTGTGTAGAGGTTTGGCAAAACTTATTCCATGCACAAATCTCGGTGGCATGCTGTCTGAGATAACGTTCTGGAATAGTAAGTTTGTTTATCAGGTGTGTTTCGTAGCTACTGTTCAGAAGAGATGCGTATGGGATATCTAAAACCACCATTCGGTAGATTCTACGAAGGTTTTTTCACGACCGGTTGTCTTAGCTTCTGGTAATTCTTCCGGGTTGTGTGACTGTGGTGCATGAATCTTTTTCCGTTCCTAACGTTTCATCCGGAGCTACGCCGGGCATCTTCAGAGGACTCCTCGTTCCACTGAATCTAGCCATTAACAGACTTGTAGACACACGCAAAAAATTTTTCGCATCGCAACACTTGGATGCCGAATTTAAACTTCTGAAGCTAGAAAAAAAAAAAAGCTGTTCAGAGAAAAGAAGTGGAGATCTTCGATCAAATAACTGTAGGTCGGAGAACAAGGGTAAAACATAAAGTTGGAGAGGCATATTTTCTCCCCCTTCTATTGAAAATGTAATTGATCAGATCGGAAAGATTTTAAAGGAACGTAATATCAGGCCGATTTTTAGATCAACAAAGAAAGTATGTGAAGCATTCCGATCTTTAAATGGTAAACGTCCTCATCTGTCGGCATGCAAGGTATATAAAATTCTGTGTATGCGTGGTTAAGGTGTACGTCGGAACTATCAAGAGAAGTGTGCATACGCGGCTGAAGGAACATAAAGCTCTTTGCCGTCTATGGGGAAGGGGGGTAGGGGGAGGGGCTCGGGGGTGGGGGGAGGCAACATAAAAATTAGCTGTAGCTGAGCGTGCTCTTCAGTCACGAAATCATGAAGTGGAGTTTTCCGAAAACAAAATTCCATCTACAGTGACTGCGTACTATCCATCGCTACATAGAGAAACCATCAAAATATAAAAACATAGGGGCAATTTTAACGAAAAAGGAGCCATGAAAGCTCGTGATATACGGACAGTAGTTTTACAAAATCCATAGATAAGCATTTCCTTTGACAGACGACAGTCGATAGTTCAGTTTTAACTCTGACATGGATTATCTCTGGCGATCGCGTGTAAACTTCTACAACTCTCCTTTTTTTAGCATTATTTATGTCTCTCCCAAATAAAACCCGGCAGACAGATTGCTGCCTTTGCAAATACACGTATCAGCTGAGGCGCGTTCCGACTCACTATACGATGGCCACACTGTCTTCGGAACTAATTTGCAGTGAAAATAAAAAAAAACAATAAAGTAAAAGTAAAACAAACGCTAATTAGTTAGCAGCACCATATTCCACTGAATTTGCTGCTAGTAATGGTAGACATACGTAAGGACCAGTCATAAAACCTTGGAAGATGATTCAAGGTAAAACGCAAAGCGTTAAAACTTCATCTTAAACTAGAAGTTAAGAGTTTCAAGTACTGAAGCTCGCGGACGACCATCACCACCAGCTGGGAAAGCCGTGCAAATGCTGGAACTCGAAATTGTGACATCATCGAGAGGTGGTGAAAATTAACAGCAGCTTTGTGTAGTACCAGCACCCTGCTGGTTGTTAAAGAAAACCTCGTTGTGCTATGTGATCGTTCCGATATTGCTATTTATGTAGAAAGAAGTCATATTATACGTTACTAATTGTACGTTGTCTTTATCAGGGACTAAATCAACAAAATGTAGGTTTATTCAGTTTCATTTTTATTTTGGTTAGGAAGTGTTACATCTCGAAAGATAATGAAAATTGCCACGCAGAAACCTGTGTTCATGTGTTCAGCTTTCATAAAGATGATTTAATGCTACATAAATGACTGCATTCAATTCCAAGGCTAGCTTCACAGTTAGTTATCATTTAACAAGTGTCTTTGTTTTGAATGTAATTGATCAGTGCCTGTTTCATATTATTATATTATGGCTTGGCAGCTCGCTTGGCTTGAATATATTATGACTGCTGTATTTCGGGACTCATTTTTCAGATGTGACACAAGCATATCAAAGTTAGCGAAAATTACCTGGCATAACGCGTAACTGCTCCACATTCAAAACCACGGCTAGATTGAAATGCTAAGCCACGCATTTTTCCTTCCAGTCTACCTATTATCAGCTGCATGACCATCCGGTGAGGGACCAGAAGAAAAAAGTACGCTGGAGGCAGCACTATTGCAGGAAAGCATCAAGATTAGTGTAACCAGCCACAAGAATGTTTAAAAAAATCTCATAACGTGTACATAATATCTTGACTGGGCGGAAATAGTGAAAGAAGGGGGTGTCATTTTCTAGTATATCGATCTACCTTTGCAGTCCCATTACTTAATGTATATTGAGATTCAAGAGAAAGTCTGTTCAAAAGAACGATACGATATTACTGTGCCTATTTTGTTAAGAAAAACGATACGATGTTCCCTCCCGCATTTATCGCATTTACTAGCCGATACCAGGATGCGACTTTCATAAAATGTGCTCCCCCGTAAGGGAACTACACAGTGTGTGTACTAGTACAGGCAGTGACGCAGAAACTACGAGATGTGGATGTTGGGATCTGGGCGTGGTTCGTGCATGGGTAGCCAAAGTGGTTAAGGCAACCGCTTGGGTATAGCGGGATATCCGGATTTGAGTCGTGATACGTCATAAATTTTCAGTATCGTTATTTCCTTATACAGCTGGTAGTTGCTCATATTCGCAACTGCGAATGCATTACACGTATTTCGCAACGGCTATAGTCGCTGTAGTGCCTGTTCCTTCGGACATGCATTCTTCTTAACAACACAGGCACTGCAATATTATATTTATTGCCTAATACCAGGCAGCGACTGCCATTTAAAATGTCCTCCCCTGTACGGAATTTACATAATGTGTGTCCAACTACAGGTTGTGACGCAAGAACAACGACGACATACGGAAGTTTGTCAGGCCGTGAGTAGTTCATGGAAAATCAAAGCGCTTGAGTCAACCAATCGCGTGAATCCGGAAATCCGGGTTAGAGTCATTACAAATCTTCATTATCGTCGTTCCCTTATACAGCTGACGGTTTCTTCGTATTCACAAATGCGAATGCGTTTTCTGCATTGAAAAGGAGTTATGTTAAACAACATTCTAGTCACTGAAGTTGTTCTTGACGCCGTACTGCCAACAGGATATACGCGTGCGTCAGCATTTTTGTATAAAAATGTTATTAGGAAAGGTTGTAAATATTTTACTGAGGAACGACTACTGTCCAGTTAAAAGTGCCCCAGATGTTTCTAGCAGTCCACACCGACGAAAATAACGAATTTTTTAGAGAGTGCTCGGCTCCTTGCAGGGAACTGAAAAGGTATGCACTAAAAGTCTTAACTTAGTAGTGTGCTGTCGAGGGCTTGCATGCTTTTCAACGCGAGGGCAAGAAGTTCTAAATTCGTCTGAAATACACTACTGTCCAATAAAATTGCTATACAAAGAAGAAATGCAGATGATAAACGGGTATTCATTGGACAAATATATTTTACTAGAAATGACATGTGATTACATTTTGGCACAAATTGGGTGCAGAGATCCTGAGAAATAAGTACCCAGAACAACCACTTCTAGCTGTAGTGACGGACATGATACGCCTGGGCATTGAGTCAAACAAATCTTGCATAGCGTGTACAGGTACAGCTGCCTATGCCGCTTCAACACGATACTACAGTTCATCAAGAGTAGTGACTGGCGTATTGTACCGAGCCAGTTGCTCGGCCACCATTCACCAGACGTTTTCAAATGGCGAGAGATCTGGAGAATGCGCTGGCGAGGGCAGCAGTCGAACATTTTCTGTATCCAGAAAGGCCCGTACAGGACCTGCAACATGCGGTAGTGCATTATCCTGCTGAAATGTAGGGTTTCGCAGGGATCGAATGATGGGTAGAGCCACGGGACGTAACACATCTGAAATGTAACGTCCACTGTTCAAAATTCCGTCAATGCGAACAAGAGATGACCGAGACGTGTAACCAATGGCACCTGTGATATTATTGGATTTCAGACATTTTGCATATGAGAAAAGGATAGCCACCGAGCTGTAGTTTGTAATGATACTAAGCATGACAACGCCAGAGTAAAGAAATGAAATCTGTTTATAACGTGCACCTATACCAAGACGCGCGGCCAGCGTTTAAAAGGTACTTTTAAACGCTATGACTCGCTGGGCGCAGATATTTAAAATCATTGCCGCAGCGCTTGATAGCAATAAGCTGCGAAACAGAAGAAAGAACAATTTATCATTTGTTAGGAAAATTCTAGAGTCTTTATAGGTAGTGGTACTTCTGGTCGCCGATATGTTAACATGTACTTCATTACTTTTGATGTTTGGTCGCCGACTTGTTAAGACGTGTTGTGTAGCACCGCTACAAGTTATATTTATTTTAGTGTGAAAAACCACGTTATCACCAAGAAAAACAAAAACGCTTTTGTAAACTTTGTGACGATAAAAAATACTTACGCGCACGCCAGGACATTTAATTTTTAGAAAATATCACACATACAAATCAGCGATTGTTGGACTGCTCCATGTATGAGAAAAACATAAAAATGTAAGTTTTGTATACATTGTAAATTTGTTAATGTTTATAGTTTAACGCCTTTGTTCTTTAAGAATATATTGATGCTTCACTGTACAGAAAATCTATGCTTATTCTTTTCTTTAAATTAACCACAAATAATGTTTATGTTTAAATGAACTTTGTTACAGGTTCGCTCTTTATCGCGGTGTCTCGATTGTATTTGGGGGACCATTAATGTGTTCAGTTTCCGATCTGACAACTTTTTTTTAGAAAATTTCACAGTTTTGCATTTTTTTGTATTATTCAAATAGGTCCCTTAGGTAATTTCATTGAAGAGTCTGATTGCGTGAAAGCAATCCGGGTTAAGGGGTCATTTGAGAAACTATTTTCACGCAATCAATCTGTACGTCTCCTGAACACAATCGAGAACCGACGCATCGGCGATCATTCATTAATTTTTCTCTCTTTCCAAGTCGTACCAAAAAACGGCCAAGGAGACCTGCCGTGAGTACGCAATCTAGTGTGAAAGGTTGCATTCTTTATCTTGTCGGCAAACATTGCCATAAATTATCATCATCAATGTTATATTTGGTTAAATGAGAAAAGGCAAAAAACGTTTTAGCGCTAGATGTGGCGCCCGAACAGGGACCTAACTAAAAAACTAATTTGTTCTTTTTATTTTCATGCTACCATCTGGAGAAAATTGGAAGCCAAAACCAGTGATAAAAAAAAAGGCCGCATATGCAGAAAATCGCAGTAAGAATCCACAACAGCAATAAATAGCAGCGCGCAAGACAACTAATGTGAGTACGATTTTTCATTACGTTTGAAGCTTTGCGTACCGAGCATTCAGTCGGCTCGTGACATTCACTCTCTACGCTTCTTTCCATATCCTCAAGCAATTTAATTTCCAAATTTCTGTTTCCTTTTGCTATTAGATCCGCCTCTATCTCATCATTTCGTTTACAATAGTTAGAAATAGTGAGCAAGAATTTCCATTGTTGTGCATTTTAGTAAATCACAATGGCCGCCAGTTTCAGTGCTCTATAAGTGTTTATCATTTATTTTATCACTCCCGTTGCCATATTGGCATT
Organism: Schistocerca americana; assembly: GCF_021461395.2. Lineage (NCBI taxonomy): Eukaryota > Metazoa > Arthropoda > Insecta > Orthoptera > Acrididae > Schistocerca > Schistocerca americana. Next base: position 157,334,305 of record NC_060122.1, read on the forward strand.
TTCGTGTGTCAGAGTTTCAATTGTTTATAACGCGCAAGCAATATCTGTGAAATCAGGACGCGAAATCCTTGGCGCACCTGACAAGTGAAAATCATAATTAAAAAAAATATATCTTTTCTAGCTCGTGCAGTGTAACTACTTTAAATTTACGATGGCTGATGAGCAACCAAGGCAACTTAGACCGCGCTCGTGTGTAAACAAACCTGAATCTCGTAGTGAGGGAACAACAGACGACGAAGCGACACGTGAGCTGTCGGCGCCACAGACCGCGTCGCAGTCACGTGAATGCTCGCTGTCAGATATACTAAAATTGTTTGCTGATATGAAAACCAGTTTTGAAGCAAACATGGGTAATCTTGGAACGCAAATCAGTCAGTTAACAAACCAAAGTGACAATATTGAAACGCAAATCAGTCAGTTAGCAAACCAAAGTGACAGCAGTTTCTACAGTTTAGAATCAAAGATAGAGGACACTCAAGTGCGAATGAACAATATAAATTCTGTTATTACCGACATCCAAGCACAAATCAAAAATTCGAATGACACCATGGAGGAAAAAATTAGAGCCATTACCACTGCTTACGCAAGCGAGCTAAACGCAAGCGTACACGCAAAAATTGATAGTGTTCTTTCGATGGTGGAATCCGCCGAGACCAATATTGGTAGCAAGTTCACAGATATGCAGGCCCAAATAGATGTGTGTAAATCAACTGCGAGTGACTCTTTGAAACATTACAGTGATATTTCAAAGAGAGTAAGCCAATTGACAGAAAGTGTCAACCACGTTGGCGAGCGAGTCGAAGACCTTGCTCAGCAAATATCCGATGTCAATATTGACAAAAAGATCGCAGATGTCAACACCGGTATAAGCAATACACTTAATAGGGAATTTGAAGAGTGGATGCAATCCAAAGAACAGTACATTATCAGCAAGGTACACGCTGAACTAAAGGGTACGGTTAAATCTGCTACAGCAGAAATCTTAACCGCCCCCGGTACTTCTGGTGACACTTTAACCAGTGAATTAGGTGAAATCAGACGAGCATTTAGCCACGATCTTCCGGAATGGAAACGTCAGCTAAGCAATGATATAGATCAACTGAAGCGACAAGTTACGGAATTGCAAGGTGACAATCAAAGTGAGTATTCTCTACCACCAGAAACACGATAATCGTCAATATCCCGAGTGTCAGGTACAATTCTCACCAACAGTAAATAATACGCGTGACGAAACTTCTACGTCACGTAGTCATGCCGATCAACTAACACTCGTTGACCTAATGCGCGACGAGAGTGTGCTAAAACACAGTTTTTCAGCCTTTTATACCTGAAAAACGAGATATACATCCCATGGTATTTCTAAAATCATTCATAGGCGCTTTTCCAGAATCATGGAACGACAGGCAGCGGATACAGTTCATCTTAGGCTATGTACACGGTGAAGGATCAATTTGGGGTACAGAAATAGTAGACAAATGTCACACCCATGCAGATTTTGAAAAGCATTTTTTGAATAAATTCTGGAGTTCAGGTATACAACAAAGACTCCGAAAGGAGGTTTACAACGCCGAACCTTTCAACACCAAAGGAGGAGGTTGGAGACGTTATTTTGAAAAATACACTCCTGGAAATGGAAAAAAGAACACATTGACACCGGTGTGTCAGACCCACCATACTTGCTCCGGACACTGCGAGAGGGCTGTACAAGCAATGATCACACGCACGGCACAGCGGACACACCAGGAACCGCGGTGTTGGCCGTCGAATGGCGCTAGCTGCGCAGCATTTGTGCACCCCCGCCGTCAGTGTCAGCCAGTTTGCCGTGGCATACGGAGCTCCATCGCAGTCTTTAACACTGGTAGCATGCCGCGACAGCGTGGACGTGAACCGTATGTGCAGTTGACGGACTTTGAGCGAGGGCGTATAGTGGGCATGCGGGAGGCCGAGTGGACGTACCGCCGAATTGCTCAACACGTGGGACGTGAGGTCTCCACAGTACATCGATGTTGTCGCCAGTGGTCGACGGAAGGTACACGTGCCCGTCGACCTGGGACCGGACCGCAGCGACGCACGCCAAGACCGTAGGATCCTACGCACTGCCGTAGGGGACCGCACCGCCACTTCCCAGCAAATTATGGACTCTGTTGCTCCTGGGGTATCGGCGAGGACCATTCGCAACCGTCTCCATGAAGCTGGGCTACGGTCCCGCACACCGTTAGGCCGTCTTCCGCTCACGCCCCAACATCGTGCAGCCCGCCTCCAGTGGTGTCGCGAAAGGCGTGAATGGAGGGACGAATGGAGACGTGTCGTCTTCAGCGATGAGAGTCGCTTCCGCCTTGGTGCCAATGATGGTCGTATGCGTGTTTGGCGCCGTGCAGGTGAGCGCCACAATCAGGACTGCATACGACCGAGGCACACAGGGCCAACACCCGGCATCATGGTGTGGGGAGCGATCTCCTACACTGGCCGTACACCACTGGTGATCGTCGAGGGGACACTGAATAGTGCTACATCCAAACCGTCATCGAACCCATCGTTCTACCATTCCTAGACCGGCAAGGGAACTTGCTGTTCCAACAGGACAATGCACGTCCGCATGTATCCCGTGCCACCCCACGTGCTCTAGAAGGTGTAAGTCAACTACCCTGGCCAGCAAGATCTCCGGATCTGTCCCCCATTGAGCATGTTTGGGACTGGATGAAGCGTCGTCTCACGCGGTCTGCACGTCCAGCACGAACGCTGGTCCAACTGAGGCGCCAGGTGGAAATGGCATGGCAAGCTGTTCCACAGGACTACATCCAGCATCTCTACGATCGTCTCCATGGGAGAATAGCAGCCTGCATTGCTGCGAAAGGTGGATATACACTGTACTAGTGCCGACATTGTGCATGCTCTGTTGCTTGTGTCTATGTGCCTGTGGTTCTGTCAGTGTGATCATGTGATGTATCTGACCCCAGGAATGTGTCAATAAAGTTTCCCCTTCCTGGGACAATGAATTCATGGTGTTCTTATTTCAATTTCCAGGAGTGTATCTACGTAAAATTCAGTATTGGGACACGCCCATTTCAACCAAAGAAGTAATCATGATCTTAAAGTCAAAACTTCCTGTGTCAATAAGAGAAAACTAGTTAATGTGAGTGAAGAAGACCTAGAAGCCTTTCTTTCTGTTCTTGACAATTTGGATATGATCTATGAGGATGTGCGTGCGAGCGCGCGGAATAATTATAATAATGGACCGCCCGCTCCGCAGCAGCACATAATGAATTGCGTCAATGGAATGTCGTACGAACATAATACGGGACAACCAAACGCTCAGCCTTACGGAAATCATAACAGTTTCAACCGCCGTAATGGAAAACAATATAACAAATATCCACACCAGAATAGATACAATCCGATTTATCAAAACACACAGCAACAATACGGTAATTCACCGATAAATCACAACGGTAATTACCAGTACCAGAACAACAAGACGAATAATGGTAATCGTCACAAGGGAAAGAATTGGAACAATTATAACAGACCACAACAGTACAGTGAGCCGAGTCACTTCACTTCCTCTCACCAAATGAATTTTGCACAGCCGAAAAATGCGACATTTTCTCACCAACCCAACCAACAGTTCAGGAACAATAGTCAAAACAATTCGTCGCATGCTTTTCCTGACACCGTCGGTCATAATAGCCAAGGAAATCCGACTATTTTTTACACACAGGCGAGCCAACCACCAAACGCGATGTCAAATAACACGCAATCAAGTGATGCACAAGTCGTATGGGATACGAACGCAAATTTTCGACCTGGTAGGTCGCAAAATACTAGTCAAGTAAAAATGACTGACATTTCAGCTCCACCCTAGTCGGAAAACCATTAGCAGCTTCTTTAGGCCTCCACGGGGAAGCTGCGGAACCAATAAGCTCTCATATCTTTAACCACTCATGCCAACCTAAGAAAAAAGGCGCATGACAAACACATTAGCAAAGTCTTATCGTATCGTATAAATGAACGAGCGCTGTTAAAGACCCACTTCAAACCATCTTTGATTCATCATAAGAATCGAAAGTGGCAGCACTTGTATGAAGGACCATATATTATATTAAGAAAGCCTCACATTGGTTGCTATCTATTACCTGACCCTGTATCTGGACGGATAAAAGGATTGTTTCATCACGCAGACTTGAAGAAATACCGAGTCAACCATTGAAAATATCTGTTAAGCTGCTAAAATAAAATATACACACACTATAAGTTGTCATACTATGTGTGAAGTACCAACGTATGTAAGAGTAATGCGCAGGACTAACACCCTGTCGACCTGCCACAACAAGATAAGTAATTTATATGAGCACCTTAAGTAAAACACATTTATTGTAGGAGAGCAAGATTTGCCTTAGATGTAAGTTAGTTTTAAGTTATTTGAGCCATGAACGGCCACAGCCGAAAGAGCTGACAAGTAAATATTATAGTAGGGAAGTGCTAAGTGCCACCTGCCATCACTAGTTTTAAGTATAACAAAGCTCTCTCCTCTTGAATGAAATAAATTAAAATGATCGTTCAAACAAGAATGATAGCTCGTAGGTAAAAAAAATAATGATTAAGGTCGCTTACTCTAATGAGGTAAATGTTATGTTATGCATAAGGAGTGTGTGACAACAAAGTTTATGAGACCACCTATGAAACGCAGCAGGCAAAAAGCAGCAGCTTAGCATATAAGAATCAAGTAAGTCAATAACGATCCAGGTAGCAGGAAAGAAGTGCGCAACTCAATTATTTTAATACGGAGACAACCGTATACGCACATAAGAATTTTACGGCACAGTGCAGCTGAAATACATACAAAGATCATTTATAAATAAACTAATTTAGTACTAGAAATATCTATTTCAGGTCCTCGAGGTATGACGATTTTTTTTTTAGAAAACCAATTTTACGATACATGGAACAGAAGATAGTTAACAGACACAGTTCACTGCTAATGCATGGTTTAAGTAATTTTAGATATGCATAGAAAATTGTTTAGAGAGCTGGATCAGACGACACTGAAACTACTGTATCGATTTAATTATACTATTTGTCATGAAAAACTAAGGTGATAATAATTTATGTTAAGCTCATCATCTCATACGTCATTAACACTGTGTCTTCAAATCTCTTCACTCCATAAAAGTCTTTTGTGTTTTCCTCTAACCAGTATCCTTACCATCCTACCTTATCCAGTAGAGAAGTGAATTTTAAGAGCTGGTTGCATGATTGATACATACAGGCTATACGAATGGATAGTCGTGACACATTGGTTGTCGACGGGCTATGCTTATTCTCCGCAAATTGCGAGTTCAATTAAGATTTGTTATGTGCAATTGCACGACAGGGAACACCAAGCTTCCCAATTTCCCTAATGGTAGTTTGAACACGAACTGTTCATCACGTAAACGAAGCCACATTGACTATGTCTTCAAACTAACGACGTAATAGAGAGAAAATAAAAGAGCTGAACTTGAGAAAAGAGTAACTATTGTAAAAAGAAAAGAATAACAAGATTTCGAACAAAGTGTAAACCTAAAGTGCCTTGGGAGCACAAACTACGAACAAGAGACACGCTTTTCGTTAGGCCTTGTAGTCCCAGAGACTAAATATTTCTTTGTAAATAACTGTACTTTGTAGTAATAATGCAGTCAGTAATAAATGGACACGTATATGCTGCTGCGTGTGAACCGACTATAGACAAGTAAGTAATGGACACGTATAAAAGTGGTGCGTGTGAACCTTAACATGACGACCAAATAAATGTGAACACGAATTAATAATAACGTGTGAACTGAAAAGGTGATAACTCCAAGGACACTTGTGAAATACCGCGTGTTAAGTAATGTACCACGAAACCACGATGTAGAAAGCCGAAGAGTGAAAGTGAATAAGTGTTGTACTTACCACAAACGGTACTGTACGCCTTTCCACGGACACATTCTTCGAAACAGCTGCGGGAGTCGCCGCATCTGGCTGCTTCCGTAATCCAGAGTCGACGAAAAACTGTGTAAAAACTGACACCACGGCTAGTAGACACCAAACGCTCTGCTTCTCGCAGAATACTGCTGCTAGCGTTGTGGAACTGTCGAAGTTATTATCACGTGATTGTGACTAACGGACGTAACACTGTGTACGCTGAGCGCTCAACAATCAATTTTTCCTTGCACAACGAGCGCGGATGCCAAATGTGTTTGAAATGCATTCAAAATAAAATATGATATAGCAATGAATTAAGCACTCATGTACCTTGTGAAATTATGAAGACACTAATCGGAAGAGTCTTAAGCTCGATTTTGACATTTGCTACCGAATTTACTGACCAGGCCGAGTAATGACGAAAACGTGTCGAACCAAATAAAACAAGAAAAATAGATAAATGTGAGAATTAAGCATTCCTAAGAGAATGAGACCTTATGTACATAAACAATTGTTATCCTTACCTAATCCAATTTTCTTATAGACTAAGTTATTAGTAAGTAAGCACATTCTAATAAAGATTTTTTTCTGTATTTTTCATGTACGAAAACATAAATGGAAGCACGGACATGTGTCAAGTGAAATAGAGACCGCCACCATACGGCTCAACATGTTGCAGAACCAATCTTCCAGTTCCTGACCCACGACGTATTTCCAACGCAACATCACACCCCGACAACTACTCCAACTTCCCCAGTGAAAGTGATGCCCTACTTTTCCTCCACTGTGAAAGTGTAACCAATTTCCCCACTCAAGTGCAGTGCTATCATTTATACCCGAAGTTCTACCACTCCCAGTGCAACTCATACCTACTCAAGTGCAGTGAAACATTTTTTTTGCAGGTCATGAAAGCCACAAATAAGTAAAGTGCTACGTATTTACTGCAAGAAATCTTAGACGAAACAACGACAAAAATATTCCTGTAATATGTCATTGTAAAACAAGAATGTCAATTTTTTGTAACATTTTTTCCACGAGTACACACAGCACCCAGACTTCCTGCGAAGTCAAGTAATTTATTTCTTTGTTATTTTTTAATGTTTATTATGCCTTGTATAATGTATGTATGTATGTGTATCTTTATTTTAATTTCATTATCTTTTACCGAGAAATGAACATTTGTTATCCTTGTACAATACATTAGAAAGAGCAAAGTACAATTGCCATGTAGTTACCCTATGGAAAAATTACTATCAATTTCAGTCGTACGAATATACTTACCTGATACTCTGTATGTTAATCACTTTGCCTGATGTAGTGTGTAAAATCTATTGTAAAGAATTTTTGCAAGTAATACTAACTTGCTTCACGAAAGCAATAATATCACGACTACGGGTGAGTCGCGATGATCGTGATAGAGTCATCGCTCCTCGCGCGGGAAACAATGTGATATTATTGGATTTCAGACATTTTGCATATGAGAAAAGGATAGCCACCGAGCTGTAGTTTGTAAAGATACTAAGCATGACAACGCGAGAGTAAAGAAATGAAATCTGTTTATAACGTGCGCCTATACCAAGACGCGCGGCCAGCGTTTAAAAGGTACTTTTAAACACTATGACTCGCTGGGCGTAGATATTTAAAATCATTGCCGCAGCGCTTGATAGCAAGAAACTGCGAAACAGAAGAAAGAACAATTTATCATTTGTTAGGAAAAATCTAGAGTCTTTATAGGTAGTTGTACTTCTGGTCGCCGATATGTTAACATGTACTTCATTGCTTTTGATGTTTGGTCGCCCACTTGTTAAGACGTGTTGTGTAGCACCGCTACAAGTTATATTTATTTTAGTGTGAAAAACCACGTTTTCACCAAGAAAAACAAAAACGCTTTTGTAAACTTTGTGACGATAAAAAATACTTACGCGCAAACATAAAAATGTAAGTTTTGTATACATTGTAAATTTGTTAATGTTTATAGTTTAACGCCTTTGTTCTTTAAGAATATATTGATGCTTCACTGTACAGAAAATCTACGCTTATTCTTTTCTTTAAATTAACCACAAATAATGTTTATGTTTAAATGAACTTTGTTACAGGTTCGCTCTTTATCGCGGTGTCTCGATTGTATTTGGGGGACCATTAATGTGTTCAGTTTCCGATCTGACAACTTTTTTCTACAAAATTTCACAGTTTTGCATTTTTTTTTTTATTATTCAAGTTGGTCCCTTAGGTAATTTCATTGAAGAGTCTGATTGCGTGAAAGCAATCCGGGTTAAGGGGTCATTTGAGAAACTATTTTCACGCAATCAATCTGTACGTCTCCTGAACACAATCGAGAACCGGCGCATCGGCGATCATTCATTAATATTTCTCTCTTTCCAAGTCGTACCAAAAAAACGGCCAAGGAGAACTGCCGTGAGTACGCAATCTAGTGTTAAAGGTTACATTCTTTATCTTGTCGGCAAACATTGCCATAAATTATCATCATCAAATAACCTTTTAACGCTAGACACCCGACACCATCACGCCGGGTGATACGCCAGTATGGCGATGACGAATACACGCTTCCAATGAGCGTTCGCCGCGATGTCGCCAAACACGGATGCGACCATCATGATGCTGTGAACAGAACCTGGATTCATCCGAAAGAATGACGTTTTGCCATTCTTGCACCTAGGTTCGTCATTGAGTACACCATCGCAGGCGCTCCTGTTTGAGATGCAGCGTCAAGGGTGACCGCAGCCATGGTCTCCGAGCGGATAGTCCATGCTGCTGCAAACGTCGTCGAACTGTTCGTGCAGATAGTTGTTGTCTTGCAAACGTCCCCATCTGTTGACTCAGGGATCGAGACGTGGCTGCACGATCCGTTAGAGCCATGTGGATAAGAGGCCTGTCATCTCGACTGCTAGTGATACGAGGCCGTTGGGATCCAGCACGGCGTTCCGTATTATCCTCCTGAACATACCGATTCCATATTCTGCTAAGAATCATTGGATCTCGACCAACGCGAGCAGCAATGTCGCGATACGATAAACCGCAATCGCGATAGACTACAATCAGACCTTTATCAAAGTCGGAAACGTGATGGTACGCATTTCTCCTCCTTACACGAGGCATCACAACAGCGTTTCCCCAGGCAACGCCGGTCAACTGCTGTTTGTGTGTGAGAAATCGTTTGGAATCTTTCCTGATGTCAGCACGTTGTAGGTGTCGCCACAGGCGCCAGCCTTGTGTGAATGCTCTGGGAGGGTAATCATTTGCATATCACAGCATCTGCTTCCTGTCGGTTGAATTTCGCGTCTGTAGCACGTCATCTTCGTGGTGTAGCAATTTTAATGGCCTGCAGTGTAGTTGCCCCCTCCCCGCCTGTGACGGATGGTGGGACTCGTAAGACCAGCAGTGGCACGTGGCATGACGTACACACTACGGTCTATCTTTCTCGTGGACATCGAACCAAAAGTATATAGGAAGATGACCAGTGGAATTCTGGACGAAATATCAGGAGCGGAAACTTTGTTCACCACGACCATAGATTCCGGAAATTTTTGCCATCAGGCTGTCGTTCAGTTGTTAACTATAAAAGAAAAATATTTTCGTACAAATTCCTGCAACCGACATACAGCAAAGGGATATGTGTATTGGTTGTCATACATTACTTATTTGGTTAATGCAAGTGCCTCGCAGTTCTGCCCCCATACAACGAACTCACTGCGGGAAAATTTGGGTAACCAGAGCTCGAAACATTATTTCTCTTGCGCGAATGTGTGTAGCGGGCAGTACGTCGCCAGCAGTGTTGCGGGAGTCTGCAATTAATTGCGGCCGCGTATTTCAAAGGAACGAGTTCACCACCGGAACTAATTTCCTGTGCGTAGGGAAAAGAAATTTTATAATTTCGTGTCACCGTTTTCTCGAGAAAATTAACTGACTTGCCGGTGGGTGGAGAGGGAAAGGTGAGGTGGGGGGAGGGTGAAAGGCGAAGGGGTGGGTGTAGGAGAGGGGAGGGACATAGCACAAAGGTCGTGGGAATGGCTTCGGTCCTCTAAGCGGGCGGCACGAAGCGGCATAAATTCACGGAGGGAGCGCTTCGGCTAAATTAGAATTTCACGTTCAAATAAATGTGGACACTGGGAAAACACTGCTAGAGCAGCGATCGTAAACTGACCGCAGCGTAAATAAAAGTCGGACGTAACAATATCGAGCGGGAGCGGAGGCGCGCCTGAACGTATTCGCGCTGCGGATGGCGCGCGGTATTGCTGCAGAGGCAGCGGGCGCAGTGGAAACTGCTCGGCGAGGCTTTAGTGGCCCCGGCCGGGAAAGCGCACGCCGGCGTGCATCCGCAGCTGCAGTAATTTGTAAGTAAACGGCGGGTCTGCGCGCCCATTTGTACGAGGCGGCGCAATAAAGCGGGGCCGAAAGAATTCTGCGCGCATCACGTTACCGCGGCGCATAGTTCTCGTGGAATTAGTCATTAGTCGGAGAAATATGAGAGCCAATTTCTGTATGTTTCGTTCTACTGGCGCTGTGAACTCGACAGAGGTAAAAATAATGCTTCCTTTGGAGATACAGGCTTCTGACGATGATTAAACTTTGTTGGTCCATCAGAACAAGCTAACTTGAGCCTTAGACAGAATTTTGGGAGCCTTTAAAAGTAGCACTTGAAGGTTGCTTCTCTCAGGGAGCAACAAATACACGGACGTGACAAAAGTCATGGCAGAGTGATTTACACAAACACGATGTGATCAAAAGTATCCGGACACCTGGCTGAAAATGACTTACAAGTTCGTGCTGCCCTCCATCGGTAATGCTAGAATTCAATACGGGGATGGCCCACCCTTAGCCTTGATGACAGCTTCCACTCCGGCAGGCATACGTTCAATCAGATTCTGGAAGGTTTCTTGCGGAATGGCAGCCCATTCCTCACGGAGTGCTGCACTGAGGAGACGTATCGATGGGGGTGGGTGAGGCATGGCACGAAGTCGGCATTTAAAAAGATCCCAAAGGTGTTCTAAAGGATTCAGATCAGGACTCTGTGCAGGTCATCCATCAGAGGGATGTTATTGTCGTGTAACCGCTCCGCCACAGGCCGTGCATCATGAACAAGTGCTCGATCGTGTTGAAAGATGCAATCGCTATCCCCGAATTGTTCTTCAACAGTCGGAAGTAAGAAGGTGCTTAAAACATCAGTGTAGGCCTGTGCTGTAATAGTGCCACGCAAAACGACAATGGGTGCAAGCCTCCTCCACGAAAAACACGACCATCCATAACACCACACTCTCTGAATTTTACTGTTGGCACTACATACGCTGGCAGATGACGTTCATCGGGCATTCGCCATACTCACCCTCTGCCATCGGATCGCCACACTGTGTACGGTGATTCGTCACTCCACACAACGTTTCTCCACTGTACAGTCGTCCAATGTTTACGCTCATTATACTAGGCGAGGCGTCGTTTGGCATTTACTAGCGTGATGTGTGGCTTATGAACAGCCGCTCGACCATGAATACAAGTTTTATTCAAAAATGTTCAAATGTGAGTGAAATCTTATGGGACTTAACTGCTAAGGTCATCAGTCCCTAAGCTTAGACACTACTTAACCTAAATTATCCTAAGGACAAACACACACACCCATGCCCGAGGGAGGACTCGAACCTCCGCCGGGACTGCAGCGCCCAAGACCGCTCGGCTAATCCCGCGCGGCACAAGTCTTATTACCTCCCGCCTAACTGTCATAGTACTGGCAGTGGATCCTGATGCAGTTTGGAATTCCTCTATGATGGTCTGGATAGATGTGTGCCTGTTACACATTACGACCCTCTTCAGCTGTCGGCGGTCTCTGTCAGTCATCAGACGAGGTGGGCCTGTACGCTTTTGTGCTGCACGTGTCCCTTCACGTTTCCACGTCACTATCACATCGGACACAGTGGAGCTAGGGATGTTTAGGAGTGTGGAAATCTCGCGTACAGATGTATGATAGAAGTGACACCCAACCACCTGACCCCGTTCGAAGAACGTGAGCTCCGCGAAGCGCTCCATTCTGCTCACTCACGATGTCTAATGAGTACTGAGTACCATATACACGAAGTATAAAAGAGCGGTGCACTGTCTGATCTGTCGCTTGTATTCAGGTGAACCATGTGAAAAGGTTTCAGACGCGAGAATGGTCTCACGACGGAATTAACATATCTTGAACGCGGAATGGTAGTTGGAGCTAGACACATGGAACATTCCATTTCGCATATCGCTAGGGATCAGTCTTCCGAGATCCACAGTGTGAAGAGTGTGCTGAGATTACCAAATTTCAGGCATTATCTCTCACCACGACCAACGCAGTGGTCGACGGCCTTCACTTAACGACCGAGAGCAGCGACGTTTGCGTTGAGTTATCAGTGCTAACAGACAAGCAACAGTGCTTGTAACAACCGCAAGAATCAATGTGTGGCGTACGACGAACGTATCCATATTTAGTACAGTGTAGCGAAAGTTGGTATTAATGGGATTTGGCAGCAGAGGACCGAGACGAGTGCGTTTGTTAATAGCACGACATTGCCTTCAGCGCCTCTCCTTGGCTCTTGGCCATATCGGTCTGATCGTAGCCGACTGGAAAGCCGTGGTCGCGATAGACACGTACCGATTTCAGTCGGTAAGAGCTGGTAGGATGGTAGGGTTCCAGAGTGTTGAAAACCCTAGAAGCCAGGAGCCCAAGCTGTGGAGAAGGCACTGTGGAAGGTGGTGGTGGCTCTATAATGGTGTGGGCTGTGTTGACTTGAAGCGGACTGGGTTCCCCGGTTCACCTGAACCGATCATTGACTGGAATGGTAACGTTCGACTACTTGGAGACCATTCGTAGACATTCATGGACTTCATGTTTCTAAACAGCGATGGAATTTTTATGGCTAACAATGCGCCATGTCTCCTGGCCAAAATAAGTCGCGATTGGTCTGAAGAACATTCTGGTCATTTCGTGCAAGTACTTTGGCGACTCAGATTGCCCGACATGGATCCCGTAGAACGGTTATGGAATATAATCAAGAGGCGCACAGAATTCTGCACCGGGAACTGGACCGGTATAGATGCAATACGGCACAATATTTCTGTAGTGGACTTCCAGTGACTTACTGCATCCATGCAACGCGAGTTGCTGTACTACACCGGGCAAAAGGAGGTCCGACAAGATATTAGGAGGTAGCCAACAACTTTTGTCTAAGTAGTGTCGTACCAGTAATTTTTTGGTTATTGACAATAGAGTAGTTCCAGGGGATCGATGGCTTGAGCCTTTAACAAAATATAAGAATGGTGTGCGGGAAAATGATATGACCATACGAACTGAGCCGTATGTAAAGCGGGTATAGACTCCACTTTATTGGTATGTTCCTGGCAAAATGAAACCAGTGTACAACTAACTCACTGAGCAGTCCTGCGACCCATCCTGTATTATTGCTCAAGTCTTTCGCGCACACACGAAGTATTTATACAGGGTGGTTCAGTGGCCGCTGCTGTTAGCGTTTTAGGCAGACAGCAGTATTATAGGTGGCTTTATAAGCTACGATCGTGATTCTCATATTCTCTCCCTCGCTAGGCCCAAGCTACACTACTGGACATTAAAACTGCTACACCTAGAAAAAATGGAGATGATAAACGGGTATTCATTGGACAAATATATTATACTAGAACTCACATGTGATTACATTTTCACTCAATTTGGGTGCATAGTTCCTGAGAAATCAGTACCCATAACTACCACCTCTGGCCGTAATAGCGGCCTTGATACGCCTGGGCATTGAGTGAAACAGGGCTTGGATGGCGTGTACGGGTACAGCTGCCCATGAAGCTTCAACACCATACCACAGTTCATCAAGAGTAGTGAGTGGCGTTTTGCTACGAGCAGTTGCTCGGCCACCATTGACCAGAGGTTTTCAATTGGTGAGAGATCTGGAGAATGTGCTGGCCAGGGCAGCAGTCTAACATTTGCTGTATGCAGAAAGGCCCGTACAGGACCTGCAACATGCGGCCGTGCATTATCCTGCTGAAATGTAGGGATTCGCAGGGATCGAATGCGAATGAAGGGTGGAGCCAAAGGTCGTACCACAAGTGAAATGTAACGTCCACTGTTCAAAGTGCCGTCAATGTGAACAACAGGTGACCGAGACGTGTAACCAATGGCACCCCATACCATCACGCCTGGTGATACGCCAGTATGGCGATGACGAATAGACGCTTCCAATGTGAGTTCACCGCGATGTCGCCAAACACGGATGCGACTATCATGATGCAGTAAACAGAACCTGGATTCATCCGAAAAAATTACGTTTTGCCATTTGGCACCCAGGTTCGTCGTTGAGTATACCGTCGCAGGCTCTCCTGTCTGTGATGCAGCGTCAAGGGTAACCGCAGCCGTGGTCTCCGAGCTGATAGTCGATGCTGCTGCAAACGTCGTCGAACTGTTCGTGCAGATGGTGGTTGTCTTGCAAACGTCCCCATCTTTTGACTCAGGGATCGAGACGTGGCTGCACGATCCTTTGCAGCCATGCGGATAAGATGACTGTCATCTCGACTGCTAGTGATACGAGGCTGTTGGGATCCTGCACGGCGTTCCGTATTACCCTCCTGAACATACCGATTCCATATTCTGCTAACAGTCATTTGATATCGACCAACGCGAGCAGCAATGTCGCTATACGGTAAACCGCAATAGCGACAGGCTACAATCCGACCTTTATCAAACTCGGAAAGGTGATGGTACGCATTTCTCCTCCTTACATGAGGCATCACAACAACGTTTCATCAGGCAACGCCGGTTAACTGCTGTTTGTGTATGAGAAATCGTTTTGAAACTTTCCTCATGTCAGAACGTTGTAGGTGTCGCCACCGGCGCCAACCTTGTGTGAATGTTCTGAAAAGCTAATCATTTGCATATCACAGCATCTTCTGCCTGTCGCGTCTTAGCGCGTCATCTTCGTGCTGTAGCAATTTTAATGGCCAGTAGTGTATTAGTCCTATAGAAAATATGAACAGCGCCTATTTGTAGAAAATTTAATTTAGCTAAATTTTGTATTGAGATATGTATATGTTAGAGGCCTTAGTTTTCGATTTGTTAAAGAAAGAATTACAAATGTGACCTCCGAAGGCACCCTCACTCTCACACTAATGCACCAACGGTCAGGAGTCTTAGTACATTGTTCGTGCACTCCCTCCTACAGCCGTGTAATAATTTGCTATTGCACGAACTATTTCCCACATTTGACCTTATACGGTCTTCAATGACTGGCCTTAGTACATCACCGGCTTAGTCGAGGACCTAAAAATTGCAGAACTGGTTTGTGTAAATTTTACGTAACTGTTTAGAGAATTTCGGTAGCACAAAATAAACCATTACATCTTAGTATTCGTCAGGCCTTTTCACTACGAAACTACTGTGCGTGTAAGAATTGGGTTTGGATCGAATTTTCAACTTAATTAGTTCCAGAGTGACGTTTACAAAAGTAGTTTTTCGTTCATTACTCTCACGGGCACGTGTAAGTTAATCGTTTTAAAGGATTATCCGATTGTGCTGTTGGTGGAATATCCTAGTCAATAGAGACCGAAAAAAGGTCGAATATAGGGAATAGTTCATGTAGTCGGAAATTTTTGTACAGTAGTAGGAGGAAATGAGACGAACAACATACCAGAAATCCTGCCTGGCGAAACATGAGTGTGGGATTCAGGTGAGTCTGAAGGTTACTTTTGTACGTTTTCTTGAATAACTCAAAAACCGTAGCCTCCAGCGAAAACGTGTCGCATTTCCAAAGTTAACTACAATAAATTTCCTACAATATTGTCGCGATCATTTTTCGGTAGGTCTATTAGTTCGCGCGTAGCGAGCGAGAGAATGTCAAAATTCCGACTATGTTTTAAAAAAGCCAGCTATAACTTTGAGGTTTGCATAAAACAACAGTGGTAGAGCCAGCTGTATCATCCTGTATTTGATGAACTGCAGTTTTCCAATACTGAAATTTTATTCTTAAAATTCAGTTTAACAGTGATAAGTATACATGTGATACTAAAGCGACATGTGAAAATCTGTCTGATGCCGGAACTACAACCCGGATTTCCTGCTTATCACGAGCGATCGCCTTATCATTTAGGCTAACCGAGCACTCTCCCTGACCAACCCAAGCGACAGTCACGAGACGTGCGAGTGTGGGTAAATGAATTAATAACCTTTGAGAAGACATAGACAGGTGTGCGGCACATGGAAGCTTGGTCAGTCCAGCGATCATGCTCGGGTGCCTAAGCGCTGAGGTGATCACTCGAGAAAAGTGCGGAACATGGGTTCGAGTCCTGGTATGGCACAGAGTTCAGTACGTCGCTTTAGGCAGTGCATCTATACCTACTATAGTTAAGCTGAATTTCAGGAATACGTTGCAGCATACGAAATAGGACCAGGAGGCGATATTTAACTCTTAAGGAGAGCGGCAGCATGAGTCATCACAGGATGATTGGAGTCACGGCAGTCACGGAGTTGCTGAAAACCTGAAGTGAATGATGCTCCCACATAGACGAGAGCTGTGTCTTGAAAGCCGTCTTAAAAAGTTTAGTAAGCAGTATTAATGAGGGAGGTTAGGAGTATACATTAACGCACTACGTATCACTCCATTACGTACCGTGAGGCCAAGTTTAGATTAGCCACAGGACGCAAACAGACATCTAAAGAATGAAACGATAATTAAATCAAGACGCTAAGCTGTCGACAGGCGTCGATATACATCAAGTGAACCGTTGAAAATTCTTGATTTCATTATCATTTCATTTTACAAGGCTGCACGGTCACCCACGGTATCTGTTCGTTCGGAATGTCCTTCTTCATATAGTTAAGGCTAACCGGCCATTAACCTTCTTGTGTGCCGATGCACACGCGTTACCCGAACTCTTACGGGGCTCGGTAAGATTGTCTGCCTCGAGAATGAGTGTAATGAGCAGGGGCACCATGAATGTAGCGTGTGGACATTAAGTTGGGAATGTGGGTCTAACGGGGAGCGTAGAAGGGATAAATCCCTGCAGTCGCACCATCCTCTGTGCCCTCGGTGACTCAGATGGATACAGCGTCTGCCATGGAAGCAGGAGATCCCGGGTTCGATTCCCGGTCGGGGCACACATTTTCAACTGTCCTCGTTGATGTATATCAATGCCTGTCTACAGTTTAAGGTCTTGATTTAATTATTATTTCATTCTAAGGAAGCTGCATGGCCGAAAGAACAGATACCATCTTCATATATTTAAAGTATAGTTTTTCCTGCACTTCACACGGATGGCAGAAAATGGAACACTTCGTGCTATGGGACTTAATAGTGGTTTGCGAAAGGTCGAAGTAGATACAGATGTAAGTGTAGTCGTTTTACATGAAATGACTGAATTTGTCGATCAGTGGCCGAAACAGTTCTGAGATACTAAATATCAACACACAGCGAAACACGCACAACGGTATATGGTATGGACTGCAACGGCTCGGGCATGCAATCGATCATACAAGTGGCAAATGCCGTCTGGAAATACATTATTCCACACCTGATCGACTTGTCCATTTACTCTTTTCAGAGTTACTAGAAGGACAATTCATTACAGCCACTTGTCGTTCTATTTTGTCCCACATGTGCTCAACTGGAAATAATTCCAGTGATCGGAAATTCTCGGCAGCAGTTGATTATCTAGCAAAACAAGATGATTTTTATGGGCAGTACGTGGGGCAAGAGTTCTCCTGATGGGAAAGAAAGGGCAGGAGAATTGGTAGAACAACATTCTGCACTTACCGGTCAGCTTCCCTTGACAAACACAAGTGGTGAACAATAATGTAGATAACCATACCACAAACCATGTGCCGTTCCCTTGTAATAAATATTGATTGAAATACACTGAAGTGTTGAGCTACAAAAGGGCGAGTGCCAATGACAGTAGTATCACAGAACGTCGAAAGCAATGTCAAAGATTATTATAAACTCTATTTTTTTTATCTGTTAACTTTTGTACACTCTGATCCAGCCGCTGCGCTCGAGGGAGAGTTCGCATCTCTGTACTAGCGTATCTGATTAAACAATAGATTTATCGTCTTGTTGAAGCTCTATGTGTCATGTAAGTGTGTTAGAACAATGTGTCAACTGTTAATTTCAAGTTGTCATGGTTTCCTTTACCTTCACTTCCCTTCAGTAGCATGGATTGCATAATCATAATTTTTCTTGCATTGCGAAACTCTGCCGTTAAAGCATTGTTGGTTAGCGCCATTACGACAGAACGACTTAATTTCAAATATTACGTGCTTCACCCGATAAATAAAGAGGCACTATTTATATTATTTAAGAGAGAAAGCTATACCGATCGTTTTTCGATGCTCCGGTCTGGTTCGTCTTGCTACGAAATACATTTGTAAAATAAGCTCTGAACGAACTTAAAATGATAAACTAATGGAGTAATGACCCATGTAAAAGCATAAAGTAATATTTCAATCAAAGGTCAGCGTATGTTCCCTATATATTTCTTTAGTTACGTACGTGTGTTATACTGATGACTTCTCCCATTGCGCGAAAGTTTATGCCACGCAAAGCATAGCGCTTATTACGCTCTGCGGTTAATAGCACTGGGCACGTGAGCTGCATGCAAATAGTGTTGCATATGTTGACAGCCTTAAAGAATTTTCTTTGTCTACGTAACGAATGATTACTATTATTGGCTTTAGCTAACTCCCCGTTGCTACAAATACTTTCACGCGTAACATGACGCAACTAATATTACCACACTGAACAGTGGCTGCGTGCGTGAAATCGAATAAACTTACAGATTCGGCTCTTTGTCACCGTCAATAAGGAGAAGCGAGAAGCGCCCAGTACGACCATAAGTCTGAGATGTTACCAGTTTGTATTGGAGAAACGCACTTTTGGCCGGCCGCTGTGGTCTAGCGGTTCTGGCGCTGCAGTCCGGAACCGCGGGGCTGCTACGGTCGCAGGTTCGAATCCTGCCTCGGGCATGGGTGTGTGTGATGTCCTTAGGTTAGTTAGGTTTAAGTAGTTCTAAGTTCTAGGGGACTTATGACCTAAGATGTTGAGTCCCATAGTGCTCAGAACCATTTGAAACGCACTTTTAGAGACAGCGATTGCGAGCTGCCGGGGTGGAGAAGAGTTTGTACCTCTTTAATTCAGACGAATTTTGCATGAGAACGAGACGCGCACTTGACCCCTTCCTTATCTACCAGCTAATTAATTATGAGCACAACGGTAACGGAGAGAAATGATGGTGGACCCTGCTAGTTGGTAAAATAAGGAGTGCACACTCACAATAATTTAGTAAAAATTGTTATCTACTCAAAAAAAGAGAACTTTATGATAATAAACAACAGGAAATGGGATTCTGCATATATCTACGAAATGATATGCGGATTAAATATTACAATGAGATTTATTATACATCAGGACAAACATGTACGTGACTGGCTACTCACACAGTAAGTTAAAGGGTAGGGTATACTGAAATATTATGAGAATAAGAGTGGGCTCAAGAACAAGTGGCTCCTACTCTCTGTGATGCAATAGATTGACGATAATGACTGGAGCCCCTAATGAATCAAATATTAATCTCCTGACTGTATAGCAGTATCGCAATTAGTAGTGAGAGCTCAAATGGGATCACATGGAGAATCTAGCAAGGTGAATGCAATAGATTGACGATAATGACTGGAGCCCCTAATAAATCAAATATTAATCTCCTGACTGTATAGCAGTATCGCAATTAGTAGTGAGAGCTCAAAAGGGATCACGTGGAGAATCTAGCAAGGTGGACTAGTAGCAAAGCGAACACGCGTGCTGCTGAGTGATTCAGTATAATATTGATAAGGTCCTACAATGCCGGGGCCGCAAAATACTGTACCAGTACTGAAATCTGCAGCACGTCGTCGGTAGGCAGCGTTCTGATGATGTAGGCGCCGACTTCTGCTATGCAGCAACTCTGTGTCAACCCCTGGCCTCGAAGGCTGTCCAAGAATTCTAAGTTATACCGAAAACGAGCGACCAAGTCGCAAGCCCGTCTGACTCCGAGGAAGATCAGATCCCGAATCTCACATTGTGATGTGATGCAAAGCAGCGAAGCCAGCATTGCTCAACTCCCTATTCTACTCGAAAACCGCGAATCATTGTTCAGTTCTGATTCCAAAATTCTCCCACACTGTCTCGGAACATAATTTGCGCCAATAGCGACCGTTCCCTCCAACTTCGAACAGGGCTTTATGACGTCAACTAGCCTTAGTTTAAGTTGACCAATCATGCCTCTGCTATTCAGCTGAGGGCACTGAACTTGCCATTTGACTGGCTACGAAAACAGCCTGCCTAGACCACCGGCCATCCGGTGCCAGACAGTCTTACTCAGCAGGGCACAGTCCACAAGTGGTCTCAGAATCATGAGGACAATGCAGTCAGTCGGTGCCAGGAATCTTCGTTCCGGACGCGCCGGAATGGTAAACACATAAACTGCGGCGACACTCAGACGTCTCACAGGTCGTTTCGCCCGGCATGCAATAGGTGAGCCCGCATCTCGTGGTCGTGCGGTAGCGTTCTCGCATCCCACGCCCGGGTTCCCGGGTTCGATTCCCGGCGGGGTCAGGGATTTTCTCTGCCTCGTGATGGCTGGGTGTTGTGTGCTGTCCTTAGGTTAGTTAGGTTTAAGTAGTTCTAAGTTCTAGGGGACTGATGACCATAGATGTTAAGTCCCATAGTGCTCAGAGCCATTTTTTTTTGCGATAGGTGAAACTCGACCGACGTCAGTCGTTCCGCCAGGCGCTTAAGCCTATTGATCAAACCCCTCAGAATTCAGGGAAGTGCAGCCCCCAACCGGAAACGCAATGTCTCGCGTCCTACGATGCTCTCCTCGCCCAGGCCACCCACGGAAGTAAAACAACATGTTTAGGAATCAAGTGAAAAGTATTTTTTGAGCTCTCAGTACAAATACTCTCATTACAATAACCTTATTCGGCCTGTTACTACCGTGCAATGACATATAACATTAATAAAATTGATAAAAATGACATGCAGAAGAGGGCATGGAACCTCTCGCAATTACCAGCTCTAAATCCTGACTGTACAAGTCGAGCTATACAGGACGATTCATCTGCCCCTACTTATAGGTTTCATGCAACCTGCAATGCTTTCAAAACCCATGCACAAGATTTTCATATTCTCTGACTCGCTGCGCGCAACCTATTAGACGTGCAGAATAAATGAACATAACATTTTTGTAGGAAATTTGATGTAGCTAAAATGTTTTCGCTGGAGGCCACAGTTTTCGAGTTATTCAATACAAAAACGTCTGAAGGTAATTTTCGTACCTTTATCTTCAATAATTACTGCCTGTAGCGAAAATAACTGCATAAAATTTCCTACAAAACAAGAAATTCCTGTTCATTCTATCTGTTGGGCTAATAGTCTGCACGTAGCTAACGAGAGAATATAAAAATTTGTGAGTAGTATTTAAAGGCGTTGCATGTCACATAAAACTTATAAGAAGGGGGAGCTGAATCACCAACTGTACACGTCGCTACTGTAGTGTTTGTGGTGGTTGGACTAGAGACGTGCGTGCCTGTACTGGAGCTACATGTCACCTGTTCTCAAGAGATCGTTTTGTCACTTTTGAGATCTAATTTGCAAATTTGTTCTGCTTGCAAATCTGCGATGTTGAAGCTGTGACGTCTGTCACTAGTGCCCTTACAATACGCTCTTCTTGGCAGCCATCTTTGCTTGGGTTGACGTCCAGAAATTTTTGCTACTCTAGGTATTCGTCCACGTGTTACTTGTGTCATGAAAGAATCGCTTACGGTATAGGGATAAATATGTAATAACCAAGTGGACAGTATATAAACAATAAACTTTTCACTACTGTAGCACACACTTAACATTCGCTGATCCCTTTTACGACTGGAATCGTACAGGTAAGTTTGAGACAGGCCTGACCATCTCGAGAATAAACACATTTAGGTAACTGACTGCACTACTAGGAAACTCACACAAACCCACGATAGTGAACGGTTGATCGAGCAATATGTCTGTGTTTTCGAGCATTAGTCGCATAGGGTAGCTGAGATGTTGCATAGCCTTGAACCAGTGAATTCCATATTTTCATGACAATCGTGGTGTAAGTATTCCGAAACGATAACAAACTGTCTCGATAGGCCAAGGTCCATCCACTGTCGAATCCCGCCAATCCCCGGTAGGCTTCTCCCCTTCTTGGACGAGGCATAACACGATCTTACGAAGAAGGACGAACAGTAAAATGCGATTCCCAATGAGGAACCCGATGAAGAATCTGCCCAGAACGTAGATGCAGTGACAGTTACCTTACTTCGTACACTTGTGCTGACATGCGTCGATTTGACATTTGTTGTATGTAGTCTTCATGATGAACTACAACCGGCACGGACGACAGAATGACATATCGAAATAAGTGACCGAGGGACAGAAAAGCAACTGAAAACGCTCGACAGAGGAAAGGCCATAGGATGTATCGGGATATCAATTCTATTCTATGCAGAGTATGGGAAAGAACATTCCCCTCTTCTAGCAGTAGTGTACAGTGGGTCTCACGAGGAGCGAAACCTTGTCAATGATTGGAAAAAAAAGCACATGCCATTCCTCTTCTCAAAACGGATCGACGAACAGACGCACAGAACTATATGCCTATATCCCTGACGTCGGTCTGTTGTAGAACTTTGGGAACATATTTAAACTTTCGTATTATGACATTTCTGGAGACGAAAAATCACATTTGTAGGAAACAACATGGACTCCGAAAACAACGATCGTGTGAAACCATACTCGCTCTGTTAATCCACAAGAGCCGGCCACTGTGGCCGAGCGGTTCTAGGCGCTTCAGTCTGGAACCATGCGACCGCTATGGTCGCAGGTTCGAATTCTGCCTCGTGCATGGATGTGTGTGATGTCCTTAAGTCAGTTAGGTTTGAGTAGTTCTAAGTTCTAGGGGACTGAGATGTTGAGTCCCACAGTGCTCATAGCCATTTGAACCATTTTTGAACTGTCCACAAGACACAGAAAGTGCATACAGTTGCCCGGGTAGAGGACGTGGTCCTTGGCTTCCTAAAGGCATTCTGTACAATTCAGCACTGCCACCTAATGCACAAGAAACGAGCGTATGGCATATTTGATCAACTGTGAGACTGGACTGAGGGGTTTCTAGCAGATCGAACAGAAAACTTCATTCTGTACAGGTAGAAGTCTTCAGACGTAAAAGTAATTTCGGGAGTGCCATAGGGTAATATTAGAGGATACATAGTTGCCACAATATTTGTAAATGGCCTAAATGATTATGTCGGTAGTTCCTTGAGGCATTTCGCGAGTGATGCTGTTGTACTCAGAGAAGTCTTGGCGCCAGAAAATTGTAACGAAATGCAGGAAGACCTGCAGAGGATCGACGCCTGGTGCAGGGAGTGACAACTGACCATCAAGATAAATTTAACGTATTGCGAATACATAGACAGTGTGACCCTTTATTGTATGATTGCATAAAATTCCGAACAATCACTGGACGTAGTTACTTTCATAAAATGTCTAAGAATATGGCGTACGGAGCGATTTGAAGTGGATCGACCACATAAAATTAATCGTTAGGCTGATGCGAGACAGACTCATTCACTCGTTCGACCAGTACTTCAATACTGCTCGTCAGTATGGCATCTGTGCCAGATAGGACTCAAAGAGGAAACAGAGAAGATCCAAAGAAGAGCAGCACGTTTCGTTGCATGATCATTTTGTAAGCGCGAGAGCGCCACCGAGACGCTCAGCCTACTTCAGTGGCAAGCGATGTGGGAGATGCGTTCTCCTTCACGTTGTCATCTGCTGTTGAAGTTCCAAGAGCTTACGTACCTAGAAGAAACAATATGTTGTTTCCTCTTACTTATACCTCGCAGAAAGACCACGAAGATAAAATTAGACTGATTCGAACGCACACGTAGGATTACCTGCAATCTTTCTTCCCGCGAACCAGACGCGACTGGAACAGAAAAAGGGAGAAGTGGCATAAGTAAACAAGTATCCTCCACCACATACCGTGAAGAGTGTGGTGCAGAGGTGAAGATGTAGATAATGCAGTTTCAGTGGCTAGCACTGTATCTGTATTTTTGTTCATCTTCCTTCCTGGGGATTCTTAGAAATTACTGCTACTCAGTTTTTAAAACAAGAGAACCAGTTTCGAAGCAAAACATTGTATGTAAAAGTCAAAGGTACTGGATGTGAAATGAGTCACATAAGCGAAAACGACAGAATGATTGAAATCAGATACAAAGGACATGCCGAATGGCTGAACGCTTCCGAGAAACCTATTATTGCACGTCACCTAAAGAAAGAAAGGGCCAGTGAGTCAAGCGTAAATACTGCAATTTCAGTTTTTTGTAAAATGGGAAGAGATGCTATCTCTGACAGTATTGAAGACATTTAAATCCGTCTTTATGAGCAATATCTCTCTCGACAGTGTTGCCAAAGCAGAGTTACTAAACACAGCCTTCCGAAGTGCCTTCACAAAAGAAGAAGAAGTAAATATTTCAGACTTCGAACCAAGAACAGCTGCCA
This sequence comes from Schistocerca americana, assembly GCF_021461395.2. Classification (NCBI taxonomy): domain Eukaryota; kingdom Metazoa; phylum Arthropoda; class Insecta; order Orthoptera; family Acrididae; genus Schistocerca; species Schistocerca americana. Next base: position 157,358,838 of record NC_060122.1, read on the forward strand.
AAATGAGTAAGGTAGAAGTAGATATCCTCGGAGCAGTGAAGCAACTTAAACCACTTAACGAAGCAAGTCTTCTGATCCAGATTGTATTCCAGTTAGGTTCCTTTCAGAGTAAGCTGATGTAATCGCTCCATACTTAACTATCATACACAACCGTCCGCTCTACGAAAGATCTCTACCCGAAAACTGGGAAGTTGCACAGGTCACACCAATATTCAAGAAAGGTACCAGGAGTAATTCACTAAATTACAGCCCATATCATTAACGTCGATATGAAGCAGGATTTTGGAACATATATTGTGTTTGAACTTTGCGAATTACCTCGAAGAAAACAGTCTCTTGACACACAGTCAACACGGATTTAGAATAAAACCTTCTTGTGAAACACAACCGGCTCTTTACTCGCATGTAGTGTTGAGTACTATTGACTAGAGCTTTCAAACTATTTCTGGATTTTTGGAAAGCTTCTGACACTGTACCACACAAGCGGTACGTAGTGAAATAGCATGCTTATGGAGTATCGTCTCAGTTATGTGACTGGGTCCTTGATTGCCTGTCAGAGAAGTCACACTGACGAAAAGTCATCGAGTAAAGCAGAAGTGATTCCTGGCGTTCCCCAAGATGGTGTTATAGGCCCTTCGCTTTTCCTTATCTATATAAACGATTTGGGAGACAATCTGAGCCGGTGTGGCCGAACGGTTCTAGGCGCTTCAGGCTGTAACCGCGCCACCGCTACGGTCGCAGTTTCGAATCTTGCCTCCGGCATGGATGAGTGTGATATCCTTAGGTTAGTTAGGTTTAAGTAATTGTAAGTTCTAGGGGACTGATGACCTCAGATGTTAAGTCCCACAGCGCTCAAAACCATTTGAACTATTTTTTGCTAAGGAGACTGACTGCTCTACGATTGCCCGTCGTCTTTTAGAATACTGCTGAGCGGTGTGGAATCCTTACCAAACAGGATTGACGGAGTACATCGAAAAGTTCGATGAGATTTCGGGACTGCAGCCGGATCACGTTGACTTCTTCCCACGATAGTTCGGCTGGCAATCATCCAGCCATCTTCAGGTGAATGTCACTCACTGGAGACTGCAAGTTTTTTTTCTTTATTGTTATTTTTAAACCCGTACAAACAGGCAAGCTGTCAGCAGCATGTTACGCTGCTCTGCAGCCATAGAATAGACAAAGAAACAACAGAAAGAATACACATAAGTGACATAATGGTGGGTAATAAAACAGTAGACATACAGACAAACATAGAGCCGTTCACACTCGACGATAATCCACACTACAAACTGTTAAACTGTTGACACGACGCACAAACACTGAAGATGTCGATGGCACAAGTGAACGATGGAGTGCGACGGTGAACACTGAACACTAAACACGACGGAACACACGAGACACTGATGGCGATGATCTCCGGCGCTCGAGTTAGCGTGTGCGAGTCCGGGGACCTGCCAAGAGGGGAAGAAGGGTGAGGAGGGGGAGAGGGGAGAACAAAGTTGCCAATGGCGGAGGAGATGGGAGGAGGAGTAGTGGGACAGGGGAGGGGAAGCCCAGGGGAGGAGTGGGGAGAAATGGAGGAGGGAGGGAAGGGGGGAGATCGGAGGGAGGGTGCCCAAAGGAGCAAACACAGAAAGAGGGCGGGAGGATCAAAGTTGGTAGGAGGGGTAGATGGAGTGGAGGAGGGCATCATCAGAGAGGGGGAGCTGGCGGAAGCCACCTTGGGAGAGGGTAAGGAGGGTGGAGAGATGGAGAGCAGGTGGGACATGGGAATACAGGCGCGGCAGCGGGCGGGGGTGGGAGAGGATGGGGGAGACAAGCGAGTGAGGAGGATCGAGTTTACAGGAGGTGGAGACTGCATGTTCCAGGCGCCAGCTTTATAGGAAAAAACTGGCATGAAAACGCATGCACAATGGTGGCCATCACAGGAGCGTCCTCTATCGAAATCCGCGCCCTGTGGAAATACTGGCGCGCACACTTATGCTTAAAGGTGAAAACTACATGTCCGCCCTCTGTCGGAATGCGCGCTCGCGTCACTAAAAACAGACGTCAGATGTCGTCAGATGTGTCATTCTGAATAACTTGTCTTCTCTCAGAAGAAAGTAGAGAGATCACCGGGTCCCAAGTATTGTCTGGTTGAAAGCCGCCATCACGATTTATAAGATTTTTCGCTAGGCGTATCTCCACAGATTCTTTAATTACTGAATGCCAGAAAGTTCTCGCTGGGGAAAAGATTTTTGTGGCAGAAAAATTCATAATGTGTTCTGTGGTAATATAATGCTCACCTAGAGCTGACTTACTGAGCTGAGAAAGGCGAGTGTGGTGCTCATTTTCAACGCACCTTTCATGTGCTGTGCGTATCGTCTGATCTATGTAAGCTTTGCCGCATTGGAAAGGAATTTTATAGATACCGGCCCTCCGCAGACCCAGATCGTCTTATACCTATCCGAGAAGGGCAGGCTAGAAGATTACCTTAACTTGATGTTTCCTTAGTATCCTGCCTACTTTAGGTGAAAAGTTGCCCACATACAGGAGGAATTCCCTAAACTTGAACAAATCTTTATCTTCTTGATATTGTGGGTGGTCAAGTTTCTTCCTTTTAAGCGCTGTGTTAATCTTATGTGAAGAATAAACATTACCTCTGAACACCGACTCTAGATGTTCCAGCTCCTATGTATGGCTGTCTCCATCAGAAGCAACATGAGCCCGGTGCACCAACGTTCTAAGGACGCCGGTAGTTTGTGAAGGGTGATGGCAACTCGGCGTTTGCAGGTAAAGGTCAGTTAGTGTGGACATACGATGGACAGCATGCCCTAATGACCCATCCACTCTCCTAGTAATGAATACGTACAAAAACGGCAAGCAACCATCATTCTCTATTTCCATCGTAAACTGGATGTTCTTGTGAACTGCATTCAGGTTTTGCAAGAACCGTGATAGTTCTTCTTCACGATGGGGCCACACTACAAAAGTGTCTTCTACATATCGCCAGGAGACTCTCGGTTGAAGTTCTGCCGAGTCAAGTGCCCATTCCTCGAAGTCTACCACGAAAAAGTTTGCTACCAAAGGCGAGAGAGGGCTTCCCATGGGAACACCGTCAGTCTGCTCAAAATATTCGTTGTTAAATAAAAAGTAGGTTGAGGAAAGGAGATGATGGAAATGCGCTCTTATGTCGGCCGTGAACTTATTGCTGATGAGCGACAAAGAGTCCATAAGAGCAGCCTTAGTGAAAGGTAAGATAACATCGAACCTCGCTAGTTCACTGACTTCAAGTGATTTCAGTCTATGGATAAATATCAGTCGAGTTCCGAACATGACGTGCGCCCTTCCCCACAAAACGTCTCACTGGAGAGGCGAGATGTATCGCCAAATCATACGTGGGGGCGTCGATATTACTGACAATGGGCCGTAACGGAACCTATTTTTTATGGATCTTCGGAGGACCATATAACATGGGTGGCACAGAACTAGGAGGTCTTAGTCCTTTCGCCTCTTCTTGTGGAATAGGAGAAGAATTCAGTTGTGCTGATGTTTTCCTTTCCACTTTCGCTGTGGGGTCTTCGTCAGTCTTCCGATACATTGGTTCACTCAGCAAGTTGTAAATCTTCTGATTATAAACCTCACGTGGTAACAGCACTGTGGTGTTTCCCTTATCCCCTGGTAAGACCACCGTGTGAGGATATTCTCGTAGCTTTCGTAGTGCGGCCCTTTCCATGGCAGAAATGTTGCTCTTCTGAGGTGGAGATTTCTTACATGCACGACTTGTTTCACGTCTCATTTATTCTGCAGCATCGCTAGGAAGAGGTCTAACAGCTTCCTCAACAGCACTATTAAAATCAGTTAGAAACAGGGTTCTCGGCGTAGGGGCGAAGTACAAGCTTTTTCCAAGCACAGGCAGCGTTACGTTGTCCAAAACCTTATCCGTTAAATAGACCACGGAGCGTCGAAAAGAATCTTCTTGCGGTAACGTTGCTGACTGCCGGCCCAACTTCGAAAACTGTTTTGATGCAGACTCTTTATGGACCCAGTCCGATTTTGCCCACGTCACGACGTCGACCCATGACCAGGAAAGTGATGGCAGGCTGAATGCAATCTTCATATGCAGATGAAACAACTGTTTCGATGTGACGTCCACTTCACGGCGAGTAAACCGGATCCTCTCCTTCACTAGAGGTAAGCTCGCGTTTCTTGTGAAGAATTTTGCCGCTGCAAATACGTAATATTGGTAGTGTGGTAAACTTACAACGAAATATCATACACATATCCTTACATGGGAGAGCAGGACAACAGATATTAAGTAACGTCCATGTTTGGACACAGGTCAGACTGACAATACCACAGTCGATGTCAGTAAGGAATACTCCCTCCTCGGGCTCTGATGCACATTATGTACCTGTTATTCATGATGACTACCAAACTGTTGAGGATTAGGGGATATTGTCCCATTCCTTTCTCAAGAGGGTTTTCAGTTTTTGCATGGTTCAGGGAGGACGTTTTCGTAGAGAAACTACTGCAAAGAATATTTCAGGCATCCTCAAAAAGGTTTATGTGCGAGGAGTATGCAGACGTCCCATTCATTTAGTATCCCCTCTTTTCAGTGTGTCAAACATACCAGCGGTTGTGTGTGAAATAAAAACCAGCCTCTAACTCACCCCTAAGGAGAATTACATGATCCAGAATAATCTCCCTGTAATACCATTGTGCTGTAACGGTATCTCATGCAATGATATGCAGAGGTGTACGGCTGTTGCGCGTAATGTACGACCAAATCACAACGCGTGGGCCACCCAATGACGTTCATGAACAGTCCATGGTGTCTAACGCGTTTTCTCTCTCCACACTAACTGGTGTCAAGAACCAGTTGCCACAGTGAAGCGAGATTCGTCGGAGAACGTAACTCTGGACGACTGTAGCTGAACCCCAGCCCCCATGCGTCCTACATAAACGAAGTCTTTCTTCTTGCTGCCATGGTAGAAATGGGATGCATTGACTTCCGACTACAATGGCCAGCCTTGCCCTCGTTGTTGCAATATTGAAACCAGCATTATCGAAAACGAACTGTGATAACGAATCATTTGAAGTATTAGGTTTCTAGAACTGAACGGCAGAAGCCTCAAATAAAGCCACAGTGCTATATGAAGATCATAAACCCATGTTAGAGACAATTTCAACAATGTTTTTTGATGCCACTTTAAGAAACAAGCACATAGCAAGATAAAGTAGCAGTGGGGAGATAAATGAACGTGGCCTGGTAGCTGACACAATCGCATGGGATATTGCTGCACATTTTTTAAAAGGGGACTGTTCACTACCATTCTTTCTTGACAAAACCACACCCTTCACTAATTCGTGGAAAGTGTTAGGAACCATAACTTCAGCATTCTCTGAGAAGACATTGATATCTGGATAATCGGCCATATTATAAGGAGTCGTTCTTATATCTTCACGAATGACAGCTGCTGCTGCTTCTACTACGCACATCAAAAAAAGTTTTGCATCATCCCAGTTCCCAGAACTCCTGAAGATAGACATTGACTGTGGATATATTACAGACACAGTCCCTCTGACTATCCTGAGATGTCACAAAACCCGCCCAAAGATGTAAACAACCATTCAGGAGCAGCGCCTATTTGACGGAGGGGGTCCGACAGCTGATCTGTTCCAATAATTCCACTGGGAAGGAGGTGCATGGATCCTGTTGTCTGTAGTTCAACCATGCCTAGACGGTGAATACCGCGGTTCGATCCAATCCGGATTGTTACTTTGTGATAGGAAGGACTCTCAACACGAGAGGTGTCCAGGCGTCTCGGAGTGAACCAGAGCGATGATGTCTGGACATGGAAGAGATACAGAGAGACAAGAACTGTCGATGACATGCCTCGCTGAGGCCACCCAAGGGCTACTATTGCAGTGGATGAGCACTACCTGCCTATTATGGCTCGGAGGAGAACCTGACAGCAACGCCACCATGTTGAATAACGCTTTTCGTGCAGCCACAGGACGTTGTGCTACGATTCAAACTGTGCACAATAGGCTATATAAAACGCAACTTCACTCCCGAAGTCAATGGCGAGGTCCATCTTTGCAATCACGACAACATCCAGTGCGGTACAGATGGGCCCAACAACATGCAGAATGGACCGCTCAGGATTGGCATCACGTTCTCTTCACCGGTAAGTGTTGCATATGCCTTCAACCAGATAATCGTCGGAGACGTGTTTGGAATGAACCCTGTCAGGCTTAACGCCTTCGACTCACTGTCCGGAGAGTGCAGCAAGGTGGAGGTTCCCTGCTGTTTTGAGGTGGCATTATGTGGCGTCCACTTACGCCGCTGGTGGCTATGGACGGTGTCATAACGGTTGTAGGATATAAGAATGCCATTCTCCGACCGAGTGTGCAACCATATCGGCAGCATATTGGCGAGGCATTCGTCTTCATGAACGGAAATTCGCGCCCCCATCGTGCACATCTTGTGAATGAGTTCCTTCAGGATAACGACATCGCTTGACTGTAGTGGCCAGCATTTTCTCCAGATACGAACCCTATCGACATGCCTGGGATAGATTGGAAAGGGCTGTTTATGGACGACGTGACCCGCAAACCACTCTGAGGGATCTACGCCGAATCGCCGCTGAGCAGTGGGACAATCTGGATCAACAGTGTCTTGATGAACTTGTGGATAGTATGCCACGACTAATACAGGTACGCATCAATGCAAGAGGACGTGCTACTGTGTATTAGAGGTACTGGTGCGTAGAGCAATGTGGACCACCATCTTTGAAGGTCTCGCTGTATGGGTGATACAACATGCAATGTGTGGTTTCCATGAGCAATAAAAAGGGCGGGAATGATGTTTATCTTGATCTCTGTTCCAATTTGATGTACAGCTTCCGGAACTCTCTGAACCGACGTGATGTGTGTATTCTCTTTCTCTCATCTTCTTCATTAAGAGCTCGTTCATTGTACCACTGATTCTAAAGTTTGTGGCCACTGCCGTGAAAACATGCCACTGGGGGTTTTTTTGGCATTGTGGCAAACAAGATCCAATCACCGAAATGGTCAGTCAGTTTATTTTTCAGAGTTTTTATAGTCATTGTCTCTCCTTCTGGCAGACATTCATTTACTTTCTACAAGAAATCGAGCAGTGAAAATTGGCATTCCTCTGAAGTATGTATAAATCTGAATAATTCTTGAACAGTGGCATCAAAGTTGGTATCTTGAGGGCGGCTTCTTTCTCGAACCGAGGAGGGGTTCGACACTAATTTAGCATGGCAATCTTGATGATAACGGGCTTCTGCAGCTACTAAACACAAAACACTGTCGATGTGCTCTGCCACCTTTCCCTACCGAAATCATCATCGCTTTAGTCTGCTTTGTCAAGCAGCGGATGTTTCACAGTTAAAGAGGACACTTCAAACAGCCCGCGGCGTTTGTCAAGTGGCTTTTTTGTTTCTGCCTCTATGTCAAACTTTTCAGCACATATGAAAGTCTTTTTTGAAATTGAATGGATAAGCGGAAGAGAATCACAAACTTTTACCATCTGCTTGTGCAACATTCTGAATAATTAGTTTCCTTATATTACGTTCCTTAATATATTCACCTCGACATACCTTATGAACTTCAATCAGTACAGCGTTCTGTGGAAGATTATGAACCCCATCCTTCCGTTCCTTGCTGACGTCTATCAGAGTCACTATGAACGTCCCCTTTGAACAATTATACAAGACTGTGCTTAAACTGACACACAATATTTTGTTAGCGCAACGCAATCTGACTTTCAAAATTCCCTACAAAAGAATGGCCCTGACTAACAGTAAACTATACCTTTCACAAATCACTTACCTCACAAAAATCTTCGCTACTCAAGCTACTGCAATACAGCGAGCGCCACTACTGCCAGCTAAATAAAAGATTCAAACTACTGAAGGCACTAACTACTGATAGGGATAGTTAGCAAATGAAAGATATTAATAGAGAACAAACAATGTATTTACCTTGATATCATCATATATAAATATAGCAGTTCATGACAAATTTCAAAACTCCGCCATCTCTCTCCCACATCCACCACTGCTGGCGGCTCACCTCCAACTGCGCAACGCTACGCGCTGTTCAGATCCAGCTGCCTAACACTACAATGGCGAGTATTACAACAATGCAAAGCAGCCACAGACTGCACACAGCACAGCCAGTGATTTTCATACAGAGGTGGCGTTACCAATAAAAAAACCTAAACAGCCTACTTACATAGCCCCCATGCTCCCCAAAAAAAATTTTACAAATTGGATTGGGCAGTGGCCAATACAGATTTGAAAAAATTTTTCATAATTACAATAACAAAGAAATCAAATGCACACACTTATTGATACAATGTTGGTCAAAAGCTAAAATTTTCTCACAGTCCATAAAGACAGTCCTCATAATTCGTCACAGTAAAATTGCAGTGTTTTTCTCAAAGTCTGAGCAGTAAAAGAAAATGCACACAGAAGTAGTGGATTTCCATGCAGTCTTGAAGAAGTAGTGTTGTCCTTCCAACGGAAAGACAGTGCTGACTCTTGACATGCAGACAGGTAATGGGCCACAACAGAGCAAACCCACAGCGGAGTCAGTCGAAGTTTTGAAGAATATTGGTGGGTAGGTCATCACAGAGTAGACTCACTGTAGTCCTGGTAAAGATTATGGTATTGGTGGGCCACCAGAGGTGCAGACCCACTGCAGTCCTTGTAGAAATAATGGTATTGATGGATCATCAAAGGTGTAGACCCACTGTAGTCCTTGTAGAAATTACCAGCAGCCATCTGTTGTGACTGTGCAGGTGCACAATCACCATTGAAGAGTCTTGCGGATAATATAGCAAGTCCATAACCACCACTTGTGCACTCATAAAGTTTTTGGAATTGTCCTTAGAACCAGCAATGCTGTTATCCAGTCCCTTGCTGAATTATTAACACACGTGCAAACACTAACAGTCCCTACTTCTCACATATTGTCCATATACTATGACCAACAGAAACGTGTGCAGTGAAATGGAACTTACATGTTAATGATATCATGAACTGGTGACAATTACAATTTTATAACATAAGAATACAATAACAAAGGTACAAAATACATCATTAAAAACATAACAATACAGATAACATTTGTAGTACAGGCTTTACAAAAGAATCGAACTAACATATACATAAGTGGAATTATGACATGAGTACATACATAAAAGATCACAATAACTTTTGAAACATCAACTTCACACATGAGCATTAAACAGAACGGAATTAATAATGTCTAACATCTTTACAAAGTAAATAACATATTATTAATGCCAATTATATTCGAGGATAACAGTATTCCTCATCATAGTGAATGTAGCTTAATATTAAAAGAAGAAAAAATTCTATGAAACTACACAGAGACAGGAAGAAAACAAATACACAAGGGTACACAAACACATAGTGGGATAACACCAATAGGAAAGGACAGGGTTCGTTTTCAGTGTAACATTTGGTACTGCAGTCCAATCCAAAACTTCATATATCTTTCCTCTTATTTCATCCTTTGTTTCCACCAAAAAAATTCTATCTAAGCATGCTTTCTGTATTTATATGTTCACACATTTCCTACCTCAACATTTATTTCCAAGAAAATCCTACCTAAACCTGTTTTCTGTACTTTTTTTCGTATAACTTCTCAATGCATTTCTTCCAATTCATCGCAACTCATTCTCTTAGAGGCTACCCCCTCTTAAGCTAACTTAAATCTACTGAGCTCAGATGCTAAACTAAGGGACGAGGCAATGCAGCAGCACAAAATAAGTAACACAAACAGCAATGACCAAAAAAATGGAAAATTGCAAAGCAAGCTACAGTAGATCTAAATTACCAAGCAATGCAACATTACAACTAATATGAGCCAATGTGCAGCAACAAGAAAAATAAATGAGTAGTAAAACTGGCTTAGCAGAGTAACACAAAGTCAAATTCAGTAGCACTATGCCTGGCAAACAGCAGCAGCAAATATAAAAAATATAAAACTTATATCTATACATGACAAAGCTCAAGCAGAAAAGATATTACAGTAAAAACAACAATGCAGATAAGGGAAGTGTATATTCACATCTTAATGTCTATGTAAATTAAAGTGGTGCACCACAACAACTTATTGTAAAAAAAATATTACCATGTACTTGAAAAGAAAATTATGTGTCCAGTTACTGTTACTAGTCCCTTCTTATTGTTCTTTCCTTTCCAAGTGCTCCTTTTTTAAGGAATGTGGAATACAAAATTATTATTTAATAGATCTGTTGACAGAAAGTTTTCACATTAGCAAATGCATTTTATTTTATAAAAGCAATGCTGCAACACAGCTGGAAACCAGATATCAAGTGAAATAAGCAACTACGAAAAGCAAAGCATAAAAATATAATTCAATAGTCATGTGACATTTCATAAATTAGTAGAAATTCTCTCAACTCTCGTAGAAAGACGCTTGTCGTAATCAGGTGTGCAGATGTAAAAATATTTCTCGTCATTTCATTAGGCATTTCAGTAAATATCATAAATTACGAGCTCCACAGTATGCTTTCGACAAGGAAATGTCAATAGCGAGGATAATGGCCTCCCCTTTTTTTTTTCTACCTGTGCTTCCGGAAAGGCACACCCTAATGGCTTGTTCTCCAGGTGTCTGACAGAGCGGTGTGCCGACGACGCACGTGCAGGTGGTCACTTAACTTCTTTCCAGAATAAAACAGAAAAACTGTGCAGATATAAAACAGAAACACCGCAAAAGCAACATTGTATATTATCACTCATTAGTAGCGTCGTGATAAAATCGTGTAGCTGTCACATAAACTAACCACTGTGTCATCTGGTATCTCACAGAAAGTACTTTAAACCCAGAATGTATTTTCAAGTAAACCAAAATGTTGCATTAAAATCTCATTAGCAGTACCAGTATGTGTCCTAAGTATGCAAGCCTGATAGTCGTTACGTAATCGTGCAACTAACAAGCAAGACTGTACAAATACAACACTGTGTCGTCTGTTCACTATAACAATGGATTCGTAATTTCTTGTTTAAAAATGTTCCCTAGGTTCTAGACTGGATATTTAACTTCAAACATTGTTGTATGTTAACAGTTTCTTAAGTCTGACACAGCATACTAGTAATGTAAAGTGAAAAGTTATATGGCAAAGACAAAGTTAAAAAGCAGATTATCTTTCAATAAACGGTTTTAGATGTGAAATGTGGTGTAAACCTTTACTCTTCCTAGTACGCAGAGTTTCAACTTCAAGGCAATTATCATGTGGTATACGTCGGATTCCGTAAGGTCCATTGTAAACTAGAAAGAATTTGTGACTCAAGTGTTTCTTCTTATGTGACAATGAACGAGCTTTAATGAGAACTTTCTGACCAATATACAATTTCTTTCCATTAGCTTTACCGTGTAGTTTTCTCCTTTTGTCTGCTGCAGATTTTATATTTTAAAGAGCCAAATCAATTATGTCTTTGTGTCGAAGTTTATGTGTATTCGGGAAAGGTACAAGCTCTCTGATTCTGTTCGGTGGTTCTTCATTCTTTAGTACAAGAGTAGGTGGTAAAGCAGTGGAATCATGAGGCATTTCATTCAGCACATTTTGAAATAAGTGTAAATATCTCTCCCAATGCTGATGCTTTCTGTGACAATAAAGTCTGCAAAGCTTATTGATTTCTTTCATAATCCGTTCAGACGGGTTACAATGTGGTGAGTACAATGAAATAAAAACAGGTTTGATTTTATGGTTGCGAAGCATGCGTGACCAAACAGCAGATCTGAATTGCGGTCCGTTATCTGAAATGAATTTACTAACGTGTCCAACTTCACGTAAGAAATTTTTAACAAAGGCGTTGGATACAGACCGTCCAGTGGCTTTAAGTAACGGTGTGAAAGAAACAAATTTTGAAGTAAGTTCAACAGCGACTAAAACGTACGAAAATCCATTAGATGTTCTGACAAGCGGTCCCAAGAGATCAACAGCAGCAAATTCTTTTAATTTAGAAGGAATGATAGGAAACAGCGGAGCACGATGGGACACAGTGGATGGTTTCGCCTTTTGACAAAGTTTACAAATAGACAAGACTCTTCGAATTCTCTTTTCCATATTGTTAAAATAACAAGTCGTTCGAAGAATATGATAACATTTTCGTGGACCAAAATGTGCGTAGCTGAAATGAATGTACCAAATGAGCTTATTAACAAAATCGTCTGGAATGCAAAGTACCCATAGCTTGTCATCAACAGTGCAGCGTTTGAAGAGTATGTTGTTTCTAACCAGGTAATAATGCCGAATCTGTGTGTGTGTGTCTTTTCATGCCATTTGCTCTTGATGTCTTTCCAAATCGGATCTTTATCTTGTTCATGAGCAATGTCCTTTAAAGATGTGGTGATGAAGTTTTCAAAGGCGACTTTCTGAACGTAAAGAATACTGAAATATTTCTCGAGGTTGCCTTCTGTGTAACTTTTCTCAAGCCCAGCCGGTGCGCGTGACAGTGCGTCCGCAACAATGTTCTCCTTGCCGGGAATGTAGACTATTGTGAAGCGGAATTCTTGCAGAAACAATGCCCAACGTTTTAACCTGTCATGATTTAATTTTGAAGACATAAGAAATTGTAATGCACGATGATCACTGTATACTTTTACGTGCTTACCAGAAAGAAAGAAACGGAATTTGTGAAATGCCCAAACGATAGCTAAAGCTTCTAATTCAGTAACGGAATAATTTTTTTCGGATTTGGTTAGCACTCTGCTAGCAAAAGCAATGGTTTTCTGAACAGTAGTGTCATTTTCTGTGGCTTCTTAAAATAAATGGGCACCAAGACCGACTTTAGAAGAATCCGTGCTAAGGCAGAAATCTTGTGACAGATCTGGATGAGCTAGTATTGGCGCGTTAAGTAGCGATTCTTTCAAAGAATTGAATTCCAACTGTGCTTGTTCGTCCCAGTTCCAAATAGTATTTTTTCCAGTGAGAGAACAAAGTTTTGGTGTAACAAGAATTTGCATATTCAGAAAACGACGGTAAAAATTTACGAGACCTAGAAAACTGCGGACTTGTCTTTTTGTAGATGGAACTGGAATGGCTCTGATTGCTTCTAACTTTTCAAGATCCGGCTGAATGCCTTCAGAAGAAATAATATGTCCCAAAAACTTCACTTTTGTCCTACCGAATTCAGACTTTTCCAAGTTAACTGTAATTCCAGATTCTGCAAAAATATGTAACACGCTGTTGAGGATGCGATTGTGTTGTTCCCATGAGGCTTCTGCTATCAGAATATCGTCTACATATAAGGTGATGTGACGTTTTAAGAATTCAGGTAATATGGAATTTAGCCCGCGAATGAATGCTGCTGAAGAAATGTTCAAACCAAAGGGAAGTTTCCGAAACTGATAACAAACGCCGAAACAAAGGAAAGCTGTGTATTTTCTACATTCTGGATGAAGTTCGATCTGATAAAAGCTGGATCTGAGATCAATGGAAGACAACACTTTTACACCATTAAAATTTTGAAGAAGTTCTTCCAACGTTTGCGGCCTGCCTGTTTCAGGAATAATGGTCGTATTGATTTGTCTCGAATCTAAGACAAGCCTGATCGATCCATTTTTCTTCTCAACAACATGTAATGGATTGTTGTATGAGCTTACTGCAGGCTCAATAATGCCCTCGTCAAGCATAGATTGTATTTCTGTTCTAACACGGTCCCTATAATGTGCTGGAATTACATATGGTCTAACACAAAATTTAGTATGCTCACGAACACGAAATTGGTATTGAAATCCCTTGATTGTTCCTGTTTTGTGAGTAAAAACTGTGGAATGTGCTTGTAAAATCTCAAAAAGGTCCTGCCTATCAGTGTCATTACTATTCTCAATTGTTTGAATTTTATTCTGAATTAACTTATTAGTGTCAAATGCGCCGTCGATATCATCCCTGTCAGTACTTGCAGAATGATTGTTGGCGTCAAGTTCCGTCGAAAATTCTGAACTGTTGTCAAACCGAAGGTAAAGCCGATTAATTTCTTCGTCATGGTTTGAGAGCCAATCTTCAAATTTCAAAGCTACTGACTTACCTTCTTTTTCTAAAGTTATTTCAGCATCGTGAAAGTTTAAGATTGCTTTGTATTCATTCAAAAAGTCTACTCCCAGTATAATTTCCGTCGACAATAATGGAACAATAAGAAAGTTCATAGAGAAGCTGTGGCTTTGACAAAAGAATTCTAAGTTGGTTTGTTGGCGTACATCTACACTTTTTCCAAAGATTGCACCTTGTAATTTCATCTTAAGTAACGGAAGTGTGGGGCAATCGTTCGATTTGTTGCATTTGCTAAAGGCTGTTTCACTGATCACCGAAATGGGACTGCCAGAGTCAAGTACTGCCGTATATTTTACGTCATTTATTGTAGTGTGAATCACAGGATATGCAATGTTGTTATGTTTTACGTCGTGTTCTTGGAGTAAGATGTCCCTAATGTCTTCCATTTTTATGTAGTTACTAGCTACGGCAGCTGCGTCGTTAGTGTCATAAGAACGTTTTGTGGCTGCCAGCGGTGTGAGTCATTGCCTATTGTCTCTTTGTTGGCGCGCGTCGTTATTGGGATTTGGAGACCTAACTTCTACAAATTCACCGTGACGAGAAGGCCCTGCTCTGTTTGAATCACGCCAGTTCTGATGCAATTCAGGTCTGTCGTTACGATCACATCGTCTGTCGTCATGTCGGTAGTTCCTGTAGTTTCTTTCTTGTCGGTTAAGTGGTGGAGAATTTCTCCCTGAATCGTAACTGCGCGCTAGACCGTTGCGTCTAAAGTTATTCTGTCTCCCTTGATAATAATTATTTTGGTTCCCAAATTGTCTGTTTCTCTGATTGTCTCTGTGATAGTCACTACCGTGGAGAGGTGATCTTTCCCTGTAATTATTACTACTCTGCCAACGATTGTCATATGGGTGGTGTCTGTTTTGGTCACGATTTGTGTGGTGAGAATAGCCTTGTCGCGTCCAGTTATCGTTTCTGTCGTCACGGAATTGTGACAGATGTGACCTGTAATTTTTGTGTTCCTGTTTTCGCGTTCCGCGATTGTCAGTGTCAATTTCCAGTTCTTGTAACAGTCCCTGAAAGGCTTCAATGTCGTCTTTGCAACGTCCTGCTAAAATAATATGCCGTAAATGTTCAGGCAATTTGAGTAAGCAAATGTGGATGAGTTCTGAGGGGCTGTATGGGTTTGAAAGATACTGATTCTTATGCAACATGTCTTCAAAATATTTGACAAGACTGGAAAATTCAGATTGTTCAAAGTGTTTCATCATCATGATGCTATGTTTTACTCGGTCTTGTGTAACTTGAGACCAATATGCTGAG
The DNA here is from genome assembly GCF_021461395.2 of Schistocerca americana. NCBI lineage: Eukaryota > Metazoa > Arthropoda > Insecta > Orthoptera > Acrididae > Schistocerca > Schistocerca americana. The sequence goes on from NC_060122.1 coordinate 157,374,220, forward strand.
AGGAAGGCATGGTAAAATTCTCCTTCACTGTGACAATCGTGAATGACCGATCGCATTCTTACAGCTGGTTCATTCTCTAAATAGCCACACATAAATTCTAACCTGTGCTCCAATGACCACTTGGGAGGAAAACAATGAGAGAATTGATGGAGCCACGCTTGTGGATGAATGTCGTTGCCGGAATTCTTAAATGTTTTGAATTTACGTGTAGTAATGAACAGCTTATAGTCAAAAGTCATCATGTCGGCGAGTCACATGTCGGTCATTGTTACGTCGTGTCGGCTGTTCAATCTCAAAATTCGGTGCACATTGCCAATTTCTTTCATAATTTCCGAAATGCGCTGTGTTATTATTTTGTGGTTGTTCCGTATTTCTATGTCCCTCTTCCCGTATTGGGGCGCGAGTGTCCTCTGAAATACGTAATTCTTGTACTACTTGTGCCAACTGATCTTGCACTTCCCGGATTTCTCTTTTGTACTGTGTATTGATTTGATTTTGATTTTGTTTGAATTTTCTAATTTGTTCATACTCTTCTGTGTCAGTGAAGGCTATGGGTCTTGTGTCCTTCAGATCATCATCTACCTTTGTAGATAAGTTAGTGACCTGATCCGAAAGTTGGGCTACTTTCTCCGATAGTGTACTTATTTCCTCCATGTGTCTTTCTGAACCAATTTTCAGGGTATCTACTGTGTCCTTTAAGTTTTCCTGAGTTCTTGCAAGTTGCGTAACCGAATCGGTAGATACAACTAAGTCAATTTTAGCTTGCAAGGTTGAAACGTCCCCTTTGAACAATTATTCATGACTGTGCTTAAACTGACACACAATATTTTGTTAGCGCAACGCAATCTGACTTTCAAAATTCCCTACAAAAGAATGGCCCTGACTAACATTAAACTATACCTTTCACAAATCACTTACCTCACAAAAATCTTCGCTGCTCAAGCTACTGCAATACAGCGAGCGCCACTACTGCCAGCTAAATAAAAGATTCAAACTATGGAAGGCACTAACTACTGATAGGGATAGTTAGCAAATGAAAGATATTAGTAGAGAACGAACAATGTATTTACCTTGATATCATCATATATAAATATAGCAGTTCATGACAAATTACAAACCTCTGCCATCTCTCTCCCCACATCCACCACTGCTGGCGGCTCACCTCCAACTGCGCAACGCTATGCGCTGTTCACATCCAGCTCCCACTGCCCAACACTACAATGGCGAGTATTACAACAATGCAAAGCAGCCACAGACTGCACACAGCACAGCCAGTGATTTTCATACAGAGGTGGCGTTACCAATAAAAAAACCTAAACAGCCTACTTACATAGAGAAAACATAAACAGCCTACTTACATAGAGAAAACATGAACAGCCTACTTACATAGCCCCCATGCTCCCCACAAAAAATTTTTACAAATTGGATTGGGCAGTGGCCAATACAGATTTGAAAAAAAAATTTTCATAATTACAATAACAAAGATATCAAATGCACACACTTATTGATACAAAGTTGGTCAAAAGCTAAAAATTTCTCACAGTCCATAAAGACAGTCCACATTGTTCATCACAGTAAAAATGCAGAGTTTTTCTCAAAGTCTGAGCAGTAAAAGAAAATGCACATAGAAGTAGTGGATTTCCATGCAGTCTTGAAGAAGTAGTGTTGTCCTTCCAACGGAAAGACAGTGCTGACTCTCGACATGCAGACAAGTAATGGGTCACAACAGAGCAAACCCACAGCAGAGTCATTCGAAGTTTTGAAGAATATTGGTAGGTAGGTCATCACAGAGCAGACCCACTGTAGTCCTGGTAGAGATTACGGTATTGGTGGGCCACCAGAGGTGCAGACCCACTGCAGACCTTGTAGAAATAATGGCGTTGGTGGGTCATCAAAGATGCAGACCCACTGTAGTCCTTGTAGAAATAATGGCGTTGGTGGGCCACCAAAGATGTAGACCCACTGTAGTCCTTGTAGAGATGGCCAGCAGCCATCTGTTGTGACTGTGCAGGTGCACAATCACTATCGAAGAGTCTTGCGGAGAATATAGCAAGTCCATAAACCACCACTTGTGCACTCACAAAGTTTTTTGGAATTGTCCTTAAAACCAGCAATGCTGTTATCCAGTCCCTTGCTGAATTATTAACACACGTGCAAACACTATCAGTCCCTACTTCTCACATATTGTCCATATACTATGACCAACAGAAACGTGTGCAGTGAAATGTAACTTAATTTGAAGAACTGGTGTCTATACAATTTTATAACATAAGAATGCAATAACAAAGGTACAAAACACATCATTAAAAACATAATAATACAGATAACATTTGTAGTAATAGGGGCTTTACAAAAGAATAGAAATAAACATATACATCAGTGTTACAGGAATTATGACATAAGTAAATACATAAAAGATCAGTGTAACTTTTGAAACATCAACTTTACACATGAGCATTAAAACAAAACAGAATTAATAATGTCTAACATCTTTACAAAGTAAATAACATATTATTAATGCAAATTATATTTGAGGATAACAGTATTCCTCATCATAGTTCATGTAGCTGAGTATGAGAAAAATTCTACAACAAAAGTCTGATGAGGTAAACATATAAAGACAGGAAGAACATATATACACAAGGGTACCCAAACACATAGTGGGGTAACACAAAAGGAAAGGACAGGGTTTGTTTCATTGCAGTATTTTGCAAACAAAACTTTCTTTGCTTCTTGGAGATCTCCCTTCATTCATCATTATTGCCAAAAGTCCTATCTAAGCCTGCCTTCTGTATTTTGTTCACATCCTCTGTCAAAAATAGTTTTTCTCTCTGCTTTCTGTATTCTGTTCACATCCTCTGTCAATAATAGTTTTTCTCCACTGTACAGTATCCTTTTTATTTTGCCAGACCATTTTCTGATAGCTTCTCAATGCATTTCTTATAAATTTATAATAGTTAGTTTCTTATATAGTCTCCTCTTAAGCTAACTTAAATCTACTGAGCTCAGATACTAAACTACGGGACGAGGCAATGCAGCAGCACATAACAAATTAACACAAACAGCAATGCAAAAAAATGGAAAATTGCAAAGCAAGCTACAGTAAATATAAATTACCAAGCAATGCAACATTACAACTAATATGAGCCAATGTACAGTAACAAGAAAAATAAGTCAGTAGTAAAACTAGCTTAACAGAGTAACACAACTTAAAATTCAGTAGCACTATGCCTGGCAAATAGCAGCAGAAATAACTTATATCTAAACATGACATAGCTCAAGCAGAAAAAAACATTACACTAAAGACAACAATGCAGATATGGGAAATGTATATTCACATCTTAATGCCTAAGTAATTAAAGTGGTGCACCACAAATTATTCTACAAAAGAAATTACCAAGTACTTGAAAAGAAAATTATAGATGCTGTTACTGGTATTAGTCCCTTCTTATAGCTCAAGCAGAAAAAAACATTACACTAAAGACAACAATGCAGATAAGGGAAATGTATATTCACTTCTTAATGCCTAAGTAATTAAAGTGGTGCACCACAAATTATTCTACAAAAGAAATTACCAAGTACTTGAAAAGAAAATTATAGATGCAGTTACTGGTATTAGTCCCTTCTTATTGTTCTCTCCATTCCAAGAGCTCCTTTTTCGAAGAATGTGGATTACAAAATTATCATTTAATAGATCTTGATATCATCATATATAAATATAGCAGTTCATGACAAATTTCAAAACTCCGCCATCTCTCTCCCCACATCCACCACTGCTGGCGGCTCACCTCCAACTGCGCAACGCTACGCGCTGTTCACATCCAGCTGCCTAACACTACAATGGCGAGTATTACAACAATGCAAAGCAGCCACAGACTGCACACAGCACAGCCAGTGATTTTCATATTGAGCGCTACGTAACGTTGCCAATAAGAAAACATAAACAGCCTACTTACATAGAGAAAACATAAACAGCCTACTTACATAGAGAAAACATAAACAGCCTGCTTACAAGGTCTCATGATTTTCATGAACAATAGTTTGCAGTTCTTTTATGGCTGCTTCGTGATTCTGTAATACATTTTCATGACGCGAAAAAATAGGTTGGAAATGCTCACAAATTTGTGTTTTTACGTCATTACAGACCTTTTGACATTTCGATTCGATGTTATGTAACTCAGTGGTTAAATCTTCACGTGTTTGTTCAAGTGTAGTGTCTAACTTTTGAAGATTTTGTTCCATTGTGTCTAACTTTTTGAGATTTTGTTCCACTGTGTCTAACTTTTTGAGATTTTGTTCCACTGTGTCTAACTTTTTGAGATTTTGTTCCACTGTGTCTAACTTTTTGAGATTTTGTTCCACTGTGTCGAACTGTTGCTGTGTTTGTCTCTGGTGTTGTTCCATTGTGTCTAACTTTTCAAGCTTTTGTCCCATTTGTTGCATTAATTGTAATAACAATGCACTGATGTCTGAAACATGTTCCTCAGTGCTTTTCGGCAGTGAAGTTGCACCGGCAACATTCACATTTTGACAAGCAGAAAATGTTTCTTGACTCATTTGAGAAAACGGTGAGAACCCAAAACCTGAGTCTACAGTATTTGCGAGATTGTTTCCTGTCATTTCGGATTCCTGAGGCGAGCTGTTGCCGACCGATCGATCGATAATGCTTCCCTCTTCACTAATTGTTTCACTGTCCACGCCATTGTTTGCCGCCCGCTCCATTTCCCTATGCACAATTACCAAATTACTACTTTGAACATCAGTTAATTCATTACTCGGTGGCGCTAACACACTGCTTTCGATTTCACTCTCATTTCTCAGTTTGCTTTGGAGCCTAGTATTACGTTTTTCACACGCCATAATTGTCACAATATTTCACACGATAACACAGAAAAGCACAATTTGAAGAGCAAAAATAGGGGAACACATTAACACAACACTGAAAATAATATCTAGTTAATTGCAGTTGCGAAATACTTGGTGCAAATCTACATGCATGCCACAACTGTTTTACTGTACAACAATGAAAGTCTGCAACTACAAAGGAGATTTTCTCTACAATTACGCGCTAGCAATAAACAAAATCTACACTAATTACACAAACTACAACAAAAAATCAGAAGATTCCAGTAAGGTATCCTCGGCTAAGGGTCGACATATGTAACGTCCCCTTTGAACAATTATACAAGACTGTGCTTAAACTGACACACAATATTTTGTTAGCGCAACGCAATCTGACTTTCAAAATTCCCTACAAAAGAATGGCCCTGACTAACAGTAAACTATACCTTTCACAAATCATTTACCTCACAAAAATCTTCGCTACTCAAGCTACTGCAATACAGCGAGCGCCACTACTGCCAGCTAAATAAAAGATTCAAACTACTGAAGGCACTAACTACTGATAGGGATAGTTAGCAAATGAAAGATATTAATAGAGAACAAACAATGTATTGACCTTGATATCATCATATATAAATATAGCAGTTCATGACAAATTTCAAAACTCCGCCATCTCTCTCCCCACATCCATCACTGCTGGCGGCTCACCTCCAACTGCGCAACGCTACGCGCTGTTCAGATCCAGCTGCCTAACACTACAATGGCGAGTATTACAACAATGCAAAGCAGCCACAGACTGCACGCAGCACAGCCAGTGATTTTCATACAGAGGTGGCGTTACCAATAAAAAAACCTAAACAGCCTACTTACAACTATTGTTCCGAAACAGATTTATCACAAATAAAACAGGTGGTAGGTTCCAGCATTATTGTTTTCTCAGTCCAGACAGAAGAATTATGACTTAGAAGAAGCACTTAATAACACCACAAACTGATGAATACTGTCACAAAAACAGAACTCTCTGGCACCACTTTGACAATTCACAACATTAACGCAACTGAACTGCCATGTTGGGTAGAAAGAATGGGCAGCGACAATAGTGGTAGGGAAGCGATGAGTGAATGGGAAGAGGAACTTTACGTTTTCATTGTTCGCACGTACTCATGATTTCAACACTACTGATCGGTAAAGAAATATCATCATGTAGAATATAACTCTACGAAATATTTCCATATACTTAATTACGCTTTCATTTAAATAGGTTGCTAAGCAACAAAAGCTGCAAACTATTACGTTAACAGAGTTCTATTCCAATTCTTATACCTCAATTATCATTCATATAAATGAAAAGATGCACAACATCTTTATCGTGTACAATTTTGTATATTTACTAATAAGACCTCTTTTCGAAAAATGAGCCTTTTGCGTACAAAGGCGGCCGTGGTGGCCGAGCGGTTCTAGGCGCTACAGTCTGGAACCGCGCGACCGCTACGATCGCAGGTTCGAATCCTGCCTCGGGCATGGATGTGTGTGATGTCCTCAGGTTAGTTAGGTTTAAGTAGTTCTAAGTTCTAGGGGACTGATGACCTTAGAAGTTAAGTCCCATAGTGCTCAGAGCCATTTGAACCATTTTTGCGCAAAAATTTAAAATATGGGACAAATTGACTTTTGAAGGGGATAAACGGTGATGTGCCGCCCCCCCCCCCCCCCCTAAGTAGGGGAAGTTCTGTGTTTCTTATTACTATACCCCATATGAGTATTTCCCGGCGTTTCAAAACTTTATAAATTTTTCTCCCATTTGCTGATTTTCTTACTAATTTGCCTGGGGTATTAATCCTCGCAAAATTGTTGTGGCAGCGACTCGTGTACCGTTAGGGGCAGCAAGGTGTACGTCCACCTGCCTAACAATGAGATGTCTGTTCCTTTTAGACGCTAGGGCTACGTACCGATCCTGTTGCTGTGTGGTGGTCCGTCTATGATTACCAGCATGCTATCGCATAGCAACTGTACCTTCGGGAGCCTTTTTTTAACCTCGAAAAGGCCCTATTTGACACACCCATCGCTGTGGCCGCAATAGTGACACTTCGGCCTGCTTCGACTCGTTCAGCTGGTCGTCCACGATCCTAAGCATTCAAATGATGCCTTGCAGCCATGCTGCCGCACCACACGGAATGCGGAACTAATCGGTTCCACAACAACCTTCGTCAAACAACGTATTGCGTGATTGTCGAATGCACAAAGGGCGGGCGTGCATAGGCGTCACTGCAATGACACTTCGTTTTACTACAATTGGTCGGATGTTCTGCAGCAATTGTCCGTTGTTCCGTAGCAACTGACAGTTGTTCCTTAGCAAGTGTCAAGTTTCCTTGATAGTCGTCAAGCAATATCTTTTAACGTGTACTACATTGATGCCAGCCTTATTTTAAAAACAAGTATATAGTTATGTGTATTATTATATCGCCGTTTGGTTTTAAAACGTACGAATAAGAACTTTGTATGTATTCAACCACGGCTTATTCCGTCCCCCCCAATCTGTTGCTTCCATATGTTGCTATTTGTTTCCTTCCCACTGCAACAACTTCGCCTCTCCCATTAATGGTTTCTGAGCACTCCGACTCACAGAGCGGCTCGCGTTGTACACTCCTGGAAATGGAAAAAAGAACACATTGACACCGGTGTGTCAGACCCTCCATACTTGCTCCGGACACTGCGAGAGGGCTGTACAAGCAATGATCACACGCACGGCACAGCGGACACAGCAGGAACCGCGGTGTTGGCCGTCGAATGGCGCTAGCTGCGCAGCATTTGTGCACCGCCGCCGTCAGTGTCAGCCAGTTTGCCGTGGCATACGGAGCTCCATCGCAGTCTTTAACACTGGTAGCATGCCGCGACAGCGTGGACGTGAACCGTATGTGCAGTTGACGGACTTTGAGCGAGGGCGTATAGTGGGCATGCGGGAGGCCGGGTGGACGTACCGCCGAATTGCTCAACACGTGGGGCGTGAGGTCTCCACAGTACATCGATGTTGTCGCCAGTGGTCGGCGGAAGGTGCACGTGCCCTTCGACCTGGGACCGGACCGCAGCGACGCACGGATGCACGCCAAGACCATAGGATCCTACGCTGTGCCGTAGGGGACCGCACCGCCACTTCCCAGCAAATTAGGGACACTGTTGCTCCTGGGGTATCGGCGAGGACCATTCGCAACCATCTCCATGAAGCTGGGCTACGGTCCCGCACACCGTTAGGCCGTCTTCCGCTCACGCCCCAACATCGTGCAGCCCGCCTCCAGTGGTGTCGCGACAGGAGTGAATGGAGGGACGAGTGGAGACGTGTCGTCTTCAGCGATGAGAGTCGCTTCCGCCTTGGTGCCAATGATGGTCGTATGCGTGTTTGGCGCCGTGCAGGTGAGCGCCACAATCAGGACTGCATACGACCGAGGCACACAGGGCCAACACCCGGCATCATGGTGTGGGGAGCGATCTCCTACACTGACCGTACACCACTGGTGATCGTCGAGGGGACACTGGATAGTGCACGGTACATCCAAACCGTCATCGAACCCATCGTTCTACCATTCCCAGACCGGCAAGGGAACTTGCTGTTCCAACAGGACAATGCACGTCCGCATGTATCCCGTGCCACCCAACGTGCTCTAGAAGGTGTAAGTCAACTACTCTGGCCAGCAAGATCTCGGGATCTGTCCCCCATTGAGCATGTTTGGGACTGGATGAAGCGTCGTCTCACGCGGTCTGCACGTCCAGCACGAACGCTGGTCCAACTGAGGCGCCAGGTGGAAATGGCATGGCAAGCCGTTCCACAGGACTACATCCAGCATCTCTACGATCGTCTCCATGGGAGAATAGCAGCCTGCATTGCTGCGAAAGGTGGATATACACTGTACTAGTGCCGACATTGTGCATGCTCTGTTGCCTGTGTCTATGTGCCTGTGGTTCTGTCAGTGTGATCATGTGATGTATCTGACCCCAGGAATGTGTCAATAAAGTTTCCCCTTCCTGGGACAATGAATTCACGGTGTTCTTATTTCAATTTCCAGGAGTGTATAAGTTTTTATAAGTTTGTTTGAATATAGGTTTTACTTAAGATGAGTTGTTTCTCAACAGTATTAATAATTACATTTTTGTATCTTTTTTATTTTTTAGCTTTCAGTCTCTCGCCTGTGCAGCCAAATTACACTTTTGAAGTCTCTAGAGCCTTATTTTAAAATGGTACCAATTGTTTATAAAATCTACCCTGAGGAGATGGAGAAACAAGGGCTGCCGTCTAGGAAAATCCGTACAGTATAAAACTTCCTACACTTCCTCTTCGATGACGAACAGACTAGTCAAGCAGGACGAAGTAAGCTATATATTGCGAAATAATATGAAGAATGGATACTTTCAAGTAATAAGCATGAATCTGAACATTCTGAAGTACGTGAAGAAATCTGCAAGATACCACACTGCAAAAATCATTTAATGTGATGCCTTCTGAAACCTGTACATGATTCTAGTATCACTGACGCCAGTAGCACTGAAATCAGATATAGAAGCGCAGTTGATATAAAAACAAAATCGGTCAAGATATATGAGCGATAAGACTACGAAACTTCGCTCTCTCGAATGGCTATGTAACAAAAAGGACGAATCTGTATAAGAGGCAGAGAGAACTGGAAATAGACTTTCGGGGAAGAGCTTGTGACATTCCGATGACGGACCATGTGACTAGTAACAAAATAAGAGAGATTATGAGAGCCAGCATGACGATAATAAATATAACAGACGAAAAGAGCTGTTGCCTCTCGGTCGCCTAGAAGAGAAGATGAAAGTTGGCAGAAACGAATTTCGAAACGGGTTCTACAAGCAAGATTGAAAAGAGGACGTACACCAAGCACACGGAGGACACTCTCTGAACAGAGAAAGACGGAAAATTGGAAGTAAGAAGTGGTGAAAGTTGCAAATAGCACGGGAGATAATGTTTACATGATGCTTCTCTTTTATTATTAAGCACCATTTAATAATTTTCTACTGCCTGCATCCCGTGTAAGTATATACACTATGTGCCACTGTTTCTGCCATTTCAGGAAAAAGAATGTGTTTGCCTTTTCCAAGGAAGAATAAATAAATGTTAACGAATGCTTATAAGGGAGGTTTGAGCATTTTATTAGTGCATTTTAGCAAGGCTTAATTTTGTAAAGGATATTACTTACTTTACTTTGTGAAGCCCGTCATACGCTGTAAAGAAGGTGAAATGGAAAGGAACTTCGCGACAGACATTTCAACCACTGCTAGGATTAATTTCGTCCGAAGAGGGAATGAGGCCAGTGCTACTGCTATACGTCATGATGAACTTGTTTCAGGGAAAGGGTAAGGCTACCTGGAGGGTTGGTTGGCGTAACGTCAAGTAGTGTGCGATTGTTGGTTGGGGGCGGAGAGGAAGGGGTTATGCCCGGAGTCGAGAGTTGCAGTAAGAAGGGGTGAGGGGGTGGGCGGTCGGACGCCGCCATAAACGCCCATGTAAGTTCCCGTGGAATTGTGGAGAAACTCGCCGGCCCAAAGTTCACAACTGCTAGAACCAGAAGTCCAACAAATCCAGTCGCGGAACTTACGACCCGAGTTAGCTATTCTGTTTGAAGACCTGTAAGTTTCGTCTTAATCTTCCCAACCCCTCGCCGCAGGTCGTCTCCCTCGCGTCCTTCCTCGCTGCATCTTTCTCTGTCTTACGTCAGTTATTCTGAACTCCCTCTCTCTCTCTCTCTAATTCCACAAACAGTACGCCCGCTATGGTACACATCTTGCTGAAAATGAGGTAGCTGATATCGTCAATATCAACTAACATTCACGAAAATGATTACGTACTGATATGTATTAACATAGGCTCTTACCACTTTTCGTTGGCGTAATCACATAATAAAGTAACATGTTGTCTGACGAAAGAGTTATGGCCTTCTGAAAACAGCGTGGAATTTCTCACGAAAATAACAAATTAGACAATTCGTTTACGTTTTCGCCAGTTAATAGATTATGTGTTATTGGACGAGGACATTTGTATCATGCTGACAATTCTATCACTTCAAACGCGACTACGCTGAGGTGACAAAATACGTGAGATAGCGATATACGCATACGCAGATGGCTGCAGTATCGCGTACGCAAGGTATAAAACCGCAATGCATTGGCGTAGTACTCATTTATACTCAAGTGATTCATATGAGAAGGTTTCCGTTGTGGTCACGGCTGCAAGAATGCCGAATGGTAGCAGGAGCTGGACACGAGGCATATTCCCCTTGGGAAATCTTTAGGGAATTCCATATTTCGCGATGCACCGTGTCAAGATTGTGCAGAGAATACCAAATTTCAGGCATAACTTCTCACTACGGGCAACGCAGTTACCGACGACCTTCACTTAGCGACGGAGAGCAGCGGCATTTGCGTACAGTTGTCAGTGCTAACGGACAAGTAACACTGCGTAAGATAAGCACAGATATGAATGTGGGACGTGAAGTAAACATATCTATTAGGACAGTGCGGCGAAATTTGGTGTTAATGGGTTACGGCAGCATACGACCGACGCGAATGCCTTTGCTAACAACACGACACCGCCTGCTGCGCCTCTCATGGGCTCGTGACCATATCGTTTGGGCCCTTGACAAATGGGAAACGTCGCCTGGTCAGATGAGGCCCGGTTTCAGTTCAGCTGGTGGTAGGGTTCGAGTGTGACGCAGTACTCAGGAAGCCATGGCCCAAGTTCCCAAGTAGGTACTGTGCAAGCTGGTAGTGGCTTCATAATGGTGTGGGCTGTGTTTACATGGATCATTGAGTGGAAATTGTTATGTTCGGTTACTTGGAGACCATTTTCAGCCATTCATGGACTACATGTTTCCACACAACCATGGAATTTTTATGGATGACAATGCGCCATGTCACCGCATCACAATCCTTGGCGACTTATTTGAAGAACATTGTGGACAATTCCAGCGAACCATTTGTCCACCCAGATCACCCGATATGAATCCCATCGACCGTTTGTGTCATAATCGAGAGGTCAATTCCTGCACAAAATCCTGCACCGACAACACTTTCCCCATTATGGACGTATATAGAGACAGCAGGGCCCAATACTTCTGCAGAGAACTTCCAGTGACTTGTTGAGTCCATGACACAAAGAGTTGCTGCAGTACGTTGGGCCAAAGGAGATCCGACACCATGTTAGACTTTTGTCTCCTCAGTTTATGTGGAACGAGAGCATTAGATCTCATTGGCCCAACACCTTTCATTCGACAGTGACGCAAAGGAAACAAAGTAAGGTACCAGAAGTAAGCATTAATTGTCTTACACTAAATAAGATAAACGCATAAATAAATAAATTAATTAAGGAGCAGTTTGAAGAATACCTCATGTCAACAGCTTGCCTTAATTTACTTACTTTTGCTCCTGGGTACCTTATCCAGTTACAGTTAAAGGTGATAAATAGATTTTATTCACCGATGGGAAGACATCCTAATAAGGTAAAATCGTCTCCAGGGGTGACGAAATACAGGGTGAGTACAAAGTCTTGACCTGATCATAGCAATTTGTTATAGAATAATCGTTTGACATAATAATTTAATTTAATGGTGTTACATAGGTTAGTGTTACTAGGGCAGTAATGCCTGGATCGATGGACTGGAAGGAACGGTCCATCACCCTGGCCGCCCCCTCCCCAGACATTACGCCCCTTGACTTTTTTCTCTGGGGCTATATCAAGGACAGAGTCTTGGTCACACCTGTTGATGCCATCGACGAACTGAAGGCTAGGATACAAGCTGCTGTGGGTAGCGTGACAGATCACATGTTACGAAACACCTGGCGGGAACTGGAATACCGCCTCGACAATTTCCGAGCTACCAAGTGAGCACACGTTGAAGTTTACTAACGTAAGAGGTCTTAAAAAAAAAGAAAAAAAACTAGTAGGCTAACACTAAGCTACGTAACGGCATCATGTCAAACGGTTATTCTGTTATATATTTATATAATCAGGGCAATACTTTCTGCTCGCCCTGTATTATTTCTACGTCAGAATTATGGTAGTTAGAGATCAAGAAGCCTCTAAAGTTAGCAATAATGTTAGTTAATTTTGACTCAATGTGATTAGTGGCGTTACGTGTTACGCGCGAATAAGATATATCAGGTACACAGTAATGATGCTGAGGTACAGCCCAGAAATTTTGCTGGTCATAATTGCAGATAATTCAGAAGTTAGTAATACCGCCAGGATGGCGTTATCTGTTGTAAGTCCTTTGTGCTATTGTTTTAGCAGTCCTTCGTGCAACAGTTCACCCGAAGATGACATAGAAGAAGTTTTGGTGGTTAGCAGAAATCAGTGTCTGGCAACCTAACAGCACTAAACAACCTGCCCAGACCTGTGTCAGCGAGCACAGTTATGTTGGTTATGAAAAGCAGCGCTCTGCGTGTAGTCGGCGGCTGTCTTCGAAACCCGGAGTGTTAAGTAACCCCTACACAAAGAGCTCTGCCATCGAGACTCGTTTCCGTGGCTAGTACAATATCTCCAGGCCACATGGTCCTAACGTTTAGGCAACATGTTGAGACTGCTTGACTGACTACCACAGCCACGAGGAGCGTCGACTGAAGTTTGCCTGTTAGTCCGAGAAATAGTGAATGATCTCGTGATCCCGTTGCTGACTAGATACGACGATCAGATCATCCAGCATTAAGACGGATGATCGTAATTACCACCGCATCCCGACAACCGAAGCCTTCAAGATACCACTACGCTAACTAACCACGTTCTACTGGCATGTACTACCGTTACCCAGTGTCTCTCCCGCTCGCCTTCAATCACATGATTTATGTCTTCATTTTGAGTGAGTGCTCTGATTACTTATCGGTGTGGTTTATATTTTCCATAGACATTGTCTACCGGCCGAGTAATAACTTTGAGCTATCCAAACACTTTTGCAACCTACTGCAATGGCCCTTTATCCCGTTCAATCTGCGAGATTGGTTGTTAAGATGTCAGCAGGTCTTTATGAAAATATGCACTTATGTGAGTCCGTGGTCTACTCTTATTTAAACAGAAAAGTACCTTTCTCTTCTACTCTTAGTCTATCCATGTGATTATGAGGAGACAGTCTAATCGCCACTGCAATAGCAGATGAATTCGATGTTTTAGGTAAGGTCAGGACAGTAATTACGGCAGTGGAAGCTTGTTTTCATGCCTCACAATTGGATAGCGGTTTCACTTTTAACGTTAATATTGTGTGAAGTAGGTAACCACTAATCTTGTCGAAGTCTCCAGAAGCGTCTTACTTTTCTTTGTGAGGAAACTTTAAGGCGTGTGTTGCCGGTAATAGTATTCTGCTTCTAGTGAACGGCGATGTGCATGTGCACAGCATAAAGTTCAATGCATGGACTCCACCTTCACCTAGCTTCCTTGTGTTATTTCAGAGTTCGGTTGGGGAATCGCACCAGCGTCTGTAGTATCATACAAGAGAACATGAGATGAGACCTCAGCTATTTCCACAGACAAGAAAGAAATATAGCTGTAAAAATTATATAACTTTCAGAAGTAAAGTTATGTTCCTGGATTTCTTACTTCTTGCCAGAGAGGTCACAGTTCGTAGTAATTGACGAAAAGTCATCGAGTAAAACAGAAGTAATTTCTGGTGTTCCCAAAGATAGTGTTATAGGCCCTTTGCTGTTCCTTACCTAAAAAACCGATTTGGGTGACAATCTGAGCATTCGTCTAATGTTAATTGCAGATGACGCTGTCGTTTATCGACTAATAAAGTCAACAGAAGATCAAAACAAACTGCAAAACGATTTAGAGAAGATATCCGAATGGTTCGAAAATTGGCAATTGAACATAAATAACGAAATGTGTGCGGTCATCCACATGAGTGCTAAAAGGAATCCGTTAAACCTCGGTTACGAGATAAAGCAGTCTAACCTAAAGGTCGTAAATTCTACTAAATACCTAGGAATTACAATTACGAAAAACTTAAATTTGGAAGATCACAGGCGGCCGGAGTGGCCGAGCGGTTCTAGTCGCTACAGTTTGGAGCCGCGCGACCGCTACAGTCGCAGGTTCGAATCCTGCGTCGGGCATGGGTGTGTGTGGTGTCCTTAGGTTAGTTACGTTTAAGTAGTTCTAAGTTCTAGGGGACTGATGACCTCAGAAGTTAAGTCCCATAGTGCTCAGAATCATTTTTTGGAAGGATCACATAGAAAATGGTGTGGGGAAGGCTAACCAAAGAATGCGTTTTATTGGCAGGACATTTAAAGAATGTAACTGATCTACTAAGGAGACCGCCTTCACTACGGTTGTCCGTCGTGTTTTAGAATACTGCTGCGCGGTGTGGGATCCTTAAGAGATAGGACTGACGGCGTACATCGAAAAAGTTCAAAGAAGGGCAGCATGTTTTGTAGTATCGTGAAATTCTGGAGAGAGTGTCACTGAAATGATACAGGATTTTGGTTGGATGTTAAAAGAAAGGCGTTTTTCGTTGCGACGGGATCTTCTCACGAAATTCCAATTACCAGCTTTCTCCTCCGAATGCGAAAATATTTTGTTGACACACTTACATAGGGAAAAACGATCATCACGATAAAATAAGGGAAATCAGAGCTCGTACGGAAAGATATATGTGTTCATTCTTTCCGCGTGCTATACGAGATTGGGCTAATAGAGAATTGTGAAGGTGGTTCGATGAATCCTCTGCCAGGCACTCAAATGTAATTTGCAGAGTATCCATGTAGATGTAGATGTAGATCAAGAACAGTAACCTTTCATTAACAGCAAGACTGTAAACAACGTATATTGTAAACAGATCTATACTATCACAGAATTTTGTTCTAGTTAACCTAAACAACAGCTAATTGATAAAATTGTGGGACAGGCAGCGTAATTAGTAGTAGCCTTAGTCTGCTATCTGTCACATCTCATGGAATCAGAACGCTAGATTTTATTTGTTCTGTAGTTTTAAAATTGCACTGCGGAACCGATTTAAAGGATCACCTTTTTAAAACCACTTAATTGTTCCCCTCAGCGACACTGAAGTTTGAAATTTTGCTCAAAAGCGCCTAAAGGCTTCCCCTCAAATGACGCTAAAAACGGCGTCCTGTGACGTCACTATCGGGCTTGGCGGTGTTTCGCACAGTAAGGTGTCGACACATGCGGGGAAAGGCCAGAAGTAAGAAGTTCATGGGAGCTGTAATATGGGGTAATGATGTCGTATTGGCACCAATATTCACCAAAACTCTTCTTAACGCCATCGTGGAACTGTTACATTATCGGAAGGTCGTCGCACTATCTCTAACGCTTGAGGCCTCTCCAACGGACGTCACAATCGCGACGCCTAGCATTCACATCATGCGGATTTCTTATGTGTGGTGGAGGAAAATGTTCTGGACACACGTCGCTCAGAAACGACACGAAAAGACCTCAGGAGGGGGCGTAAAGGGCGTCTGTGAAACCGCTGCGAAGCGATGGACGATAGGAAGATATTCGTGACAAATTTTGCCCCTGCTGACAGTCCACAAAAGAGTCAACACTTTTCTAAGGACATCTCGGGGCTGCAACTCCTTGAACGTTATCTGACCTTTGTGGTCTAGCCTGCCCATAAGTTTTTCTTTGGTATACAGAGTGAAACCAATAGCGACCATTAAAGACCATTCGACGAAATTTGAACGTTGTCCGAAGCAGAAAAGGATGTTTATATTTTTCATCCCTCCTTTTTCGCGCCATTTAGTGGCGTGTCGGAGCGACACTGACTCGCACGTGAATGAAATGGCAAAATGTTCCTCTAAAGCCCTCCAGTTTGTCTACTCCCTCGATGCCACTCAAGGACCATTGTTGGTCATTTTAAAAATGATCTGTACGGCGATACCCATTCACCTATCCCTACCAACAGGGCCGGCCGAAGTGGCCGTGCGGTTAAAGGCGCTGCAGTCTGGAACCGGAAGACCGCTACGGTCGCAGGTTCGAATCCTGCCTCGGGCATGGATGTTTGTGATGTCCTTAGGTTAGTTAGCTTTAAGTAGTTCTGAGTTCTAGGGGACTAATGACCTCAGCAGTTGAGTCCCATAGTGCTCAGAGCCATTTGAACCTACCAACAGGCGGAACAGTCAACCCAGTCCACCTGCTGGCTGCATGCGGAATCAGAGGTTTGTCGAAAACGTTGTCCAGTTGCAGATATCGGTAGATGAATCGGAGAAATTTTGAGGTGCCCAACAGATATGCGCGGGTGACACCGACAGTGTTCTCGAACTGGCGAATCTTACAGGGATCCTTTCTCGTTTTATCCAGGTAGAATTCAATTTTCCATCTCCCCATACACACCACAAAGGAGGGCACGAAAAAGGAGGGATGAAGAAGTATAGACACCCTTTTATGCTTCGAATAACGTTGAGATTTCGTCGAAAGGTTTTTAATGGTCCCTAGTGGTTCCATCCATTACCAAAGCAAACCGTGTGGTCACGCTACACTCCAAAGTCGTCAAGTCACGTTCATTGGGGTTCAACCCTGTGATGTCTTCATGTCTTCATAAAAGCGTTGGCTCGTCCGTAAGGGGAGGGGTAGGGGGGTGTTCGGTGACAAAATTTATCAAAAAAGTCGTCCAGTTCTACATCGTACTGCGATCTGTCATTTTCGAGTGCGAAATGTCTGAAAAGTGTGTGCCCCTAAGTAAGGGGTGGATTCCTTGGCGCCCTTTATGTCAAGTCTTGTTAGTTTTTCGTGTCGATTCTGAGCGGTGGTCTGTTCGAAATGATTTATTCTGCCTTCCACAGTATACCCGCATGATTGCAGCACCAGCCGTTACGCTTCTGACCTCCATCGCAAAGGCATCAAATGAAAGCGTTCAATGTAAGTAAGAGGGGGTGTGATAAGCTTCTCATCTCGTGACACGCTATTAGCGGCGTCGGGGAGAATTTTGGTGAAATATAGTGCCAAAATGATATTATTAACTCATCTCTCAGCTACATGAGCATCTGCGTCCTGGTCTTTTATTCGCATGTGTCGACACCTTGCTGTTTGAAACGTCGACGAGCCCGGTGGTGAGGTTGCGGGACGCCAAGCATTTGCACCGTTGCAGAGGAATGTTTGAGGCACCATTGCCGAAATTTCAAACTTAGTGCCAAAACTGGAGATAACCACGAGATTTAAAAAGTGAGTCTTTCATCGCGTTGCACAGTGTAGTTTAGTGATAGTGGAGCCTATAACAATATATGAAACCAAACAGTATTTGATCTCAAATTTGCCTTATCCAGTTCAGTAACCGATTTCCTTCGTCTTGATCAACATGAGATTGATGATTCTCCTTAAATTTAGCGAAAGAAATAAATAAAATTTATAGCTAGGTTGGTATCCTCACGCCACGCACCATGAGTGTACCTCACTGTTACATGGTGTTTTTATATTACATGGCGATGTCAACCATGGCTGTAAATTTTATTTACTACTTTTACTGAGTTTAAGGACACAGATCTATCTGATATTGATCATGACGACCTAATCTTGTTATTGATTTGAATAAAATAAATCTACTATCAACGGCTATTCAGGTTTCCGTATACTATCAAAAATTGTGTCGTTCTTACCTTCATGATAACCAAGTCACCCCTCATCATTTGATAACACTTCTGCACCGTGATGTTAGTCTAAGGTGATAATCGGTGTTAAAAAGAATACAGTTATAAAACGGCCAGTAAAAGTGGTTTCGCTGTAAGATTTACCGCATTCTTGTCGGTGTCTATAAGACTTAGATCACTCACATTTAATTGTCACCTTAGTCTATAGAATTAACTACAAATGGTTGGTTTTAATTGTTTCTATACATCTCGCCATGATTTTTCAGTGGTCGTCTTGACAGTGGTATCCACTGAACGTAGCGAATTGATAAATGATACAATAAACTTACCTTTCTTCTTCGTAAGCATCGATTCTAAACGCACTTGATCTCAGAAGATTTGCTAAGAAGTACTGACGGAATGATGCTGTATGTTGATCTGTGAGCCATTCTGATTTAGATGATTCGGTAAGAGTGTTTCACGAAGAAGAGAAAGGTCTCAACTCAGAGACCAAATCAACACATAATTGTCATTTATCTGTTATCTTTATAGCGTTGTACACTCTTTCTCACTGTTAATATTTCATACTGGCTAGCAGGAACAGCTCCACAGTAATCTACTGTATTGTTCTGCAATTTTTTTTCCGTTGCTGATTTTCTACTCCCGCCCCCACCTGGAGGGGCGGGCTGACAGCAGCTTAATACGCTGCTCTACAGCCGAGAGAAATATTAAACAAACGATGGTGAGAGAACAAACAATAGAAAAGGCGATAAAACGGTGACGTTGTTAATAACAGTAAAATGGCAAAAAGTTGCCGAGCTTAAAATACAAAACACGGCGGTGACGATGTGGATGAAGGTCGTTTTGCAACATCGTTACGCATTACGCATTATAATTAACGTACACGGCCACTTTCTTTTATGTACATGTGAAGGTTGATCTGTAGAAGTACAGTAGGAATATTCTTACGGTTTAACTAATAGAAAGTGTGATTCACAAAGAAGGTTTGTGTGTTTATTTTGTAATTATAGTAACGATAAGAGGGTAGTACATGTATTGCTATTTTTCCACATTTAATTGGTAACTGGGGTGACATCTAGTGGCAATGACTGGAACTAAGAGCCGGTCGGCCGCAGTTGAGGCAGAATGTGGTTGGAAAAGCAGAAATGTATCCACCTGTCACAACTCCAGAGAGGATTGAAGCTCGACTAAAGTCTTTACACCTACCTTCTGTCACTACATATTATAAATTAAAGTCTCCCACCGCGTTTAGCTATCTGTATTTTGTGGCTGATCTCAGGAATTGCCGTAGGAATTTTCATATAGTGCTCACTCTTAGATAGACTGATTCCGAAGAAGGTTCCTGTATACAATACTTAGAATTGACGAGGGCATACTGAAAGGTACTGCATCCGAATTTTTTGTCCTGTTCTCAGTATCGGATGAGATTTTATATGTCATGCGTATTACTGGACCGACTTTCCAGCTTCCCTGGTGCCAGCTACAACCCTCTGCTGCTACAGGGCTCTTAATTGTTGTGTGTAAAGTGGCGGTCTGTAACGTAACGATGTCGGTGTGTGAGAAACCCTCATAAAATTGATAGCACTAATTCTTTCCTTCAGCATGACAACGGGCAGACCACAAACGAGAGCTTCAGGATCTGTAGCAATCCGTCGTCTGAGGCTCATTGTAATCGATCATCCTTCATACCGTTCTGCCTTGTCCCAGCCCACTTTCATCTGTTACCAAAACTTAAAGCACAACTTCGATGACTTAACTTTCATATTGATGAAGCGGTGCAAGCAGAGGTGAACCTGTGGCTCCGTCTGCAAAATCAAACATTCTGCAGTGACAGTATCAACACACTGGTCTCTCGTTCGGACAAATGTATTCGTCTCCAGGGTGCGCACGTCGACAAATAAATAAATAGACATTAAAATTACAGTTGTGACTGATATCGAAGTTTGTTTTGTTTTAAAAAGCTTTACGAGTTTTCATATAAAAATTTCGGAAGCATCACATTCCAGTACTCCCTCATATTACTGCTACCGCAGACAAGTATACTTAGCACACCAATCAGGCTAGGAAAAATTATGTTCTTCTCACTACCTCATTTCTTCAAGCAACGTATGAACTGTTTACTGACCTTCACGAAACGTGCAAAGATCAAACTAAGTATACGTGGCGTGTGAAACTGCCAACAATACTGTAAAGTCTGGAGAGAACAGTGAATATATATGATAGCTTAATAATTAGTCGCGTACTTTAGGTGAAAATCGAACATGCAATGGGACTTAAGAAGGTGGAAAGATAAACATACAATTTGCTGGGCTTAAGGCCCAACACTCCTTTTATTCATTGATGGGTCAAGATATCGAAACGGCACATGATTGTACGAAAATTCATATTGAAGACTGAATAGTAAAATATCTTGCATCATGCTCCATTAACATTTGTTTCTTACGAAGAATTTTTCTGCTTATTACGCAACGATCAGGTGAGAACGTGATTATCAACTGTTGTTCACGAGAAACACTGGTGTACAAGAACCCAAAACTAGGTATCTAGATATGTTTCAAGCACACAGAGTCTTTGGATATGACGCGAGGTAGGAAATGCCAGATCGAGAGCCCGTCACTCTAGTTATTAATCGAATACGTTATACTAGATAGAGGGTGGCTGGTGGCTGTGTGGGAAAGAAGTTCGTAGTGGACAGATTGATAGCAAAATATGTGCCGATGTGCAAGAGACGTTCCAATACAAATACCACTTGTGCTCTAATTGAAAATATTACATACACGGTGACACAGAGAAATTATTGTTGTTTTTACACTTGAAACACACGGGTTACTTACACTGATCCTGCAAAAAATTATTACCACTGCCCACCGGGACACTGGATGCCATCTGGTGGCGTTGTGGACACGTGACATGATAAAGAGAAGTGTACAAGCGAAGCTGACACGGGCGGGGAATCACCCTACCGAAAATATGGGCTGCAGATTGGAAATACATTAAGGCAAGCGACTTTGACAAAGCTCAGATTAAAATTACGCAGAGTCTGTGAACGTATATCTCGAAAACGGCGAAGCTGTTCGAATGTCATGAGAATCTACGGAAAGATATAGAGCAGTGAAACTACCGCTAGGCGCTATAGGATTGAACGACCACGAACCTTCACGGAACTGCTCTGTAAAATAGGCATCTCTGCTAATGCTGGTGCACGCACAAATCTTTCGGAGCACACCGTTTATAGTACATTGTTGAATATGGAGCTCCGCAGCAGATCGCCCCTACGTGTTCACATGTTGACCCAAGAACACCGTCAGTTATGACCGCAGAGCGTACGGGACCATCGAGATTAGACCGGCAGTCAACGGAAAGGTGTCGACTCTTCGAGAGAATCATATTTTTGTACACTAGGTGAATGGTCGTCTGCACAAACGTCGTTATCGAGGTGAGGGGCGGCTCGAAACGTGCATTGCCCCACGGGCGCATGCTGGTGGGAGCAGCATTATGCCATGGGAGACATTTTCTAGCGCTTGTATGGGACCTGTGGTAGTAATAGAAAACACGCTGACAGCTGCGAACCACCTGCATTGCTTCATGCTTGGTGTCTTTCTCGACTGCAATGTCATTTTTCAGCAGTATAATCAATCGTCCGTGTCTCAGAACCGCAACCGTGCTACAGTGATGTGAGAAGCATTATTGTCAACTGACGTTGATGTTGCGACGACAGAACTCGCCTGATGTAAATCCTATGGAATCAAAAATAGTTCAAATGGCTTTAAGCACTATGGGATTTAACATCTGAGGTCATCAGTCCCCAAGACTTAGAACTACTTAAACCTAACTAACCTAAGGACATAACAAACATCCACGTCCGAGGCAGAGTTCGAACCTGCTACCGTAGCGGCCGGCGCTATGGAATCCATTTTGGGTCACTATGGAGCGCCATCACCGTGTTCACAAATCAGTGGCCCATTATTTGCGCGAATTGCATGACTATGTGTACACATCTAATGCCACACACCTCCATAAACCTAGCGACAGTCGGATCCCTGATATGCACGGTCAGTGACGTATTTCGTTCCAAAGGCCGGCAGACAAGCTATGAAGCAGGTGGACATAAAGTTCTGGTCATCAGTGTATGCGTCGTGTAGGATAATGGCAACCATATAAAAACCCCACACTCCGTTCGGTTAAGTTGAAATAACAGTGTGATGGTAAGCCAATATAATTCAGAAATAATGTAATCACCGGCCGATGTGGCCGAGCTGTTGTAGGCGCTTCAGTTTGGAACCACGCTACCGCTACGGTCGCAGGTACGAATCCTGCCTCGGACATGGATGTGTGTGATGTCCTTAGGTTACTTAGGTTTAAGTAGTTCTAAGTTCTAGGGGACTGATGACCTCAGATGTTAAGTCCCATAGTGCTCAGAGCCATTTTAAACCAATAATGCAATCGGCTTCGGAAAACACACTGGAAACGGGAAGGGAAATGTATATACACTACTGAAAATCAATCTCCTATCCTAGTCAACTTAAAAATGGACTGCATGGTGTTGAGCATGGACCTCCATACGCCATTGACTCCGTACTGGCATGATAGGCGTGTGATCACAATAAAAGTGACCAGCAGTACCGCAGAATGATAAAACACATTCCCAATAACGCACGATTTTGCCTCAATCGATTTCCGTCATATGTTGGTAGACGTATCTACTCGTACTTGTTTCACGATGTACAACGCTATCTTCTCACAAACACTCAAAATTCGAGTGCCATTTCTGAATGAGGAACTCGCTGTGTTGACTTCCCTTATACACTGTCTCATGAGAAATACCCAAAGACCTATTAATAGACATTGATGTGGGGCGAGTCCACCATTCATCACCATGAAGGCTTGAACTCTGCTGCGGACACTTCCAACAATCTTTTTGAATGTCTGTGGTGTAATGGCGGACCATTTCCCTTTAAGAGCCGAAACAAATATTCAAATGTGTGAGAATTCCTAAGGGACCAACCTCCTGCGGTTATCAGTCCCTAGACATACGCACTACTTAAACTATCTTATGCTAAGGCCAACACACACACCCATGCCCGAGGGAGAACTCGAACCTCCGGCTGGAGGGGCCGCGCAATCCGTACATGGCGCCTCAACCGCACCGCCGAAACCAATGTAGATACTGTTGTTCTGGAGATACGTCGACATTCTAACTTCCCCAGTGGCTATTCCACTGGGTTCGTGTTGGGATTCCGGGCTAGCCACTCCATTTCAAGTACAAAGTGGCAATTATTGAACTACACACATCAAAAAAAGTTTGCATCACCTCCGTTACGAGAGTTCCGGAACTTGTACAAAAAATTGGAATAGAGATCAACATAAACATCATTTCCGCCATTTTTATTGCCCATGAGAACCACACATTCCATGTAGTACCACCATACAGCGAGCCCATCAGAGGTGGTGGTCCAGATTGCTGTACACACCGGTACCTCCAACAGCAAATAGGACGTCCACTTGCATTGATGCATGCTTGTACTCGTCGTGGCGTACTATCCGCAAGTTCAACAAGGCACTGTTGGTCGAGATTGTCCCACTCCTCAACAGCGATTCGGCGTAGATCCCTCAGAGTGGTTGGTGGGTCACGTCGTCCATAAACAGCCCTTTTCAATGTATCCCCGGCGTGTTCGATAGGGTTCAAGTCTGGAGAACATGCTGGCCATTCTAGTCGAGCGATGTCGTTATCCTGAAGGAAGTCATTCACAAAACGTGCTTCATGGGGGTGCGAATCGTCGTCCATGAACACTAATGCCTCTCCAATATTCTGCCGATATGGTTGCACTATCGGTCGGAGGGTGGCATGCACATATCGCACAGCCGTTCTGTCGCCTTCCATGACCACCAGCGGCGTACTTCGACCCTACATAATGCCACCCCAAAATAGCACGGAACCTCCATCTTGCAGCATTCGCTGGACGGTGGGTCTAAGGTGGTCAGCCTGACCTGCTTGCCTACAAACACGTCTCCGGCGATTGTCTAGTTGAAGCCATATGCGACACTCATCGGTGAAGAGAACGTGTTGCCAGTCCTGAGCGGTCCATTCGCCATGTTGTTGGACCCATCTGTACCGCGCTGCATGGTGTCGTGGTTGCAAAGATGGATCTCACCATGGACGTCGGGAATGTTGGTGCGCATCATTCAGCCTGTTGCGCACAGTTTGAGTAGCAACACGACGTCCTGTGGCTGCACGAAAAGCATTATTCAACATTGTGGCGTTTATGTCAGGGTTCCTCCGAGCCATAATCCGTAGGTAGCCGTCATCCACTGCAGTAGTAACCCTTGGGCGGCCTGAGCGAGGCATGTTATTGAGAGTTCCTTTGCTTCTGTATCTCCTCCATGTCCGGACAACATCGTTGTGGATCATTCCGAGACGCCTGGACACTTCCCTTGTTGGGAGCCCTTCCTAGCACAAAGTAAAAATGCGGACGCCATCGAACCACGGTATTGACCGTCTAGGCAAGTCTGAACTACAGGCAAAAAGAGCCGTGTTCCTCTATCCTGGTGTAATGACTGGCACTGATCGTCTGTCGGATCTCCTCCGTGTAATCGGCGCTGCTCACGCATTGTTGCTTACATCTTTGGCGGTTTTAGCGACATCTCTGAACAGTCAAAGGGACTGTGTCTGTGATACAGTATCCAGTCATCGTCTATCTCCAGGAGTTCTGGAATCGGGGTGATGCAAAACATTTTTGATGTGTGTGTATAACACAAAATCGTCGTAAGTTCTGAACGATTTCCGCTATGACGTTCAAACTGCACGTCTGGTCGCGGGGCATGATGGAATTTAGTATGCGCATGCGTGGTTTGGTTACGGATAAAGCCCACTTTCATTTGGATGAGTTCGTCAATAAACAAAATAGGCGCATTTGGGGGACAGGGAACCCGCATTTCGCAATCGAGATGTATCTTCACCCTCAACGGATGACTGTGTGGCGTGCAGTGTCCAGTCACGGAATAATAGGTGGGATATTCCTTGATGGCACGGCGACTACCGAACGGTACGTGAAGGTTTACGAAGATGATTTCATGCTCATTATCTAAAGTGATTGATGACTGTAAGATGTGGTTCATGCAAAACAAAGCTTGACCTCATCGAAGTAGGAGAAGGTATGATGTAACGGAGGAGCACTATGGGGACCGCTTTCTAGCTCTAGGTTAGCCAGAGGCCACTGGCATGGGCCTCTATTGGCCGACATATTCTCCAGATCTGAACACATGCGACTCCTTTTAGTGGGGCTATATTAAAGAAAAAGTATACAGCAATAATCCCAAACTATTGCTGAGCTGAAAACAGCCATTCAGGAGTTCATCGACAGCATCGATGTTCCGACACTTGGGGTCATGCAGAATTTCACTATATGTCTGCGCCACATCATCGCCGTTGACGGCAGGCATATTGATCATGTCATGACCTAAATTCGAATATCTGTAGTAACGTTGACATTTTGAATAATGTATGTGCACGCTGTAGTTTGTAACTAATTTACGCTTTTTATCGTATATTTCACTGTCACCATGTATGTCATTCACAAAACCAGTGCCTGCCGGTACCGGATGCATTGTCATGGCCGGCCGGAGTGGCCGAGCGGTTCTAGGCGCTACAGTCTGGAACCGCGCGACCGCTACGGTCGCAGGTTCGAATCCTGCCTCGGACATGGATGTGTGTGATGTCCTTAGATTTTAAGTAGTTCTAAGTTCTAGGGGACTGATGGCCTCAGAATTCCCATAGTGCTCAAACCCATTTGAACCATTTTGCACTGTCATGCTTATTCAGTCAATAAACATCGAAGAACTGATCCTCTACCGTACTCAGTACACAATGCTGTAAATTGATTTAATTTCCTTCCAGATATAGTGTTTTCTCAAGCGCAATGAGGGTACCATACTCCTACATCGAGAACCGCCTCCCCTGCCCCCTTCTGCCACACCGCCTCCACTATATTATAGTTTTGACACTACGTATGACGGCGGGTGACGTTCTCCAGACATTCGCCAAACGCGAAGCCTTGCATAGAGTGTCACTGCCTGTAACATCACTCATCACTCCAAATTACTCGTGCAATTACCTATTAGGAGCTCACGGCTGACTGTACTCCATTCCTTTAACTCCCTACACACGGTCATTCTGCTAGGTGTACCTGCTGGTTAGAAACGCTTCTTTATAAGCACAGTTGGTGCTCGACGGTCCCTGCCCGTCTGTACATTGAGAGGTGGCATGAGCCCCCTCTCATATTTCTATCTTACGATTTTCCTCTCTAATTGCATGCAGTGATAAGTCGCTATTCCTTCCCACACGGACTTCCCACGCAGCGTCTCTCGTCACCCGGGTGGTCCGGTGACAGGCGGGCTCTGTTGATCTGGAAAGGGTTAAGCCGACGGGTGTGAGGAAGTCGAGTGAATGCTTTGCAGACGCCAACATTGTCAAAAGACACGCCCGGAGGGGTCTGAAGTAGCGGCTGGGCTAGAGGTTCCATTACTTCGCAGAATCTTAGCGAAAACACTTTCTGGCGGGCTACCAGCGAGGCGTGGTAATGACTTGTGTACCCAGGCAGTTGTGGCGGGAAAATTCCCGCGCTTTCTGCAAAATAGAAACTGTGATTGGCGTGCTCAGGGCATAGCTCCGTGACGTAGCAAAATCAGAGCAGAAATTGGCACCAAGAATCTCCATTGGTGGAATGGTAGTGCTCCGGCAATGGAGTGGAATTTTCCGCCGGTTTTCGAGTTGCTGTGGAACGTTTAACCACGGCCACTGTCGTGGGGGCGGGAATGTTGTGTGTTCGGCCTGTACGAGTGCTCTAGGTAGTCGGCTCTCGCCTGTCGGTCGAGGATGTCGAAGCAACCAGCCATCGCCTCCGGTACGCCAGATCGTGTTCTGGCAGTTAAGAAGACAGTTTGGTAATGTATGTCCGCAGCACCGGCAGATAGGGATTTTCCTAGGTGATAATCAGAGCTCAGCAGAGCGCGCCTGTTCGTCATTTTCTAACTTTGTTCTGTCTTGAGTAGCAGCAATTAATGTTGGGTTAACTGTGTGTCCCTCTTAAGATTTGAGTGGCAAGGAATTGGCTCCGAATACCACTTCGTCCTAAACCTCACAATCTAGTTTAGGGACAACTTCACCTTCACAGCGTTTGTTTGAGTATCCAATTTGAGCCAATTTGATGTATTATAAATGTTTCATGTGGTTTTGTTTATTATTTTGTGTTTAGTCTTAATAAATCATATTGTTATTTTGGACAGAACTTTCATTCTGTTAATCGGTAGAGCAACCCTATCATTCCTCACTATGTTAATGAAACCTTCGTTTATTTAACTTATTTATCAAATTAAATTATTGCAGGTGCCAAACTCTCTTCTACTCCACTGGCAGGGTTGATTAGAGTCAGTTCGCGTATTTTTTTAATCCTTGTGCAGCAGCAATAGTCGGAATTAGAATAGGGGGGGGGGGCTTAGAGCATCATTTACATATGTAGATTCTAGAAGAATTTAGTGTTAAATACACTGCTAGCCCTGGCACCTCGCAACATGAAGTCTCCGTGGTCATGTTTAAGCTGTGGTTGTTCGTCCTGAATGACATCTGCATCATCTACATCAATACTCTACAGTTCATAATTAGCTAACCATCAACAGTCCGTTCTGACAACTTCAAATGTGTTGAAATGTCTCTGCTAGATACGTTACTTAGGTGACCTCCAATCCCATTAGGCCAACTTCCAAGTCACTGAGCTATACCGACCGACCCATTTTGCTATTACCGCTTTTCTGTTGCTAACAGATACTCCCCACCACATTTATATTGGTGCGTTGTCCCCGTGTGACGTCTAACGGTCGATTCCGAATTACTTAGGCATGTCAGGATGATTTTGATCAGATAGGATATAGAGAACGTCGATGAGGATACTCCTACATATCTTCTGCAGTTGAGAATATATGCAAATAATTTGCATATCAAACTTGCCAATTTGACAATTGTTGCATATAGGCTTCATGGTGTTGCGGTTTTAATGGGAAACAGTGTACTTGTTTATTTATTTATGGCTTATTTAAGCCGACCAGTTTAGCGCTTTAAGGCCCTCTCTTACATGTGACCAGGAGCAACACATAGCAAAGATATTACAAAAGTTCACAAAAATAATAATATTAATAACAATAATAATAATAATAATAATAATAATAGTCAGCAATAATAATAATAATAATAATAATAATAATAATAGTAAAAACTGACACTAAAATACTAAGAAAACAATAGTTGAAAGTAGTAATAAAATGATAATAATAGTAAAGGGCATTAAGAATGATATATACTGAAGAGAGACCATGGTACGCCTGGCTCATACTGTGTAGGGCAACAGCGAGCACGCAAAGTGCATGGACTCGACTAATGTCTGAAATGATGCTGGAGGTAATTGACACCATGGATCCTGCAGGGCTGTCCATAAATCCGTAAGAGTAAAAGGGGGTTGAGATCTCTTCTGAACAGCACGTTACAGGCCAGCCTAGATATGTTCAATAATGTTCTTTTCTGTGGGTTTTTATGGGCACTGGAATGTTTTTACTCAGAAGAGTGTTCCTGGAGCCACTCTGCAGAAATTTTGGACGTGTGGGGTGTTTCATTATCCTGCTGGAATTGCCCAAGTCTGTCGGAATGCAGAATACACATGAACGGATGCGCCCCACTAAGCACAACAGCGCAGGCGCAGCGCTCGTCTGTCTCCGCACTACAAGATGGCACTGCCATAGAGACGGACCAAATTCTGTTTCCACTGATATGCAGACAGGATACTTAGGTACGTGTAACCTGTCAGAGTCGTATCTAGACGTATGAGGGGTCCCATATATTCCAGCTACACACACCCCACACCATTACAGAGCAGCCCCCACCAGCCTGAACTGTCCCCTGCTGACATGCAGGGTCCATATATTCATGAGCTTGTTTCCATTCAGGTACACATCCATCCTCTCGATACCATTACAAACGAGACTCATCCAATCAGGCAACATGTTTCCACTCATCAACAGTCCATTGTCGCTGTTGAAGGGCCAAGGCAAGGCGTAAATCTTTGTGTCGTGCAGTCATTAAGGGTACACGAGTGAGCCTTCGGCTCCGAAAGCCCATATCGATGATGTTTCGTTGAATAGGTTCACACGTTGACACTTGTTGATGGCCCATTATTGAAATCTGCAGCAATATGCGGAAGGGATGCACTTCCGTCACGTTGAACGTTTCTCTTCAGTCGTCATTGCTCCCGTCTTGCAGGATCCTTTTCCGGCCGCAGTGCTGTCGCAGATTTGATGTTTTACCGGATTCCTGATGTTCACGGTACACTCGTGAAATGGCCGTACGGGAAAATCCCCACTTCATTGCTATCTCGGAGGTGCTGTGTCCCATCGCTCGTGCGCCTACTGTAACACCAGGTTCAAACTCACTTAAATCTTGATAACCTGCCATTGTAGCAGCAGTAACCAGTCTAACAACTGCGGCAGCGAGATACTTGCTGTTTTATGTAGGCGCTGCCGACCACAGCGCCGTATTCTGCCTGTTTGCATGTATCTGTATTTGAATACGCATGTCTATACCAGATACTTTTGCGCTTCAGTGTAGATTATTTTAGCACATTTGAATACATGCTTAGTATTACAGAAGCAGAAGGGATAAAGTACGAGGAGAGGATAGAAACAATTATAACAGTAGTTGTTAGGAAAGAACAAATTTAAATAAAGAGCTCTGCCAACATGGGGGAGGGAAATGTTGGGGGTTGGGGGTTGGAGGAATTGACGAGAGTGAGTTGCAGACTAGTATATGTGAGAAATGGCTATTGTGATAGTTGGTGGACCATTGGCTATCTTTTGAATTTGGAAGGAATTTAATTTCTCGAATTTTTTTGACGGGCTGTTTACTGTAATCGATTACTGTAATCGTACGGAAATGAAATGGCTCTGAGCACTATGAGACTTAACATCTGAGGTCATCACTCCCCTAGAACTAAGAACTACTTAAACCTAACTAACCTAAGGAGATCACAAACATCCATGCCCGAGACCGGATTCGAACCTGCGACCGTAGCAGCAGCGCGGTTCCAGACTGAAGCGCCTAGAACCTCTCGGCCACCTCGGCCGGCACTCTAATCTTACTCCGTTGTAGAAGCGTTGAATGTTCAGGAGTACTTGAATCGCAAATAGATTAGTTAGTATCAGACGGCGTTTGCCTAAAGAAGTTTTCTGTTTTAGAGAGAAATTTTTGAACACTCACAGGTCCGGTCGAAATGATGTAGGAAATTGTTAGACGACGAGTTCAACCAGTTATGGTTAAGGGTAGGCGACAGTTGCCAGCAGCTATCAGTAGGTAACCACGAGACCCTGCTGTACGGCTACGGAGGGCACGGCACGTGGGCGGGGTGAGGTAGGAGCAGTCTGCAGCAGCTCCGCAGCGGTCTCGCAGTTGGACCGGGCTTTACGATCCGCATCGGGGACCCACACGCCCTCACACGCACGCACACGCGCACGTAGGGCTTTATGGTGGCAATAAAGCCGCGAGCAGGTGGCCCCGGCTCAAACAGTCGCATTAACATCTTTACCGCCTCGTCGCGCGCCCTCTGAGGCGCCGACGCCTCGGGCCCAAATCACTCCCTCGCAGCAGGTAGCGCTCGCGACACACAACATCGGAGGCGCAAGCGTCTACACAACAGGTGCAAAGCTTTGTGAGAGGCAATCCCGGTGTCAACGGGATATTTTGTTTTAAATTATTTGAAGCAGAACAAATCACAGATAAGTTTGAAACTCTCCGTGAGTCGATGACACTGTTCGAGAAATTGTAACTCACCTCGAGGAGAACACAAGCTTATCGAAATTCTCCCACTGCATTTCACATTTTTAGCTAGAATCGTAATCATGGCCGGCCGTTGTGGCCGAGCGGTTCTGGGCCCTTCAGTTCATAACCGCGCTGCTGCTACTGTCGCAGGTTCCGATCTTGCCTCGGGTATAGATGTGTGTGATGTCCTTAAGTTAGTGTTCTGTACATAGTTCCGCGTAGTCAGCGCATACACAACTTTCCCACTAGAGCGCGCCCCGCTAAACACAACAGCGCAGGCGCAGTGCTCGTCTGTCTCCGCACTACGAGATGACACTGCCATAGAGACGGACCAAATTCTGCTTCCACTGATCCACGTATTAATATGTAACGCTGCCAGTGAGATTGCTGCTAATGTAGAACCTTTTCTCCTCGCGGATCACACTCGCGTAGTGATACATGAATGCGCGAGGTATTATAACGAGTGTACAGACCTCCGATTAGTCAGTCCGCATTTGTCTGCACTAGCCTGTACCAGTCGGCATTAGTCTGTACCAGTCTGTACGAGTTCTACAGTTGTCTGTACCAGTTTATAGTCAAGTTTCAGTCTGCGCCTAGTAAGATTACCATATTCCTGTACATAGCCATGAAGATAAATATATAGACACTTTTGTCAAGTATCAGAGATATATGTGAGAATAAGATTAACGCACCAATACCGAAGGAACTTCCGACTGTCAATT
This sequence comes from Schistocerca americana, assembly GCF_021461395.2. Classification (NCBI taxonomy): domain Eukaryota; kingdom Metazoa; phylum Arthropoda; class Insecta; order Orthoptera; family Acrididae; genus Schistocerca; species Schistocerca americana. The sequence continues at coordinate 157,406,224 of NC_060122.1, forward strand.
GTAAATAGCATCCAGAACCAAGTTGAGTAATTTTTATGCTTGTTATTATTTTAATAAATGTGTGAGAAAATTAATGAAGTTCTGTTTAAAGTTGGTTACCGTCAATCTGCTACTCTAAGCGTGCAAGTGGCAATCCTATCGTCTGACCTAACAGCAGAAGATAAACACGCCACGATAAGACCATGAGACATATTGCTGAAACTCACCTACATAGTTAGAGCGACAAATCAAATAATCTGATGGTGTGTGTACTGAAGGTCTTACAGTATGCACACCACAGTTAGTTATATACTTATATGGATATGATGTCGGTTCTTTCGGTCATTTCCGAAAGAACAGACACCATTGATGATCTGCAGCCGCCTAGAACGAAATTAGAATTATATTAATACCGTCAGCTGCCGACGGCCGTTGATATATATCAATGGGGACAGGTGAAAATGCGTGCCCAGACCGGGACTCGAATCCGGGATCTCCTGCTGGTATGGCAGACGTTCTATCCATCTGAGCCACCGAGGGCACAGAGGATAGCGCGACTGCAGTGACTATATCGCGCACGCCTCCCGCGAGACTCACATTCTTATATATAAAAAAAAAATTGTTCAAATGGCTCTGAGCAGTCGCCTAGAACTTAGAACTAACTAAAACGAAGTAACGTAAGGACATCACACACATCCATGCCTGAGGCAGGATTCGAACCTGCGACCGTAGCGGTCGCTCGGCTCCAGACTGTGGCGCCTAGAACCGCACGGCCACTCGGGCCGGCCCACATTCTCACCTTGTATGTCGAAATACTACATTTCTAGTGTCCCACCCCAACACACTCATTACTCGTGGAAGACATTCTTACCAAGTCCCGTGATATATATCAACGCCCGTCAGTAGCGGAAGCTATTAATATAATTCTAATGGTCATCAATGGTGTCTGTTCTTTCGGGACTTGGTAGGAATGTCTTCCTCGAGTAATGAAATGAGTATGTTGGGGAGGGACACTACGAATGTAGTCTGTGGGCATCCAAGGTGAGAATGTGGGTCCCGCGGGAGGCTTGCGCAAGACAGTCCCTCCAGTAGCGCTATATTCTGTGCCGTCGGTGGCTCAGATGGATAGAGCGTCTGCCATGTAAGCAGATCACGGGTTCGAGTCCCTGTCGGGGCACACATTCCGACATGTCCGGAAGAACAGAGACCATATCCATGTAAGTATGCAGTTCTGGCAATACCGGCCTCAACCTTCTTCTTCTGTGCGGATGCACACATATTCCCCGAACTCTTACGGGACTTGGTAAGAATGTCTTCCTCGAGTAATGAAATGAGTGTGTTGGGGAGGGACACTACGAACGTAGTGTGTGGGCATACAAGGTGAGAATGTGGGTCTCGCGGGACACTTGCGCGAGACAGTCCCTCCAGTAGCACTGTATTCTGTGCCCTCGGTGGCTCAGATGGATAGAGCGTCTGCCATGTAAGCAGGAGGTCCCGGGTTCGAGTCCCGGTCGGGGCACACATTTTCACCTGTCCCCGTTGATATATGTCAACGCACGTAGCAGCTGACGGTATTAATGTAATTATAATTAGGTTAGTTAGGTTTAAGTAGTTTTAAGTCTAGGGGACTGATGACCTCAGATGTTAAGTCCCATAGTGCTTAGAGCCATTTGAACCATTTTTTTTTCTTTATCATGAATTTGTTCTGAGCACCAAACCTTGTAACCTCCCTCCTTACTTACTTATCATTAACGCGATTTTATTGACCGTGTTCCCGTGACGCTAATAGTGACAATAAACTTTTGTAAGGCAGTCGCTTCCGAAGAGAATTACCAATTAGTGAGGAGAAGGATATAAACTATCCTTATGAACAACTTGATCCACTCTCTATACTCTCTTCTTACTTGAATTTTATTAGCAGATGAATAAGACAGCCAACCAATTGCAATGGAAATGGTGAAAGGTGGCTACACCGAGCCACAGCGCCAGAGATTGCGCCAAAGAGTATTATTCAGCCGCCTCCACTGGCAGTGCTTGTCGAGAACTCGTAGTAGTCAGTGCTTGCTGAGATGTCGTAGTGAAAAGTGCTTGTTGTGAACTCGTAGTAGGCAGTTTTGTTGAGAAGTAGCGGAGTGCAGTGCTTGTCGAGATGTGGCAGTAGTCAGTTCTTGTTGAGATGTGGTAGTAGCGAGTCGGTGTGGAGATATTGTAATGATTAGAGTGCTTTTCATCAATATAAATGAAGGTAACAAAACTCCATTTCTTTTTTTTCTCATTATTTCAATGTCCTGAATAATGCGTCATTACAGGTTCAGTCAACAAAGCATCTGGCTTGTGTTCTTGTGTTAGAGTGTAATTCTGGTTTTCTTGCGCAATTATGGTATTTCTAATTTTTTTTATCACTTCAGTATAAATGGTATTTGAAATTTCTTGTCTTATTGAACCATGGACCTTGCCGTTGGTGGGGAGGCTTGCGTGCCTCAGCGATACAGATAGCCGTACCGTAGGTGCAACCACAACGGAGGGGTATCTGTTGAGAGGCCAGACAAACGTGTGGTTCCTGAAGAGGGGCAGCAGCCTTTTCAGTAGTTGCAAGGGCAACAGTCTGGATGATTGACTGATCTGGCCTTGTAACAATAACCAAAACGGCCTTGCTGTGCTGGTACTGCGAACGGCTGAAAGCAAGGGGAAACTACAGCCGTAATTTATCCCGAGGGCATGCAGCTTTACTGTATGATTACATGATGATGGCGTCCTCTTGGGTAAAATATTCCGGAGGTAAAATAGTCCCCCATTCGGATCTACATCTACATCTACATCTACATCTATACTCCGCGAGCCACCTTACGGTGTGTGGCGGAGGGTACTTATTGTACCACTATCTGATCCCCCCTTCCCTGTTCCATTCACGAATTGTGCGTGGAAAGAACGACTGCTTGTAAGTCTCCGTATTTGCTCTAATTTCTCGGATCTTTTCGTTGTGATCATTACGCGAGATATATGTGGGCGGTAGTAATATGTTGCCCATCTCTTCCCGGAATGTGCTCTCTCGTAATCTCCGGGCGGGGACTACTCAAGAGGATGTCGTTATCAGGAGAAAGAAAACTGGCGTTCTACGGATCGGAGCGTGGAATGTCAGATCCCTTAATCGGGCAGGTAGGTTAGAAAATTTAAAAAGGGAAATGGATAGGTTGAAGTTAGATATAGTGGGAATTAGTGAATTTCGGTGGCAGGAGGAACAAGACTTCTGGTCAGGTGACTACAGGGTTATAAACACAAAATCAAATAGGGGTAATGCAGGAGTAGGTTTAATAATGAATAGGAAAATAGGAATGCGGGTAAGCTACTACAAACAGCATAGTGAACGCATTATTGTGGCCAAGATAGATACGAAGCCCACACCTACTACAGTAGTACAAGTTTATATGCCAACTAGCTCTGCAGATGACGAAGAAATTGAAGAAATGTATGATGAAATAAAAGAAATTATTCAGATTGTGAAGGGAGACGAAAATTTAATAGTCATGGGTGACTGGAATTCGAGTGTAGGAAAAGGGAGAGAAGGAAACATAGTAGGTGAATATGGATTGGGGGACAGAAATGAAAGAGGAAGCCGCCTGGTAGAATTTTGCACAGAGCACAACATAATCATAGCTAACACTTGGTTTAAGAATCATGAAAGAAGGTTGTATACATGGAAGAACCCTGGAGATACTAAAAGGTATCAGATAGATTATATAATGGTAAGACAGAGATTTAGGAACCAGGTTTTAAATTGTAAGACATTTCCAGGGGCAGATGTGGACTCTGACCACAATCTATTGGTTATGACCTGTAGATTAAAACTGAAGAAACTGCAAAAAGGTGGGAATTTAAGGAGATGGGACCTGGATAAACTAAAAGAACCAGAGGCTGTACAGAGATTCAGGGAGAGCATAAGGGAGCAATTGACAGGAATGGGGGAAATAAATACAGTAGAAGAAGAATGGGTAGCTTTGAGGGATGAAGTAGTGAAGGCAGCAGAGGATCAAGTAGGTAAAAAGACGAGGGCTAGTAGAAATCCTTGGGTAACAGAAGAAATATTGAATTTAATTGATGAAAGGAGAAAATATAAAAATGCAGTAAGTGAAACAGGCAAAAAGGAATACAAACGTCTCAAAAATGAGATCGACAGGAAGTGCAAAATGGCTAAGCAGGGATGGCTAGAGGACAAATGTAAGGATGTAGAGGCCTATCTCACTAGGGGTAAGATAGATACCGCCTACAGGAAAATTAAAGAGACCTTTGGAGATAAGAGAACGACTTGTATGAATATCAAGAGCTCAGATGGAAACCCAGTTCTAAGCAAAGAAGGGAAAGCAGAAAGTTGGAAGGAGTATATAGAGGGTCTATACAAGGGCGATGTACTTGAGGACAATATTATGGAAATGGAAGAGGATGTAGATGAAAATGAAATGGGAGATACGATACTGCGTGAAGAGTTTGACAGAGCACTGAAAGACCTGAGTCGAAACAAGGCCCCCGGAGTAGACAATATTCCATTGGAACTACTGACGGCCTTGGGAGAGCCAGTCCTGACAAAACTCTACCATCTGGTGAGCAAGATGTATGAAACAGGCGAAATACCCTCAGACTTCAAGAAGAATATAATAATTCCAATCCCAAAGAAAGCAGGTGTTGACAGATGTGAAAATTACCGAACTATCAGCTTAATAAGTCACAGCTGCAAAATACTAACACGAATTCTTTACAGACGAATGGAAAAACTAGTAGAAGCCAACCTCGGGGAAGATCAGTTTGGATTCCGTAGAAACACTGGAACACGTGAGGCAATACTGACCTTACGACTTATCTTAGAAGAAAGATTAAGGAAAGGCAAACCTACGTTTCTAGCATTTGTAGACTTAGAGAAAGCTTTTGACAATGTTGACTGGAATACTCTCTTTCAAATTCTAAAGGTGGCAGGGGTAAAATACAGGGAGCGAAAGGCTATTTACAATTTGTACAGAAACCAGATGGCAGTTATAAGAGTCGAGGGGCATGAAAGGGAAGCAGTGGTTGGGAAGGGAGTAAGACAGGGTTGTAGCCTCTCCCCGATGTTGTTCAATCTGTATATTGAGCAAGCAGTAAAGGAAACAAAAGAAAAATTCGGAGTAGGTATTAAAATTCATGGAGAAGAAATAAAAACTTTGAGGTTCGCCGATGACATTGTAATTCTGTCAGAGACAGCAAAGGTCTTGGAAGAGCAGTTGAATGGAATGGACAGTGTCTTGAAAGGAAGATATAAGATGAACATCAACAAAAGCAAAACAAGGATAATGGAATGTAGTCTAATTAAGTCGGGTGATGCTGAGGGAATTAGATTAGGAAATGAGGCACTTAAAGTAGTAAAGGAGTTTTGCTATTTGGGGAGCAAAATAACTGATGATGGTCGAAGTAGAGAGGATATAAAATGTAGGCTGGCAACGGCAAGGAAAGCGTTTCTGAGGAAGAGAAATTTGTTAACATCCAGTATCGATTTAAGTGTCAGGAAGTCATTTCTGAAAGTATTTGTATGGAGTGTAGCCATGTATGGAAGTGAAACATGGACGATAAATAGTTTGGACAAGAAGAGAATAGAAGCTTTCGAAATGTGGTGCTACAGAAGAATGCTAAAGATTAGATGGGTAGATCACATAACTAATGAGGAAGTATTGAATAGGATTGGGGAGAAGAGAAGTTTGTGGCACAACTTGACCAGAGGAAGGGATCGGTTGGTAGGACATGTTCTGAGGCATCAAGGGATCACCAATTTAGTATTGGAGGGCAGCGTGGAGGGTAAAAATCGTAGAGGGAGACCAAGAGATGAATACACTAAGCAGATTCAGAAGGATGTAGGTTGCAGTAGGTACTGGGAGATGAAAAAGCTTGCACAGGATAGAGTAGCATGGAGAGCTGCATCAAACCAGTCTCAGGACTGAAGACCACAACAACAACAACAACAACATTGAAGAAGAACCGTGCCAGATGTGTACGTTGAGTCATACTTCCACACACAGAACAGTTATACTTGTGCTTTGGTTTCGTAGGTTTTATAGTTGCTGGGGACTTAATTGTGTTAACGGAAATTTCATTTCATTCTTTGTTGTTGTTCTATGCAGTCAGATTGCGTACAAATACTAGTCAGGGCCAACCGTTTACGAAACAGCGTAATCGGACATACAGCGACTAAAAAATTAAAATTATTTGCATTCTATTTAATTAAGCCCCCATGCAATGGAAATGAGCGTTTGGCGTCATTGGCTGAGAGGCCCCTTGCTGGGCAGGTCCGGTCGCCTTGGTGCAGGTCTTATTACTTTCGACGCCACGTTGGGCGGCATTCGCGCCGGATGGGGATGAAATGATGATGAAGACAACACAACACCCAGCCCCTAAGCGGAGAAAATCCCCGACCCAGCCGGGAATAGAATCCGGGCCCGTAGGAGAGCAATCCGGCACGCTGACTACTGAGCTATCGGCACCAGTTGCAATAAATGGTGGTTTTCAGTTAATCTTAACCATTGTGTCAACGTATTTAAACGCACCTTCTTCAAAAGGACAAGAAACCTGCATACAGTTCGACAACATAAGTTACTATAAAAACATCATGGACCAATTTACGTGTCATACAGAAACTACTAACAACATCAAGTGTCACTAACAGCATGATATATACCAACGTGGGAAAATTGGTAGTTACGAACTTCACATTACCAGTCAGTAAGTAAAGCGATCTAACATCTCCACATGAAATATGTCGGCAACGATCTACATATCCATTTGTAAAAGTTAAGGCCCGTAAAATCAAGGTCTTGTCACATCAGTAAAATCAATCGCATAAAATGCCAGACAACGTGAAGAGCTACATGTAGACTGAGGGAGAGTGGAGAGCCTGAATACCAGTAAAACAAATCCTGAGGCGCATGCGCCGACAAACATGTACGCTTGGCGGCATAAGCAGCCATTAAGCGAAAGCACATTGAAATTACCAACAGCATTATAGAAATATATCATGCGAATAAACGAGTGTATATACTTTAATAAATACAAATATAGAAAAAATGTATTAGCATACGTTAAGACCCTTATGGGACCAACAGTACATCATCGTACGAAACTAACGATGCCTGTGCGTAAGTACGTCATTACAAGCAAAATGACATTACACAGATTAATAAGGCCTGCAGTACATCATCGTACTAAAAGTAATAACCTCAGTGCATAAGCACATATATTAAAAGAGTAAAAATTCATAGGTCTCTGCATAGTGTCGAACGTAGAAGGAGTGCCGGAATCAGTAACTTGGTACAACATAAACAGAAAACTAAACAGTATGCATAAAAATTGTCCTGTTGAAGAAGACGCATTTAAATGCATCCAAACTATGGTTAAGATCAAATGAAAACCACCATTTATTGCAACTGGTTGGATGTCTTATTCACCAGCTATTCTGTAACCATTGCCGAAGTGAAGCCCTGTTAGAATATTGAATTTCATTAGTATACATAAAACAGTGCAGTCACGCAGTGTGATGTACGATAAGAAAAGGGGTGTCACGAAACTTGAGTATTCCACAACAAAAGTCAGGTGGAACAATTTGGGAGTAATTAACCAATCGCTAGTTCAAGACGACAAAATGTATTCATTGTCTGAACGGTAACAAGAACAGCAGTGGTCGTTTATGTGATTAACAAAACGTGCTGCAGCGGAATGCTCGCACACGTGTTTCAAACAGCAAATCACATTACGCCGTAATAACGGGAGATGTTAGTATTTCCTTTACACCGTTACTAAAATCAAAAGAAGTAATCAGGAATGAACAATGACGTTAGTTACTGAAAATACGAGGGCTGCCCGGAAAGTATTGCACCGCATTTTTTTTCTCAGCCGAAAATAATGCTACGAATGCGAGACGTTACGTATGTATTATTTGAAGTCTGACTGAGAGGGACTAGTTTCCGTCACTTCCGATGGATATCGTAGCTGCAGGACCGTTTCAAAATGGCGTCTGTCGGTGATGCACATTACAAGCAACGTGCCATCATTGAATTCCTCACTGCAGAGAAAGAAACTGCAAAGTCTGTGGAACATCTGCTGTCGACGGAAGTACAGTTAGTCGCTGGGCACGGAGGGTGAAGTCATCAGAAAGCGGTTGGGTGGAGCTCCATGATCTGCAGCGATCAGGGAGGCTATCCGCTGACTCGTTGCGGTAAGATGATGTCATTCGCGAGGACAGACGCATTCGTGGAAGACATTCAGAAGACGTTGAAGAGGTGGTTGACCCAGCGAGTACTGCCTCCACCCCCAAGACAAGGATTGGTACCGACAGGGCATACACGCTCTTGTTTCGCGCTGAAGGAAGGCCATAGGGCGGGTTGGAGATTACGTGGAAAAATAAGAGTATGTAGATAAATACCATCCTTTCATGTGTGTAATTCTCATTGTGTTGAGTAAAGACTTGTTTAAGAAAAAAATGCGGTCCATTACTTTCTGGGCAATCCTCGTAGTTCACTATTGAAAGTTTATTTGCTTATACTAAAAGTTAGGTAATCTAACAGTATCGGTTCCTTACTTACAGATAACTTACGAAATTTGCAAATGGATCTCATTTAGATCTCCTATATCGAGTAATTTAAAAGTCGCTTTGATCCATAAATGATAACATTCACGCGCTTTTGCAACGCTGGAATTCGAACTAAGGCCATACAAGATAACAACTTGAGTAACGGTTTTAATACGCCAGTATCACTTTAATAGAAATTAATCTCGTTTTCAGCATTGTTCATCGTATTTCAAGAATGAACTTTGCTCTGAGAATTACTATAGAGCTGTTAAGTGGCCAAGGCATCATTAATAATTGCACTAATGAATGCTTTCAGCAAGAATACAAACTGTTGTTGTTACCATTTCTTAGTAAAGTTACTTTCGCTTTAAAGAACGCACTCCGTCTTCAGGCCACAAGTGGCCCATAGGGACCATCCGACCGCCGTGTCATCCTCAATTGAGGATGCGGATGGGAGAGGCATGTGGTCAGCACACCGCTCTCCCGGTCTTAAACAACGACACTCGTGTATTTAATAAATGAGAGGATTTTCACCCTCTTAAGTGATAATGACATGGGTACTGAATAGTTTGGAGATCCAAAGTTTTGATATATAACACTTATTACTGAAAGAAAAGTTTACTGAAAATCGCTACGTTCCAGACATGAACAGAAATAAACCAATCACACAGTTCTTCGTGGATGCCGAGACGCTCTCCCCAGTGGCGTCCACTTTGCTCCTGCTGCTCCACATAATACGAGCGGAGTGTAACTGACAGTGACCAATAACGAAACGGGATTTTGACGTTCCTGGAGGCTCGTGTATCAGTCCACACTTGCCATGCTCCCCTGCCTCACAACTAACGCCGTGTCCTTCCATAGGCCTGGCTTTCCAATACACGTGCTACTCGCGCGTCCGCTTACTTTCGTGTGTCATATCGCACTGGCCGCGCACTGGCTCTGACGAATCTCACAGCGACCAGTGACGGCACTAGCATTTTGACTTCACTCTTTGATAAACGATACATTACCCTAAACATCTCTATTACCATTGATCCAGCACAACGTATAAGGTATATATAAAACAATTCATAGGTGTCACATTGTTTACACTATTGACAAAACACATTCCATTTTCGATTTTTTTTTAAATTTACAGAAGAAAGCTAGAATTATGTTCACAATCTACTCTTATTATGTTTACTGCCCAAAGTGTCAAAACCCAGATTCTAAGTCAGCAGATTCCTCAGTCTTCGGAATACCAGAATTGTAGAGAAACTCTCTTCACTATTTATTGTTCCACAGGAAACAACGACACTATGAGCGTTAGACTGAAGGAGCAGTTCTCTGACCATTAGTATTCCGGTGTCCAGAGCAGCTCTCGAAGAGTGTTCAATACTTAGAATTTCACCAAATCAAGAGGCTTTTGCCTCAGAAACGTTCATATTGTTGTTGCCCCTCTTCCGCTCATTGGACAACTCCACTTTATGCTCCAACATGACACTCGAAATTGTTAATGTTGTGGTCTTCAGTTCGAGGAATGCTTTGATGAGGCCCTTCATGCTAACCTATTCTGTGCAAGTCTCTTTATCTCAGCATAGCTATCGCAACCTTCATCATTTTCAGTCTGCTTATTGTAGTCAACCATTGGTCTCTCATTGCAGTTTTTATGTCGCACACTTCCCTCCAGTATCTACTTCACGATTCCTTGATGCCTCATTAATCAATACGTTTATGCAGTTAGCTTTTACCGTTAGGTTATTTTTCCCCTCAATTGAATTTAGTACCTCCTCAAAAGTTACACCATGTACCCAAATAAGCTTCAGCATTTGTCTGGAGAATTACATTCCAAACATTTCTCATTTCTTCGTGTCTGAATCGTTTATCATCAACATTACACTTTGTACAGGCAACATCCCAGGAAAACACCTCCAGAAAACGCCTGCTAATATTTAAATTTATTTTCTGTCAATAAAATTTCCATGGTCTGTCACTGCATTGTCAATGTGTAAGACTTCGAACTTTTCGGCCGCTGTTGGAAGTGACCTCCCAGGTTTTTAGTCGCAGAAGATTTTTATTGACTATGGCAATGGTCTCCGAAGCCTACTCTTTAGAATTTTTTTTCTTTGGCTGTATAATTTTATCTCCACTCTACCTGCGCCATCGTCAGCTGTTTTTCTGCCGAAATAATAAATTCTTCTACATTTAGTGACACATTCCGTAATCTAATTCTCAGCATGCCGAATCTACTTCGACTACGTTTTACTATCTTTGTTTTACTTTTGTTTATTTCATCTTGTAACCTTTCAGCTGATTTTCTCTTTCTTGTCTCTTAGCATAATTAGAACGTCATCGGTAAAATTCCACATTTTAATTTTTGTATCTCTAAACATTAACTGCCTTCCCAAATTCGGGCTTCGTGTCTTCAACAGCTTTTCTCGCTATACAGATTGAATGACATCAGGTAGCGTCAACAGTCTTGTCTCCCATTAGAACTTGTGTTTTACTTTGATGGCAGTCGACTGTTAACTACAGCCTGTTTTCTGTAGAAGTTCTAGAGAACCCTTCGCACCTTCTTTAACATCGTAACGCTCAGGAAAGCTTCTGGTGCCTTCATGGAAGTAAATTATTCTCCAATTTTTTACCTCGTCAATTCTTTGCGTGTCTGCCAAGTTTCAGAAGGCTTGATAAAGACGTTCAGGCATGAGACGATTTTACTCGACTGACAAATAGCGAAAACACTCATTTGCATCATGTACATCTCCACTGTCATTTATACTCAGATTACCTTCCAAAAACTGTTGCAAGCTTGCTACATTCTTTTGTAATCAAGAGTTTAATAAATATGGCAAAGGTAATGTTAATCAGAACACAGGGAGGAGTTGTGATCTAAATAACGAAAGCTTTATTCATTCTTAACATCACAAGACAAAAAAATGGCTAAAGAAACGTCACACAAACATTTTCACTTGACAAACACTTTCACTAATATGGGGTCTTTGGTGGACAAAGTGATCAGCTGGGGATCGACACACGTCACTGACCACAACAATTGCTTTACCTGACTCCATACACGTTAATCCGGGGTATGGTACAAAAACTACGCCACCGTCATGCATCTGTACTCTACTGTTCCAAAAAGAAAAATATGGTTCGAAAGAACAGGGTGCTGAGAAACATATAATGGAGCCATAGGCAGTAGCAGCTAATATCTTACGCTTCTGCTGGCCAGGGCAGCACACCACGATGCGTTCGGCGACTGAAGTCATGCAGGCAGCAATCTGTTATTAATGGCGCGCGCCGGAAAAATGCAAGTACGCGGTCTCGCGTTTGCCTAGTTCAGAACACTGGTACATCCCTATGAGCCTCTGAAACCCCGGTGGATTCCAGTGTGCAGGTGGACTCCTTCTATGGTCTGCCAAACCAATTTTACTCCGTCCCACGATTATATGTGACGGAATATGTCAAATGTTTAGACAGCCAACTCAAGACAAATAAGTACACCCAAGCATCACTCGTTTTGCGCGTGATGCTAGATGCAGTACCTCTGCTGATACAGCAGGTAACTGGCACAGGCTCTAAGTGTCACACAAGCAAAGGACACAAGTCTCACCGTTTAGGTAGAGACTTGCAGTTCTTTACTAGCGAAGCGCCAGTACAAGAGTGACCTCCTTTCTCTCATCTTTCCTCGCCAGCTCGGTAGCAAAGCATATTTACATCTTAGACTGGCCAATCACGAGCTGGAGCGCCGCATTCTAAGATGGGAGATTGTCCTTTGCTCTGCATACACAGATTTGACCAATTAGAGACTTTAAAGTTAATTGGGAGAAAAGGTAAAAAAGATTCTGCTTCGTAGACTCTTTCCCAAGCGTTTACGTCATGTCTTTTGCTAACAACATGACCAGGATGGAAGCACAGCCCTCCATTAAAAGATTGTTATCTTCCCTGTTCCAACCATTTCGAACTTTACTAAGAACGCCCATAAACGAGCTAAAGGTCTCATGCTTTCACAAAAATGTTTTTTAACAGAGTCTGGACGTCTGGACACCAGTGACCTGTCCCACGGAAATTCGCAGAAAGCTCACAGTTGTCTCATCAGCTCCCTGCTTTATAAACAGTGTTCAATGCGCTGCCCATTGCAGCGGCGACTTCTCGGAGATAGTCCGCCTACCTGGACGCAGCTCCCAACCCACTGGCGCCATCCAACATGTCTGCACAACGAAACCGCGAAACTCGGCAGTCCGCAAACGTTTTCATCCAGGTTCCACAGAAAAAACGCTCCCCTCGGCCCTCACTCACTGTACGCTTTTACTGCAGTCATTTATATCAGCACTCTATTCCTGTGAATGCAGGTAATGCTTACCACTATTCCTTCACTAGAGCACACAAGCAAGAGTGTTAACTACTGCCCATCATTTCATCATTATGATGAAGTCAGATCGTAATCATCTTCCCTAAGAACATTAAGTGGCATGACACCGAACCAGAAGTGAGAGTACCCTGCAATCTCTCATTGTTTTGAGGTGCTGCATATTGGCTTCGAGAGCCATACAATACTTACCCCAGAGGAATACAAGCTAGGCTTATTGCGTACTGGCATAGGGAAAGCTCTCTGGTTGCAATGATTTCACGCATCTTATAAAAAGACCAGTCCATAGTCAGAATGACAGAAAATGACTACCATGCCATTGCCTTTCAGTACCATACACTTCACTGTGATAGCTAATTGATGAATTAAATGTGGGATCATACAATTCATCACTAGACTGAATCGTTTTATCAATGCCTGTAAATGATACAAGTGCAATAAGGAGGATGTAAAGTTGTGAATCTTGAAATTTTCCTGGCATACTGAATGGTCGATAAGGTTTAGGGATTGCAGCTGGATCGTGTTGACGTCTTGCCATAATATTTCGGCTGGCTATCGTCCAGCCATCTTCAGGTAAGCGTCCACCACTGAAGACTGTAAGTTTTTTTCTCTCTGAGGGAAGGAGGGGAGAGGAAAAGGGAGACGTTGGGGAGGGGGGCGTGGGAACAAGTCCAGGCTGCAAGTGGAAGGAATGGTAGACATCACGTTAAAGTTCATCATCTGCAACGGGGAGATTCTGGAAATTGCCCTGATGAAAGAGATGGAGGGTGTGGAGGTGCCGAATCGGAGGGATACAGCAATAGAGGCGCGTCAGTGGGCAGGGGTGGAGAGGAAGGACACTAGGGGGGGGGGGGGGGGGGTCAAGCTTGCAGACAGTGTAAAGCGTGTGGATATGTTGGAGGAAAAGGAGGTGGGGGAAGGGAATGATATCATACAGGAGTCATGTTGGGGATGGAAGGCAGATACAGAAGGCAAGGCGGAGCCCATGGCGTTCTAGGATTTGGAGGGTCTTGTAAAAGTGGGTGGGTGCTGAGATCTAGGCAATGCTGGCATAACAGAGGATTCGATGGATGAAGAATTGTGGAAGGATGGATGAGATGACCAGAGATGGTTAGATAGAAATCATGGAGATGGAACGAGTGGCTTGGTCATACTGGCGGTGTACAGGAGAGGGAGAGGAGAGGGGAGAGGACGGGGGACGCCAGCAATTGGATAAAAGATACAGGGATTGGTATCATGCAGGGTGACATAGGAAGGACGGCGTGAGAGGAAGGAAGACTACAAGTTCCCAGCGTCTGCTCTATAGCAGAAGTTGGCGTGGAAATGCATGCGCATTGGCGGCTGTCACAGGAGCGTCATCCTCTCTCTAAATCTGCGCCATCTGCAAGTACTGCTCTATCTGACAGAATGCTCGGATGGTAGCTAACATTTTTATGGAAGCCTTTGAGGAGAGGGCACGTGATTCAGCAGAACTTTAACTGAGAGTCTTCTGGCGATGTGTAGACGACACTTTTGCAGTGTGGCTCCAGGGTGAAGAAGAACTGTCACGTTTCTTGCAATCCATAGCAACATCCAGTATATGGTGGAAATAGAAAAAGATGGTTAACTACCGTTTCTGGACGCCCTGTTTACTATGAGAGTGGATAGGTCATTGGGGCATTCTGTCTACCGTAAGCCCACACATACGAAACTTTACCTGCAAGCGTCGAGTTGCCATAATCTTTCTCAAACTAACAGCGTCCTTAGAACGTTGGTGCACCGGGCTGATGGTGTTTCTGATGGAAAAACCTTATAAATGAGCTAGAAAATCTGCGGTCGGTGTTCAAAGATATGTGTTACTCTTCACATAAGATCAGCACAGCGCTAAGAAGGAAGAAATTGACCACCCACAATGTCAAGGAGATAAGGATTTGTTCAAGTCTAGGGCGTTCCTTTTGTACGTTGGCAACCTTTCATCTGAAGTAGGCAGGATCCTAAGGAAACACCCACTGGCGAAGATTAGTGTCCTTCTCGGATCGGCGAATGACGATCTGGGTCTGCAGAATGCTGGGCTCTATAAAATTCCTTGCCAGGGTGGCAAAGCTTACACAGGTCAGTACGTTAAAGGTGTGTTGAACATGAGCGCCACACTCGTGTTTCTCAGGTCAGTTATTCGGCTGTAGCTGAGCAGTATATTACCGCGGGACACACTATGGATTTTTCTGCCACAGAAATCTTGGCCCCAGCGAGAACTTTCTGGGATTCAGTAATTAAAGAGTCTCTAGAGATACACCTAACACATAATGTTATAAATCGTGACGGCGGTTTTCATCTGGACAAGGCTTGGGACCCAGTGATCTCTCTAGTTTCTTCTGAGAGAAAGTTTGTTCATAATGACACGTCTGGGGACATCTAACATCTTGTTTTTAGAGACACAAGTGCACATTCCGACAACCCGGTGATCTCTCTAATTTCTTCTGAGAGAAGAGAGTTTATTCACAATCACACGTCTGGGGACGTCTGACGTTTTGTTTTTAGACACACAAGCGTACATTCCGACAAAGGGCGGACATGTAGTTTCACCTTTACGAATGCACCTGCGCGCCACAGACAGAACAGTATTTGCAGAGGGCGCCGATTTCGATAGAGGACTCTCCTGTGATGACCACCAATGCACATGAGTTTCGGAGCTAATTTCTGTTATAAAGCCGACACTGGGAACTTGCAGTCCCTCCGAAGATCACCTCCTCACTCAGGAAGACATTATTTTCAACCACCACCAACCCATTGAACTGTTCCATTCCCCTCCTCAATCCTACCATTGCCAACGCTGTCTCCTGTACGATGACCACTTTACCCCAAACTGCCAGAACCCCCACTCCCCCTCCCACCTGCCCCCATTGTAAGGCCTCCCACTTCCTTAAACAGTGTCCTAACCTCACTTCTCATCCGTCCTGCAACACCTGCAACGAACCCCACCACACCCACTCCTCCAAATGCAAAGCCAAAACCCCTCCCACCAACCTTGAGCTCACTGTCCCTGTTCACCCCATCGACCAACCCATCCACCCCAACAATTCCCTACAACCCCCTCCCCCCCCCCCCCTGTGGCTGAAGGAATCATCTGGTGCCTGACCATAGTCCTGCAGAACAACCACCCCTTCCAATGCCCCCACACCCTCCAGCCGATTTACCTTGCTGCCCACTCTGTTTCTCATTTGGATACCCACACCACCTACTCCCACAACATGGCGCACTTCAACTTCTCCCATCTAGACACACTCATTTAAGCCCCTCCCTCCACTTCCTTTGCCCCTCACACCTCCTGGCTTGTCAACAGTATCATCTCTTCTACCTAAACATTCCCTCCCTCCCTGCCAACAAATACCTTTTTATCCATGCCCTATCCTAGCATCAGGTCGACTCCTTCACACTGAATGAAACCTTCCTCCAAACACACCATGTTGTCTGCATCTTTCCCTATCTCCTTCACTGCACTGAGAATCCCCTTCACCTCACCTGAGGTACAGTTGCTATTGTACGCACCTCAACTCTGCCCACCCAGTCAACTCCTCCAAGTACTGGTCAGCCTTCCATCATCTTACTGGTAGCCATCCCACCCCACATTACCCTACTCTCCATGACAATCGCTCCTTCCCTGACAACCTCAGTAAGCCTAACTGTTTTACTTTCCACCTGTCCAAGGTATTCTCCATTCCTGACCTTCCTAATTTTGATTACTCCCTCTTTTCCACTGTCCTTGAATGTACTGATACCTCTGTCCTGCCACTCACCCCTAGTTTCCAGTACTTGGATGAGTAACCCCCCAACAAAACCTCCTCTGACACCTCTTCCTGTCATCCCATCTGCCTCACCTCCATGTTCAGTAAGGTCTTGAAGTCCATCCTCTCCTGCCATATTCATCGCCACCTTAACCAACCCCACCTCCTTCCCCTACGCAGTGTGGTTTCTGGCCCTCCTCCTCAGCCAATGACCAACTCTTTAACCTTACCAATCTTCTTTCTCATCATAGGCCATATCACTCGCTCCTTCCTTCTCCATGATTTCTACCTAATCATTTATGGTTATTATATCCACCTCAGTCCCAATCTAATATACCTTGGCCTCACCATTGACTGTTACCTCACCGGTAGTCCCCATCTCCTTATGATCCAACACAAAGCCCAAAATAGATTCCGCCTCTTGAATCTCCTGTCTGGCTGCACACGGGTACTGCATCCTCCCACCATCCCTCAGGCCTACAAATCCTCGATCTGCCCCATCCTTTGTTATGCCAGCGTCACTTGGATTCTTTTCACGCTCAGTTCATCTGACAATATATCAGCTCCAAAACTTAAAAACTCTGTAGAAATATGCTGAGGACTCCACAAAGATAAAGTTTTCTTGATGACAGTGCCAGAGAATTAAACTGAATTATCTGTGACGGAGTTTCGCTCATCAGATGTTTCGGAGTGACTGTCGTGGGTGTCTGTCTTCTGTCTTCGTCGAAAGTGACTAACTTAAGGCATCTAAGCGTAGAGCATGATTTCCGCCATTACATGCAGACTAGTTTATACTTTATGTATTAATGCTAGGACACGATTACAGGCTCTGTTGCATTTTACTGATCAAGGAAACAGAAAATAAAATATAGACGAAAAAAGTAAATACTTACTTTTTCTATTCTTATTTGCGCTTATCAACTTAATTGCATCCCATCTTTTCAAAGATTACACAAAAGAATCCATACGTCAAAAAATATTTAATTGGTTAATTAATCAGAGTAAAATTAAAAAAAAGATAAGAAACGTTTCGCAGGCACCACAATATTCTGTGCGAACTGATAAAATATTAAAAATAAAGCGGTCGTTAATAAATATAGATTTTTATTTTATTTTGGGCTCAGAGATCTTACCGTAATCCATATATATATACGGTGGTCATTGATATTGACTGGGCCAAATATCTCACGAAAGAAACGTCAAACGAGAAAGCTACATAGAACGGAGCTTGTCTAGCTTGAAGGGGGAAACCAGATGGCGCTATGGTTGGCCCGCTAGATCGCGCTGCCACAGGTCAAACGGATATCAACTACGTTTTTTCAAATAGGAAACCCCATTTTTATTACATATTCGTGTAGTACGCAAAGAAATATGAATGTTTTAGTTGGACCACTTTTTTCGCTTTGTGATAGATGGCGCTGCAATAGTCACAAATATATGGCTCACAATTTTAGACGAACAGTTGGCAACAGGTAGGTTTTTTAAATTAAAATACAGAATGTAGGTACGTTTGAATATTTTCTTTCGGTTGTTCCAATGTGACACGTGTCCATTTGTGAACTTATCATTTCTGAGAACGCATGCTGTTACAGAGTGATTGCCTGTTGATACCACATAAATGCAATAAATGATCAATATGATGTCCGTCAACCTCAATGCATTGACAATGCGCTGACGCATGTTGTCAGGCATTGTCGATGGATCACGATAGCAAATATCCTTCAGCTTTCCCCACAGAAAGAAATCTGGAAACGTCAGACCCGGTGAACGTGCGGGCCATGGTATGGTGCTTCGACGACCAATCCACCTGTCATGAAATATGCTATTCAATACCGCTTCAACCGCACGCGAGCTATGTGCCGGACATCCATCATGTTGGAAGTACATCGCCATTCTGTCATGCAGTGAAACATCTTGTAGTAACATCGGTAGAACATTACGTAGGAAATCAGCTTACATTGCACCATTTAGATTGTCATCGATAAAATGGTAGCCAATTATCCTTCCTCCCATAATGCCGCACCATACATTAACCCGCAAAGGTCGCTTATGTTCCACTTCTCGCAACCATCGTGGATTTTCCGTTGCCCAATAGTGCATATTACGCCGGTTTACATTACCGCTGTTGGTGAATGACACTTCGTCGTTAAAAATAACGCGTGCAAAAAATCTGTCATCGTCCCGTAATTTCTCTTGTGCCCAGTGGCAGAATTGTACACGGCGTCAGAGTCGTCGCCATGCAATTTCTGGTGCATAGAAATATGGTACGGGTGCAATCGACGTTGATGTCGCATTCTCAACACCGACATTTATGAGATTCCCGATTCTCGCACAGTTTGTCTGCTACTGATGTGCGGATTAGCCGCGACAGCAGCTAAAACACCTACTTGGGCATCGTCATTTATTGCAGGTAGTGGTTGACGTTTCACATGTGGTTGAGCACTTCCTCTACGGTCGCAGGTTCGAATACTGCCTCGGGCATGGATGTGTGTGATGTCCTTAGGTTAGTTAGGTTTAAGTAGTTCTAAGTGCTAGGGAACTGATGACCTCAGAAGTCAAGTCCCATAGTCCCATAGTCCCATTTTTTTATGACACTTCCTGTTTCCTTAAATAACGTAACAATCCGGCAAATGGTCCGGACACTTAGATGATGTCTTCCAGGATAACGGGCAACATACATAGCACACACCCATTGGGCATTTTGATCACAATAGCCATACATGAATACCATATCGACCTTTTCCGCAATTGGTAAACGGTCCATTTTAATACCGGTAATGTATCACGAAGCAAATACCGTCCTCCCTGGCGAAATGTAACGTGATACCACGTACTTATACGTTTGTGACTATTACAGCGCCATCTATCACAAAGAGAAAAAAAGGGGTCCAGCAAAAACAGTCGTATTTCTTTACGTACTACACGAATATGTACTCGTAATAAAAATGGGGGTTCCTATAAAAAAAAACGCAGTTGATATCGTTTGACATATGGCAGCGCCATCTAGCGGGCCAACCATAGCGCCATCTGGTTTCCCCCTTCAAGCTAGACAAGTTTCGTTCTTTGTAGTTTTTTCGTTTGATGCTTATTTCGTGAGATATTTGGCCCGGTCACTGTCAATGGACCACCCTGTATATATATAGTGAGTGTGTACCACATTTCCTCCTAAACCACTGCACTAATTTGAACCAATTTGGTACACATACACCTTACTGACAGGCGATAGGCACTGTGGGGTAAGGACTACGTACCTATCAAAGGGTACGTACGTGGGGATGGCGGTGAATAAGTAGCGTAGGCTGTGACGCGTGTGCCCTGGTCCTTATTCATCCAATATTTGAGAAAGAGAGTACTTAGAGACTTGCACCGAACTTTACACATAGTTACGAATCTTTACGAAATTCTTTTCTCACTAACAATCCCTGCAAAGTGGTGCTTACTTTTTTTCACTGTCCATGCAGTAAAAGTACCGCAGGAGTCATGAAGTTATACGTCTTTTACTTAGTTTATTACTTTTTTACTACTAACTGTATTCGTGACACATTTTACTTACAGTATGCCTAAGTATACTGTTGAATGTAAATGCCAAATCATAATATTATATGACACATATTCTAGGAGATATCACATGATAAAAATAAGATGAGTGAAAAACTACCATATTACGCATGACGTTTGAATTTATTACTCCTTCACTTATGTAATTGCAATAAATTTCAAAGGCAGAATCCTCATATTCGCTGAATGTGCCTACAATACCATATCATTACACGACGGAAAGTTCACGAGATATAAAGCCATAAATGCTGAACGCAAGGCCAGGGACTGCGCAGTACGGGAGTGGACGCAAATCTAAAACTAAATACCTGGGCAACGGGGGTTTTCTCCGCTAGTTATCTTATAAATTAGGTCACTTATAGACAGGGTGACACAACAGTGGCTCTGGGTGTAGTTAATGGCTAGCGAGAAAAGTTACCTCAAGGACAGAGGAGATGGAGTGAAAGTGGAAACTGTGCAAAAGAGTAACTACATAGTCCAAAAAAGAGTTCCAAGCTCGCTGTAACGCTGTCCATTTGCTGCGTTTCTTTGTCTCGAGACATTAGAGGAGTCACTGCTACACAGCAGCAGCTTCACCCTGCGAGGCCTGGAGTTTATCGGCGCGTGACGATCTCGTCTTTTCTGGAAGAACCATGCTCGCCTCAGGGCCAGCGCCCTTGTCGCCCTCCACGGATGAAGAAGCGGCAACTTGCCGTCTCTGCGTTCAACTTTGAAACAACAGCATCGCAGCGGCGCTGCTGAAAACAAGACACTGGTAATTCCTCAGACGCGAGGTAGGATGGGCGGGCGGCAAGGCGGAAGGATCACACACTTCAAGAATCCTGCCGACGTGGGGAGCAGAAATCTGTTGCCACGAAAAGTTCTGTCTGCAATTCAGAAGAAGCCGCGCTCTGATTTGCACGTTCTTGGGCCTTCGCTGGGGACTGAACTCCAGGAGCAGAATTCCCGGCGAGCGAACTTTCGAGTCACTCCCAGTAACAACAATTTAATATACACAACAAAACTTTTGACTGCGTAAGTCACAGAAAAATCAGGACAGTACTGAGCTTAATGGGAATACCAGCGCACCTTATACAGCTTATAATAAATCTATATAAAATCCAATCAGCAACAGTAAAAATACGACAAGAATATACAGAAACTTTCAGATAGGGTAAGTTGGCAGACAGGAATGTAATCTACGTCCATTTTTTTCAGTTTGTATGCTGAGTACATAATGAGAACTGTATGTCTAACAGATATAGAAACCATATTTTAAATGTAAGCTAAATAAGGAAAGAGATATGCAAGTCTAAGAGATACAGAAGTCAATATAAACTGGGAGTATTTAATCTGCAACGCATGATATGCAGATGACAACACTCATAGCAGGCATTAAAAGTGTATTAGAAAAATTTAGATAACAAATGGAAAAGTTGGCCTTAAGCTAAATTCGAAGTACGCTGATGTAGTGACACACAGAGAAATATTTTGCAAAATCCTTGTAGTGGACGGGCCACTTCCATGAGCCGTAATTTTTAAATTTGAAATGGGTGCAAAGATAAGTGGACAGTGCTACATTACGGGCCTTGGGATATATTTTTCTGTCATTAACATGTTACATTTTCCACATCCCACACATCGTCTTTGCTCTGTTTACATGCTCGGTCGGCATGTAGTGAATGATATCTTCATATCTTTGCTTTATGACAATCTTTGCATTGTAAACAGAAACATAAGGTGTATAGCACATGTCAGATGCTCTAACACTCATTTACAGAATATTTTGAAGTGTGCCACAGTAATTTATCTGCAATTCAACGACATATACATGGAGCTAGAAAACCGCATTGACCACAACAAAACCAATTGCCATCTAGTGTAACTTATGTAAGTGAATACAACTATTGTGCATCATACATAAAAATGCAAACAGTTTAACGTATTTGTATTAATGGAACCACTTACAAAGTGGCGCTAAATACTCAAATGCTCGTGCGCAGTATGGAGAAGACGACATTCTGTTGGTCAAAACACCTGTGCAACGAAAATATTAGCCACCTGAAGATGGCTATGCTAGCCTGAAACCAGTTATTGTGCAAAAGTAGGACATTTAGAAAGTATCTGTGGCTGGTTGCGTCATTGACTAACCAATTTTTCGCAATTTTTGCCAACAACGTTTACCATTTATATAGTATATATGTATATATGTACCACATATATTTAATAAAATATGTAGCTTATGTTGTCCAGAAGTTATGAGAGGAACGTGTAGACTATCTGAAACAAATCACTCAAGTACTTTTCTAGATTTTTGGTAACAATGTAAAATAATGACTTGTCTATATAGCAGTATAGATTACCTTCAAACACATGTACATAGCTATTTTGAGTGTTCCTTCTATATTTCAGCTATCCCTTCTTTGCTTAGTGCTAGCTTGCCATTTGACCACTTGATATTTATAGACCTGCTTCCGTTGTCTATGTTATTTCCCTATAGCTGCATCTATATTTCTGTTAGTTATACTAGCTTCTACAAACTTACATATCATTTCTCGCCATTTTTGCTTTGCCATTTTACACTTCATCTCAATTCCATTTTCTTTTAAATGTCTGAATAGTAGAACGTTAGGTTTGTTATAAGGAGCGTTAAATGAGCTATTGTCCAGAGAGTACTCACTTGGACTAATCTAACGTGCTTTGGTGATCGGACCTTTGTCCAACGTTCATAAAGCAGACACGTAACACGTGCATCAGAACTCTATGCACAAACGGTCTCATTCCGTGACCGGCGCCCTACGTCTTTGCACCAATGACAGCTCTGAAAACTGCTTACAAGGCGGCAAGAAACGGCCCGAAAGAGCGATATACCACTCGTTTTTTATCTCGTAGAACACAAATGAGGCGGTTAAGGCGGTTTGTCGTGTGTCGTTTTGAAGTTACTTAGATTACTGCCTATCAGTGGAATAAACCGACGTAAAGACCAATAAGAGACTGAGAAATGTATATTATAGGAATAATTATTTAAGTGAAATAACGTTTTAATAGAACATGTATCTAAAACGGACTAAGAACTATAAAATAACCGCCACAGATAGTCATGAAAATTTGTGCTTATGAATTGTGAACAGCTATGACAATACTTGAAGATTAAAACGAAAGGCGTGTGGGTATGCAATACAAGACTGATGCACGAATACTTCATCAAAGTCACTAACAATGTTATTTCTCTGCAAATGAAATGAAGTTTTCTCAGTGACAGCTATCTGTATACTCTTTACTAATATGAACTGCATGCGTCCAGCGCTTTTCGTTTCAGATGACAGAAGTATTTACCTAGTTTTTAAAAAGTCACATGCAAAAATTTTCAGCACGGTCTCTTTGAGGAAAGAAATGTGTATGTCGTGAGGAGAAATCATTTTACTCTTTCCAGTCCAATTCAAAAAAGTATTATATTAAAAATATTTTTAGTTTAATAATCATTTACTGCTGTTTAATGTTGTGTAATTAAAATTTTTCACTCGATTTCATACATTTTTATGAGATTACAACAGAGAATTCTGGCATATTTCAGGTTTACTTCAGTTTCTCTTCAATTAAGCAATATATTGCTTCCTCGTACGCATATCTCGCAAATGGGTGGTGCAGTTAAAAACTAGAGAGAATCGAGCTCACACGGAGATTTATCAGTAATCATTCTTACTAGAAAATATTCGCTACAGGAACAGCTAAAGGAGAAAATTGGAGTGGTATACAAAGTATCCCTAGCGACGCACCAGACAAGGAAGTGGAAGTGAGTTAGAATTGGATTGTCATCCAGTTCTGAGCTACACTCCTGGAAATTGAAATAAGAACACCGTGAATTCATTGTCCCAGGAAGGGGAAACTTTATTGACGCATTCCTGGGGTCAGATACATCACATGATCACACTGACAGAACCACAGGCACATAGACACAGGCAACAGAGCATGCACAATGTCGGCACTAGTACAGTGTATATCCACCTTTCGCAGCAATGCAGGCTGCTATTCTCCCATGGAGACGATCGTAGAGATGCTGGATGTAGTTCTGTGGAACGGCTTGCCATGCCATTTCCACCTGGCGCCTCAGTTGGACCAGCGTTCGTGCTGGACGTGCAGACCGCGTGAGACGACACTTCATCCAGTCCCAAACATGCTCAATGGGGGACAGATCCGGAGATCTTGCTGGCCAGGGTAGTTGACTTACACCTTCTAGAGCACGTTGGGTGGCACGGGATACATGCGGACGTGCATTGTCCTGTTGGAACAGCAAATTCCCTTGCCGGTCTAGGAATGGTAGAACGATGGGTTTGATGACGGTTTGGATGTACCGTGCACTATTCAGTGTCCCCTCGACGATCACCAGTGGTGTACGGCCAATGTAGGAGATGCTCCCCACACCATGATGCCGGGTGTTGGGCCTGTGTGCCTCGGTCGTATGCAGTCCTCATTGTGGCGCTCACCTGCACGGCGCCAAACACGCATTCGACCATCATTGGCACCAAGGCAGAAGCGACTCTCATCGCTGAAGACTACACGTCTCCATTCGTCCCTCCATTCACGCCTGTCGCGACACCACTGGAGGCGGGCTGCACGATGTTGGGGCATGAACCGAAGACGGCCTAACGGTGTGCGGGACCGTAGCCCAGCTTCATGGAGACGGTTGCGAATGGTCCTCGCCGATACCCCAGGAGCAACAGTGTCCCTAATTTGCTGGGAAGTGGCGGTGCGGTCCCCTACAGCACTGCGTAGGATCCTACGGTCTTGGCGTGCATCCGTGCGTCGCTGCGGTCCGGTCCCAGGTCGACGGGCACGTGCACCTTCCGCCGACCACTGGTGACAACATCGATGTACTGTGGAGACCTCACGCCCCACGCGTTGAGCAATTCGGCGGTACGTCCACCCGGCGTCCCGCATGCCCACTATACGCCCTCGCTCAAAGTCCGTCAACTGCACATACGGTTCACGTCCACGCTGTCGCGGCATGCTACCAGTGTTAAAGACTGCGATGGAGCTCCGTATGCCACGCCAAACTGGCTGACACTGACGGCACAAATGCTGCGCAGCTAGCGCCATCCGACGGCCAACACCGCGGTTCCTGGTGTGTCCGCTGTGCCGTGCGTGTGATCATTGCTTGTACAGCCCTCTCGCAGTGTCGGAGCAAGTATGGTGGGTCTGACACACCGGTGTCAATGTGTTCTTTTTTCCATTTCCAGGAGTGTATATCGCAGGACTCCAGCTCATCAGGAAATGACAGAGGTAAACAAAGTACTCTCTGTTACACACCAGGCAAGAAAGCGAGTTAATACTGCATTGTCACTCATTTCTAAGCAGTGTTGAATGTAGTGTCTAGGAAGTTTGCATACTCGGTTAGCTAGAAAAAGAATCAAAGAAGTCGTATTAATGAGTTTTATTACAACAAGAAAATTACAATACTTAACTTAGGCAATTACACAGATGCCTGGCAAGCAAAAGGCGACATACGAAATAATCAGTCTTTGCAGTGACTGCTGTTGTCTAACTGACAAAGTCTTTCCAGAACTGCTATCGAAGTCGCTGTAGTTGACGCTGCTATCCAAATGCCTAATATTGAAGCTGTTGTTGAAGTAGACAGTCACCAGTCGGTCGCGGTGCTTATGTCCTCTTTCTGTCGCGTTGTCGTCCTGGAAGGGAGGTCGGTCAGCGTGCGATTGGCTGACTTCTTCTCACAGCCTTCTCTTCCCTGTCGTTCCCGACTGCCGTGCCAGCGCTTGTCTTTACGCCGTAACTCTGAAAGTTTCAAGTCTTTAGCTCATCGGGAATTTAGTGACAAACGGACAACTAAGCGACTTAATAAGAACGTGTTACAAATATGAACAGCCGTACATCAGAGAAGGACGGTTTCATTCTTTACTTCCTTGCGAAAGGGACTTCGGTCTTATAAATTAGTCACTAGAGAAACATGACATCAGAAGCACCAAACATCAAAAGTCTAATGTTCAGCAAATCAACACATTAGTACTCAAGGAAATGCAGCTATTGGATGTTATTTTTATTAAACACTCTGGCTATTCTTGCATTTACAGACTTGTCTAGAAGCAGAAACCGAAAAGAAAAGTGTTCTTACAGAGAAAGCGATTCCAGTTCAGTATTTGGGGGCTTGACTTTTTTCACTTGTAACACTGAACTGTCTGACTAAAGGGCGCACGTTACCAACATGTATCAAAACGGTGCGCATAAAAACGGGTTTATTCGGGATTCATACCTCGGGGTCTATTAGTGATTCATTTTACTCGAAAGTAACTCAACTGGAACGACACCCTTTCGGTTCTGTCCGCCTCAAATAGGATAGAAAAATACCAAGGATATACGCAGTAAATGTGATATATTCGTGTCTAGAGTAAGCCGTCGTTGGCTAGCATACCTTCAGTGGAGAAGAATCTCATCTCATCTCTCCCTCTCTCTCTCTCTCTCTCTCTCTGTCTCTCTCTCTTTCTCTCTCTATCTATCTCTCCCCCACCCTCTCACTCTCTCTCTCTCTCTCTCTCTCTCTCTCTCTCCATCTTTCCATGCCCCTCTCCGTTTCTCTTCCGTTCAAATCCTTGAAACAAATTCTTGAAGATACAGACTGCTTAGTGATATGAATGGTACCGCAGCTATCATACCTTAGTTGTTATTCGCTTACGTGCCTTTGACTGGGGCAAGGTCAATATGTACCGATCGTTTCACAGCGGTTATTGCAGTGTTGCCACGAAACACAAGAGCTTCCGGTGAAATGTTAACAGTGGGCAGCGCCATTAAAGCATGTTGCAAATCAACTCGGCTAATCCTTTCGAATTAACAAAATGTGAATTACAGAGATCGCATATTGGTGTTAATTATTTCAAGAGCAGCGCATGCTCGTTAATCCATAATTACGAATGAAATATGGGCAGAAGTTGTTAGCTGCCCCGAATTACGGTCGCGGTCCGTTTTTATGATTTACTAGTAGTGGTAACCTGACGGATTTAATGGTGGCTTTCGCATAGCTCGGTGCCCACAATGTCAGCCGCTAAGCGGAACAAGTGACCACTCATGAGGTGACATATTTGTATGGTACAGGACACTGACGCTCTGACAGCACCATAGTTGTTTAAGACTGGGTGCTTCTAATCTTATAACGTTTGAGTGCGGAGACTTCAAGTTCAGAATAACTCCAGCTTTCACTTGAAGTACTTCCAAATGAAAGACTGATAATATTCGTTTAGGAAATTATTTTATTTTGATTACGTTTTAATATTACGTCCGTGACGCAATTTTGTTACCTGTGCTCTACCTGTCCTTGAAAAGACTCTCGTCCAGATAATGATTTGTGTACTATACTACAAAGTGTAACATCATCATGTACCACTATTCCACTACAAAAATTTCGTGGGGCTACTCACCTACCTATCCACTTACGTACCTAGTCCCCACCCACCCCCCCACCCTCCCACCCATACACACATACACAATTATTGCCTTCACCTGCAACCTGTCAATAAAAGCCTACATTTACAAATCAACGAAATGAAACGTATTTGACACAGTAGTGTTTCTTCTATAACCGTAAAGTAAATTAGGCAGGCAAATGTAATTTCGGAAGACAAATAAAACTAAATGGGAAATAGATACCAATACTAAGCCTTAGAGACGAATGAAATGGAAGCAAAGAGTAACAATGTGGCAAGTCGCATATTGGTCAGACGATGCGTACCGTCGAGGATCGATGCCGTGAACACCAGAGGCACACTGGACTGATGTATCCGAGCAAGTCGGCGGTCGCTGAACATTGTTTGTCGGAAAATCACGCCATGGAGTATGACCGCACGAGGATTCTGGTACAGACGTCGAGATACTGGGACAGCGTTGTTAGAGAGGCCATCGAAATTCGCACCAATGACGACCTCATAAACCGCGACTGTGGCTATAATCTTAGCAAGGCTTGGGAACCAGCGATCGGGTTAATCAAGAGTAAATCGAGCAAACGCATAGTTGTGACGACCACGGCGGACAGAGCCATCACACCGACGTCATCTCAGACGCCGTCGCAATCTGTTCCGCCACGCGACAGTGGCGCGGGGCGCGGACGGCGGAGGGAGCACGCCGCGGGCGGAGGGTATTTAAATCTGCCGCCGCCGCGACCGAACCCAGTTCCCTCTGAGCATCCATAGCGTACGGATATCCGTGCCGGCACGTTCACAGGAGCTCAGTCCGTCAGTTCACCTGACATGTAAGATCGCCGAAATATTGTGCCCGTTGGACGCTATAGACCGGCAGCATACCCGTGGATATTTTGATTAAGAACATTCACTTGTTTTTAGTCTTAAATCGGAATGATGCAGTAGTTTATAAGCTGCCACTCATTTCAAAACTATGCTAAAGTGTCCATACAAGATTATGAACACGGTTTATGCTGCAAAATATATCTCCAAACAGGAAATATGACCCACTGATAACGACATCTGACTCTGGAAAAGCAATAGGAAAGTGCAAAGCTTACACCAAGTACAACGAATATGGGGGGAAGTGTCTCGAACGTGATAGTTGAATATTGCACATGAGTATTAAGTAGAAACAACATGATAATGTGTGTGAAATATGGGACTTAACTGCTAAGGTCATCAGTCCCTAGGCTTACACACTACTTAAGGAGCTCCGGAACGCCCTGTACTTGCAATGTTAAAATAACGCTTATAAATTACATCTTTCCTCACAAAGTATTTGAGGTAGGAAGTTGAACTTTTTACAGATTATTTATTGGAATATGGGCTACAACTTAACACAGGGATTTTACAAAATTTTAGGTCAGTTATTAAAGATGATTTTTTTCAATTGTAATGAAAATTCACAAAATTTTTTTGCAATTTTTATTTATATATTCAAAAATATACAGTTTTTTGGAAAAAGGCTGTGTTAAATTATGCAGAAGGTACTGTGTAACATTTACTGAAAGTTTGAAACAAATATGTTGGGAAGATCCTTAGAAAACATGTAATTAGTATGAGAAAATAAAAGTTTTGGGAATCGAGCGACAAAGATTGGATTAACTTTTTAGTGCATTCCAGGTCCATAGGATGGATTATCTTCATCCTCTGCAAACTCCTCCTCCAGCTTCCTCTTGTTTCTCCTCCTGTTTACTCTTGCTTGTATTTCTAGACTCTTTACAGCCCTGTCTGCAGCCCGAAGGCGTTCCTTGTCTAAAGCAAGCATCGCTCGTTGTTGTGTTCATAGATTTTGTTACCATTTTCTTGAGTTGCAGTTACTGCAACACTGTTCCAAAAGGTGGTCATGTATGAACACTTATCACATTTCAGTTGTATTTCACTAGCAAGTCCTACGTGCTTTATTATGGAGAGTTCCAGACCAACTTCACTACAATGAATACATCTTACACAGTTTGAAAAAATTCCTTTGAGAACCGACATATCAAATATTTCATTCACATCCGATTCGCCCATACAACATTCATAGATTTCACTCATTGAACCAAGCTTCTTCTGTGAAGTATTTTCTTTCCCACTTTGACTGCTATGGGCAGGTGTACTTGAGAGGTTAGGTTCACTCACTTGGTTATCGTCTTTATTGTTTACAGTAATAACACATACCTTTGGCTTTCCAACATTTCTCCTTTTCTTAAAAGCCTTCAGAGGATTTCTAATAACTTTACTTTTACTCATTATTGTACTTCAACAAAACAGAGACTGAAGAAACAGAATTAATTACGAATATTTTCGAGATAACGACAGAGTAAATAAACATGAAACAATCGACAATGACACCAGCGATATATATTGAACCATCACAGGTTAGCCACAACACATACTTTATCTCACACCACTAAAATGTACCTGATGAACACGGGCGTCAATAATAACACCATTTGACAGCAGTTTAACAGCGCCACAGTGGGTCACGCCCATGTAGAACACATTTCAAAAAAAATTTAAAAATAGTTGTAGTCTTCGGAATTGAATAAATTATATATCTATTAAAAGGTAATAGTCTGCAGATTCAGAAAACGCAAAAAATTAAAAATTGAACTTTTCATGATTTTGAGCCATTCCGGAGCCCCTTAACCTAAATTAACTTAAGGACAAACACACACACACACATGCCTGAGGGAGGACTCGAACCTCCGCCGGGATCAGCCGCACTGTCCATGACTGCAGCGCCCCAGACCGCTCGGCTAGTCCCGCGCGGCTAGAAACAACATATTACACAATATTAAAATATAGTTAATAGTGTCATATTTGTCATGTGTGACCTACAACGTCTAATAACCTGAAAATAAGCAGCTTGTGCTGTGAAAGCGATGATATGTAATAACGTCGTCTCAGCCCCAGGACATTTCTGAGAACTGCATCAGTTTACCTGGGTCGTTGAAACTTTCTTAAGAAGTATAAATGCCTGCGTGGCACGCTTGTACAATGTAGTCCCAGTGCAAAATATAACGTGAGTGTATGGAAAGGGTTTCACATGAAACCAAGTTGAAAGAGTCAAAGATAGAGGTAAAATTCACATAGCAGAGCTGGAAGAACAATTAAAAATGTATAGGTCAATAAATTCGCAAAGCAGAAATGTATGCGAAGTCCAATATAATGTTCAAGCAAATCACGTGATCATATCGCGTCAGAATATCTAACATCTCCTTCGAACATCGTATAAAAAGATAAAAAAGTAGCGAATGGTTTAGGAGAGTAGGCGTGAGTGAGAGAAGCTGTCAGCTAGTCATTTGAATTTAGATACTCTTAGCATGAGACATATTCCGATCATCACGTGTACTGAAGCAAGTAAAAACTTGAACTAAGACAGGTGAATTCCACGTGCAAAAGA
Organism: Schistocerca americana; assembly: GCF_021461395.2. Taxonomy (NCBI): domain Eukaryota; kingdom Metazoa; phylum Arthropoda; class Insecta; order Orthoptera; family Acrididae; genus Schistocerca; species Schistocerca americana. The sequence goes on from NC_060122.1 coordinate 157,437,284, forward strand.
TAATTCAGAGGGGACACAATTTTATCTAACTTGGATGTTATCATAGATCTCAATCACATGAATGCCACTGAAATGCTCACTGCTTCCTGCAATCTTATCACTACACCGAAGGCTGCGTGTCGAATGCATCCATAACAAACAAAAGACGTATGTCTGACTAATGCTTGCTACTGTGTGCTGGCCGTGGCGAACAAGGAGTGCAGAATGAATGTATTTCAAAAACAAAATGGAAATAAACGAATGTTCTGCTCCTAGTGCCCTCATTGACATGCGCCAGTCGGAGTTTTAGTCGATACTTACCATTCTTCATTTTGGCAAAGATGCATCGGTCTCGCATTCCGAGTCGACTCGTAACTGTTTTATGTGAATCGAAGAGTGACGTAACGCAGAGCGTGAAGTATGGGATTTGGTCTTTGTCAAACGACCGCCTATCGTGAGGAGGAATTTTCCTACCTAAGATGTGAGATCACTCAGTACGGGCGACGCAATGAGAGCATCGAAGAGAGACAAGCACAAGCGAATAAGGTTTCCTGAAACAAAAGAATTCTGTACGTATCAGTTATTGTTATGTGATTGAGGTAGAAGTCCTTAAAGTGTAGTCTGAAGCACAGAGGGGTATGGAAATAAAACGTGGAGCGTCAGTAAACTGGGAGAGAAATGAAATGGAAGCATTTTATACATCATGTTACCGAAGAACGGACGAAGAAATTGAAGAAATGTACGATGAAATAAAAGAAATCATTCAGACTGTGAAGGGAGACGAAAATTTAATAGTCATGGGTGACTGGAATTCGAGTGTAGGAAAAGGGAGAGAAGGAAACATAGTAGGTGAATATGGATTGGGGGACAGAAATGAAAGAGGAAGCCGCCTGGTAGAATTTTGCACAGAGCACAACATAATCCTAACTAACACTTGGTTTAAGAATCATGAAAGAAGGTTGTATACATGGAAGAATCCTGGAGATACTAAAAGGTATCAGATAGATTATATAATGGTAAGACAGAGATTTAGGAACCAGGTTTTAAATTGTAAGACATTTCCAGGGGCAGATGTGGACTCTGACCACAATCTACTGGTTATGACCTGTAGATTAAAACTGAAGAAACTGCAAAAAGGTGGGAATTCAAGGATATGGGACCTGGATAAACTGAAAGAACCAGAGGTTGTACAGAAATTCAGGGAGAGCATAAGGGAGCAATTGACAGGAATGGGGGAAATAAATACAGTAGAAGAAGAATGGGTAGCTTTGAGGGATGAAGTAGTGAAGGCAGCAGAGGATCAAGTAGGTAAAAAGACGAGGGCTAGTAGAAATCCTTGGGTAACAGAAGAAATATTGAATTTAATTGATGAAAGGAGAAAATATAAAAATGCAGTAAGTGAAACAGGCAAAAAGGAATACAAACGTCTCAAAAATGAGATCGACAGGAAGTGCAAAATGGCTAAGCAGGGATGGCTAGAGGACAAATGTAAGGATGTAGAGGCCTATCTCACTAGGGGTAAGATAGATACCGCCTACAGGAAAATTAAAGAGACCTTTGGAGATAAGAGAACGACTTGTATGAATATCAAGAGCTCAGATGGAAACCCAATTCTAAGCAAAGAAGGGAAAGTAGAAAGGTGGAAGGAGTATATAGAGGGTCTATACAAGGGCGATGTACTTGAGGACAATATTATGGAAATGGAAGAGGATGTAGATGAAGATGAAATGGGAGATATGATACTGCGTGAAGAGTTTGACAGAGCACTGAAAGACCTGAGTCGACACAAAGCCCCCGGAGTAGACAATATTCCATTGGAACTACTGACGGCCGTGGGAGAGCCAGTCCTGACAAAACTCTACCATCTGGTGAGGAAGATGTATGAGACAGGCGAAATACCCTCAGACTTCAAGAAGAATATAATAATTCCAATCCCAAAGAAAGCAGGTGTTGACAGATGTGAAAATTACCGAACTATCAGCTTAATAAGTCACAGCTGCAAAATACTAACACGAATTCTTTACAGACGAATGGAAAAACTAGTAGAAGCCAACCTCGGGGAAGATCAGTTTGGATTCCGTAGAAACACTGGAACACGTGAGGCAATACTGACCTTACGACTTATCTTAGAAGAAAGATTAAGGAAAGGCAAACCTACGTTTCTAGCATTTGTAGACTTAGAGAAAGCTTTTGACAATGTTGACTGGAATACTCTCTTTCAAATTCTAAAGGTGGCAGGGGTAAAATACAGGGAGCGAAAGGCTATTTACAATTTGTACAGAAACCAGATAGCAGTTATAAGAGTCGAGGGACATGAAAGGGAAGCAGTGGTTGGGAAGGGAGTAAGACAGGGTTGTAGCCTCTCCCCGATGTTGTTCAATCTGTATATTGAGCAAGCAGTAAAGGAAACAAAAGAAAAATTCGGAGTAGGTATTAAAATTCATGGAGAAGAAATAAAAACTTTGAGGTTCGCCGATGACATTGTAATTCTGTCAGAGACAGCAAAGGACTTGGAAGAGCAGTTGAATGGAATGGACAGTGTCTTGAAAGGAGGATATAAGATGAACATCAACAAAAGCAAAACAAGGATAATGGAATGTAGTCTAATTAAGTCGGGTGATGCTGAGGGAATTAGATTAGGAAATGAGGCACTTAAAGTAGTAAAGGAGTTTTGCTATTTGGGGAGCAAAATAACTGATGATGGTCGAAGTAGAGAGGATATAAAATGTAGGCTGGCAATGGCAAGGAAAGCGTTTCTGAAGAAGAGAAATTTGTTAACATCCAGTATTGATTTAAGCGTCAGGAAGTCATTTCTGAAAGTATTCGTATGGAGTGTAGCCATGTATGGAAGTGAAACATGGACGATAAATAGTTTGGACAAGAAGAGAATAGAAGCTTTCGAAATGTGGTGCTACAGAAGAATGCTGAAGATTAGATGGGTAGATCACATAACTAATGAGGAAGTATTGAATAGGATTGGGGAGAAGAGAAGTTTGTGGCACAAGTTGACCAGAAGAAGGGATCGGTTGGTAGGACATGTTCTGAGGCATCAAGGGATCACCAATTTAGTATTGGAGGGCAGCGTGGAGGGTAAAAATCGTAGAGGGAGACCAAGAGATGAATACACTAAGCAGATTCAGAAGGATGTAGGTTGCAGTAGGTACTGGGAGATGAAAAAGCTTGCACAGGATAGAGTAGCATGGAGAGCTGCATCAAACCAGTCTCAGGACTGAAGACCACAACAACAACCGAAGAACGGATAAAATTACGACGGTGATTCAAAGGAAAACCTCAAGAGCACAATAATAGAATTCCGTAACTGCGATTTGGCATTATATTCGAATTGAAGGTGGAAGGGGGGGGGGGTTGTAGGAAAGAAAAGGACATTGGTTACTGATGTTACCTGCATCGGGACATTATGCGGACTCAGCATCGATGAATGAAAGTGTTTACTGGACCGGGATTCGAACCCTTGATTTCCTGCTTATCAGGCAGCTGCCTAAACCACTGCACCATCCAGGACACAGTGTTATCCTGTGAGACGTGCTGAGACATTCCGCGCAGTTGCGGTAACACTGTGTCGCGGATGGCTAAGTCGTTAACGCACCTGCCTAGTAAGCAGGAGATCCCGGGTTCGAATTTGGTCCGGTACACATTTTCACTCGTCGCTGCTGATTCCGCGTAATATAACGACCTCCGGAAGAGCAGACACCACGCATTCGTATATTACGACCAGGCAGTTGGCTGGAATTATCCTTGCGTTTCGAAAAATTGCCAATTGAGAGACCGTAGCGTCGATGGCTGGGGGAATTTTGTATCTGAACAAGAAAGACTGGAAGCAGTAATCTACAGTCCAGAGTGTTACGAAATCACCCTCGCCGTGTAAACAGGAGTAATCGATGAGGAATTCTGTCTGCAAGTATTGCGTTGCAGCAACTACTATGCTCGTCCCCATATTTCCCATTGAGGCTCGTGAACAATATAGAATATTAAATTCCCATTTCTGGAACACCCACCTTGCTCAACAGTCTTCACACGGTTTGACTGCCAAGTGAGCCGACGGTTCAGAGAAGCGCTGTATAAATAATCGATGTTAGATTTTAATAAATTTTTCTCGGTACTTTCTGAATGCTACACTGAATTGAAGTAAATGCATTTTGAAAATTATTTGATATCGTTACACTTTTGCAAGGAATAATTATGATCATATGTAGTAATGAAAATTAACAGAGTACTAATACTTTTCTTTCTGATGTGAAAGCAGCTCAATATATTTTCACTTATTTGATTTTTTTACTTGTTACCTTCGTGTTCCTTTTATAGTCGTGGCTGGTGTTGTATAAAGCCCGGTTCAATGAATACAGACGTTGTTCGGCTAATGGTCAGCATCAAGTTCATATATAATGTAATTAAGTAGTAGAAAATTTCTTATGTTCCGAAACTGTACTCTCTATTACGCTTGATCCTGAACCGACAACGATAGCGCACTACTTCCGTGGAAGTGTACATAAAACAGAAATGAGATAATTCAGGATGTACTATTGTTTACAAATTACTAGTTTAAACTCCGATAATATCTTGATAATTAATAGCGCCACATCATTTTCAACTGCGCTAATATATTTATCAATAAACTAAATGGCCGTATCGGCACTGACAAAGAGTTAAGCCCGTCTCCTACTATAGACAATAGCTAAAAGATTACATACCATAGATTTTCTTGAAGATTTCGACTAACTGAAGAGCGCCAACGAAAATAATGTGCACGCAAGAGCCGCTAACTGCAACTTCCTACGAAACAACTACTTTGATTCGCACACGAACTGTCCAGCTATAATACAGCAAGGAGGCAGGCGTTTTAGAAAGAAGCGATGAAGGGGTGGAAACTGCGGTGCACTAGTGGCGGCCTTCTTAACTAGACTACTTCGTGTCATGAGGTATCCATGCATTTCTATAACGACGCAATGCGTGCATTAAATCTCATGGTGACTACTTCGGAAAGTGATATAGGAGCGATATACCGATGTAATGCGTGCATTAAATCTCATGGTGACTACGTCGGAAAGAGATATAGGAGCGAAGACGTATCTTGAGACGCCCCGGTACTAGTGGAATACCAATCTTCTTCTTCTTTTCTTTTTTTTAAATCTCATTTTGTTCGTTTTCGTTCGTTGTATCTGCTCTGGGCGGACGTCGAAAGACACCCGTTTCAGTTCGTTGTTCATCCATTAACTCAGTTTTTTTTTTATTACAAAGAGCAGCTAACCCTCTGACCGAACTCGCTGAGTTACCGTGCCGGCAAGCGATGCCCGTGGTACTCTTACGGCATAGCGGTGCGTCAAACGATGTCGTACGCCCCGTTTTGTTCCGCTTCACGGCAAGTCATCCGGGTATACATTTCAGCAAGATAATGCCCACGCGCACACAGCCGGAGTTTCTAATGCTTGTCTTCGTGCTTGCCGAAGACTACATTGGCCAACAAGGTCACCAGACCTCTACTCAATTGAGAGCGTTTGGAGCATCATGTGCAGGGCGCTCCTTTCAGTGTGGGATTTTGACGATCTAATGCACCAATCTGATTCAAGTTGGCATGATAGGCCTCAGAAAATCCAGTAACATTATCAGTCAATGCCAAGCCGAATATTTTCTTTCTTAAAGGCCAGAAGTGGACCGACGCGTTATTGACTTGCTCAGTTTGTGAATCTCTTTCTCTTGAATAAATCGTCCAGTTTTAATTTACATCTCCATCTACTTAATTATTCTGCAATTCATAATTATGGCCAGGCAAAGGCTTCCTCGAACCACCTTCAAGCTATTTTTCTAGGCGGGGAAAGCGAACACCTAAATCTTTCTGCGCGAACTCTGATTTCTCTTATTTTATTATTATGATCGTTTCTCCCTATGTAGGTGGATGGCAACAAAATAATTTCGCAATCGGATGAGAATGTTGATGATTGAGATTTATCGAGAAGATCGTGCCGAAACGAATAACGCCTTTGTTTTAATGACTGCGAACCCAGTTCACGCACTATATCCGTGGCACTCTCTTCCCTGTTTCGTGATAACACAAAACGCGCTGGTCTTCTCTAAATTGTCTACGTAACAGTTCCAATTTGAGTTATTAGTAACTGGAATACCAAAATATTTAGTTGAATTTATAGCTTTAAATTTGTGTGATTTATCTTGTAACCGAAATTTGGCGGATTGCTTTTGGTTGTGATGTGGATGACTCGACAATTCCCAATATTTAGAGTTAACTACGACCTTTTGCACTTTACACAAATTTTTTCTAAATCACTTTGCAATTGGTTTTGATCATCTGATGACTTTCTGCTTCATCAGCAGAAAATCTAAGCAGACTGTTAAGATTGTCTCCTATGTCGTTTATATAGATCAGGAACAGGAGAAGGCCTATTACACTTTCTTGGAGGGTGCCAGATATTACTTCAGTTTTACCCGATGAGTTTCCGTCAGTTACTACGAACTGTGACCTTTATGACAGGAAATCACGAATCCAGTAACACAACTGAGGTCATACCCGATAGGCACGCAATTTGATTAAAAGTTGCTTGTGAGGAACGGAGCTAAAATCCTCCTTTAAATATAAAAATATGGAATCAATTTGACATCCTCTGCAGATAACACTCGTTACTGCGTGAGAATAAAGTGTTAGTTGCGTTTCGCTAAAATGATATATTCTGAACCTGTCCTGACTATTTGTCAATAAATGATTTTCTTCGAAGTAATTCATGTTTGAACGCAATATATTTTTATGAATTTGTAATCATTTGTTTGTTCATCACATCTGCGATTTACGCCCCATTAGATAATTCTTTCGTGGTATGTCCTTTCTTTGTCTTAGACTGCATTTGTAATCTTTTGTGATATTTAACTTGCATAATATTAAATAATTAAGTTTTTCACTTGAATCACCCTCACAGGTGAACAGATATCATGCGAAATGAAAAGGTTAGCAGAAGAAACACTTCTACGGAATACTTTCATAAATAGAAGGAGTAGGCTAGCATCGCACCTTCTGTGACACCCAGGTCTATGTATCTTCGTGTTGGAAGCACCAATTGAGGAAAAATGTAGTACAGGCAAAATTTGCTCCACTACATTTCGCCTGTTGATGTACTAGTGTTTTAATAGGGACACAGTAGGGAAACGGAGAGGACAGCCTCCAACCGGGTCTAAAACTTGTACATAGTGTTTCCAGTCCTTCAGTCTGTTAGTTGCTATGATCGCACGTATTTATGGACAAAATAATTGTTTTCATTTTTTGAACTCATATTCCTGCTATTATTATGCCGAGAGATGTATAGCTGGCGAGTTGTGATTGCTCTGCCCCTATTAACACAAAATCTATATTACGTGAATAGAAACTGAGGAAAATAAAGGGCGAACTTACAGCCTTTCCTTGAAAACAAAAATTTATTTCTCCGGATCTGTGCTAGACCCAGTTCTGCGGTTTGTTGCAAAAGCTACCTTATTTCATGAAGTTTTTTTATGGATAGAAAGCCATATGTGCTCCGTTTGTTGCTTGCAGATCGTCTAAACAATATTAAATTTCTCTCCATATCTTTGTCAATATCTCTTACGTCACCACCTTTACAGGACCCCCAATTCATGCCATAAGAGTCTGTGCATCAAGAACCGGTAACCTTAGCACTCATTCTTAGCGTAACCCAACAAACAGCCGAAGAGCAGTTATGTCTGATGGGTTGATTCAAATCACTCTGAGCACTATGGGACTTACCTGCTGAGGTCATCACTCCCCTAGAACTTAGAACTACTTAAACCTAACTAGCCTAAGGACATCACACACATCCATGCCCGAGGCAGCATTCGAACCTGCGACCGTAGCAGTCGCGCGGTTCCAGACTGTAGCGCCTAGAACATGTAGGTCTTCTAACAAGAGAACCTCTCCATCGCAACCCCCCCCCCCCCCTCAGATTTAGTTATAAGTTGGCACAGTGGATAGGCCTTGAAAAACTGAACACAGATCATTCAAGAAAACAGGAACAAGTTATGTGAAACTATGAAAAAATAAGCAAAATATACAAACTGAGTAGTCCATGCGCAAGAAAGGCAACAACAAGGAAAGAGCAAGCTCAGGAGTGCCGTGGTCCTGTGGTTAGCGTGAGCAGCTGCGGATCGAGAGGTCCTTGGTTCAATCCATCCATCGCCCGAAAAGTTTAATTTTTTGTTTTCAGTTTATGTGACAAATGCTTATGTTTTCATCACTTTTTTGGGACTGATTATCACATCCACAAGAAAACCTAAATCGGGCAAGGTAGAGGAATCTTTTTACCCATTCGCCAAGTGTACAAGTTAGGTAGGTCGACAACATATTCCTATCATGTGACGCACATGACGTCACCAGTGTCGTATAGAATATATCAGACGTGTTTTCCTGTGGAGGAATCGGTTGACCTATGACCTTGGGATCAAATGTTTTCGGTTTACATTGGAGCGGCACGTCCTTTCGTCTACTAATCGCACGGTTTTCCGGTGCGGTCGCAAAACACAGACACTAAACTTTTTACAGTGAACAGAGACGTCAATGAACGAACGGACAGATCATAACTTTGCGAAAATAAACTTTTCACCCGAGGGAAGACTTGAACCAAGGACCTCTCATTCCGCAGCTGCTCACGCTAACCACGAGACCACGGCGCTCTTGAGCTCACACTATCCTTGATGTTGCGTAACTTGCACATGGACTACTCAGTTTGTATATTTTGCTTATTTTTTCATAGTTCCATACAACTTCTTCCTGTTTTCTCGATTGATATGTGTTTAGTTTTTCAAGGCCTATCCACTGTGCCAACTTATAACTAAATCTGAGGGGGGTGCGATGGGGAGGTTCCCTTGTAAGAAGTAATTACATGGGGAAAACATTTTGTGTAACCTACTGTTCAGAACTGTACTCTGGGTGTCTTAACCTAATGTTCTGCCCTTTGTCAGCACTTAACCTGTTGTTCTGTTAAGTGGTTTTTCATGCCACCCAGTTTCCTTAAACTACTGTACCGACTTTGATACCAAATTAAGTAATTAGTAATGTCGTCCTATCATTTACTGGTACACTTTTCGAATTTCACATGCTTTTGAATGCCATTTCTATCGAATTTTGGTTTGTCACCCACCCTCTTGAACTATTGTACTGCGTTTTACATAAAAATTATGCAAATTATTCTAGTGTTCTGCACTTAACCTGCTGTTCTGCTCCATGTCACCCACTCACGCACACCCTCTCCTTAACTATTGTACCGCTAACACCACGGTGAAATAAAAAATTTATGCATATTAATTAATTCGATATTCTTCATTGGTAGTTTTTTTAATTTGCAGCACCGTATTGGTCGGTGAAATCGATAAAATATAGGTCAAACAGAAGATCGACAAGAAAAAGCACATCCTGCCAGTCGACGCCAACGTGGGTATTATCGCGAAATATGGACATTATTAAAACAAAGGCGTATTTCGTTTCGGAGCAATCTTCTCACGCAATTCCAATCACCAACTTTCTCCTGCGACTGCGAAAATATTTTATTGACACCTACATAGGGACAGACGATCACCATGATAAAATAAGGAAAATCAGAGCTCTTACGGAAGATATAGGTGTTCGTTCTTTCCAGACGCTATACGAGACTGGAATTGTAGAGAATTGTGAAAGTGGTTCGATGAACCCTCTGCCAGACACTTAAATTTGATTTGCAGAGTATCCATGTAGATGTAGATGTAATTAATTCATAAACTGTGTATTGCACCGAATTTATTTTAACAATTGTTTCTCAGTACAGCCTACCCTGCAACACCCCTACAAGCTTTTTAGGCTGTTACTGTGCACCCTGTATGTAGCTGTTATAAGGGAAGAGAGAAGGGGACATCCAACACCATCTGAACTGCTCGTGTTACTTCAGAAAGACGATATTTAAAGGTAGCAAATCTTCATTGTTTACAGTGCTCAAAGAGAGGCTACAGCTGTTGAGTTATAAACGGACCTAAAATGTTAATGGATAGTGTAGATGTCGAGTACCGGGGCAGACTTCCGCCCATGACCATCGGTACGACATTGGAAATTATAGTGAAGCTATATGGAACTTGTGTTAATATCTGTCATTCGTAATGTGGAGACTGGAGCGACGGAACGCCGTAGAGTACAATGGTAGCACACGTTGTAAAATGTGGGTGGATTATTGTTCTAAAAGTAAGTACTTAGAAGGTTTTGTGTCAAACTGCCTGTAAATGTTTCGTTTGGAACAGACAAGTGATCATCATAAAGCGATGCAGAGTTCAGCATCTCACAAGTGATTCAACAAATGACTGTCACGCCTAGTATCTGATATCTCTCGGTAATTCGTGACAAGACGGAAACTTTGGAACATTTATCTTACTTCATTGAATAAATTAATGTGTCACTCCATATAGTAAAAAGTAATTACGTAGATGTTTAACAATGAAAGGAGTGAAAATGTTTAATAACCGAAAATAGAAACTGCGAATGTTCGATAACATTGCGAAAATAGTTTAAGAATTAAATTTACGATCTTCCTGCATTCTGTTGGCTGAGCAACTCTTTTCAATGATCCGAGTTTCGATGATAGAACGAGTAACTGTACATAAATTCACGCACAGCCAAACGATCTGCATGAGGCTGTGTTTTCTATTTTTGCCGCTCGAGAACACAGGTACCAGCGGCCGGCCAGTGGGCGCCATATGCCACGTCCGGCAGCTTTGTCACCCGGAGTCGTGAAATGTCAGTGCCAAACACTCGTCTCACTGGTTGAACACAGAAAAATCGCCGAGCAGCAAGAATCTGTGGACACCTTCTACTGAGCACAGCTTAACAAAGAAGAATGGTTGAAATGGCTCTGAGAACTATGGGACTTAACTTGTGAGGTCATCAGTCCCCAAGAACATAGAACTACTTAAACCTAACTAACCTGAGGACGTCACACACATCCATGCCCGAGGCAGGATTCGAACCTGCGACCGTCGCGGTCGCGCGGTTCCAGACTGTAGCTCCTAGAACCGCTCGGCCTCTCCGGCCGGCACAGCTTAACATGAGTAATAAACTACATACATATGGTTTAAAGTCTGCTACGACGGAAGGCAACACAGGTAATTTCTTTAGAAATGTAGAAAACGTGAAGCCGTATTTCAAGTAGGCAAGTCCATCTTAGTCCCCCGTACACAACTGAAGTGAAAATGTGTTAATTTTTGGTTGAATAATTTATTGGATCTCACGATGCTTAAGTTATCAGTCTTTTAGCTAGTTTCATACTTTTCTTCATTTTGTGATAATCTTTTCGTTGCCACAACTATATACAACATCCTGTGTAATAAGTTTAGTATTTTCTAATTTTTGTCTAATGTACAACATTTCTCCTCTTCTGCTCTTTCCAGCGAAAGTGCTTCCAAATACCGCAATGGTTTATCCGATTAGTCCCTCCTGTCATCTGAAAATGGGCTTTCATAGACTCCTGCACCACTTTTCTTTTTAGTATTTCTTCACTTAATACTTTATTTCTCCTCTTACTTTCTTGAATTCTTCTGGAGTTCCTCACTTCAGACACTTTTTTCGTTCCCAGATTACTTCACCTCCAACTTCATTTCTTAATACATCCACTATAATATGTACGTGTTAAGAACATGTTCTGATAGACCAAAATTTACGGCTACCTACCTAACACCGTGTTGGTACACCTTTGCAACTTAGTACATCAGTGATTCTGCGTGGCCTGCATTTGAGAAGTTTTTGAAGTTTGTGGCATCATATCCCTAAGCACAGGTCACGCAGTTTCCATACTTTCCGGCGAGTGACTTTTTCCTAATTGGCGCTCGGTTGCGTCCATGGTCAAGGGAAGTGTACAAGTATCAATCACAGTCCTTAATTTTGAGAAGAAGTTTCTGAGATTGTAAATTCGGAACACAGCGTTGTATGGTGGCGAAACGTGGACTATGGGAAAACCGCAACAGAAGAGAATCGAAGCATTTGAGATGTGCTGCTCCAGGACATTATTGAAATTTAGGTGAGCTTATAAGATAGAAATGAGAATGTTCTCTGCAGAATCAGCGAGGAAAAAAATATGTGGGAAACATTGAAAAAAGAAGGGATACAATGAACGGATGTCTGTTAAGAAATCAGGGAATAACTTCCGACCCTGTGGAAGAAGCTGGAGAGGGTAAGAACTATACAGGAAGAGAGAGATTGGAATACGTCCAAGAGACAATTGAGGACGTAGGCTGAAATTGCTACTCTGAGATGAAGAGGCTTGCACTGGAGAGGAATTCATGGAGAAGGCTTGAAACCAGTCAAAAGCCTAATGAATCAAAGAACAGAAAAAAACCTTCACTGATGTGTTCCATCCTTATTCAGCTCAGGCGAAATTCGTTGCTAAGACATGAACGTGAGTACACTATCGCACTCCTCAAACCACTGTAGCACGTTTCTGGCTTTGGACACATACACTTCTTCTACTGGGCGGTTTCATCGTTGTCGAAGAAAGCATCAGGCGAGAAGGGTTGCAGGTGGTCCGCAATATTGATCGTGGAGTCCTAAGTAGCCACAGTGATTCTCATTATCTTCACAGGTCTCTTGGAAGACCAGATGAATATCACCCAAAGGATAATACTGCCAACCACCGCCTGCGTCCTTAGAGCTGTGCAGGTTAAAAGCAACCGTTCGCCTGGATGGCGGTGTGGCCGGACACGACTATCCACCTGGTGTAACAACGAATGTGATCTGAAGAAAGGTTCCCATTGATTAGCGGTCCGGTCTCGATAATAGCATGCTCGCTGCGATCTTAATTTATGATTTCTTTCGATCAAAATGGAAATATATTAAGCGACCTGGTGGAACAACAAGCGTCATATTTTCGGCATAGAGACATATTTCCATTGATCCTCAACATGGGAACGCGATGGGATCGGCTGCTACCCTGAATGAGGTGCTCCGAAACACTAGTGCTCTGTCGTTCCATCTGCCACAGACGGCCGTCTACCCCGCTTTACAGAATGCTCAAGTCTCCTACCTCTACGTTCTGAGATGAGGTGTGAACATACAACCCTGAACACCAACATCCCAGCGTTCGCATTGACCTGTCTGGTGTGATTCTTGTAGATGAAGTACGTAACCCAAAGAAGGGTACAAATATCTTCCGACAGGACACATACACTTCCACAGAAGATAATATAAATGTCCTCGTAACTCCACTCCAAAATGAACACATCGCACGGGTGATACCCCGAAAAGAATTCATTGTATTAGTGAGTTATCTGTACACATCATAAGGTATCCCAACTCGTTTTCCTGTCTGTATGTACGTGCTAATCTCAGGAACTGCTGTAGACATTGTGATTAGGCTTTCACTAATCGATCGACCGAATCACATTATATGTTTATGTATATAATTTACTCTTGATAGTAATGAAGATATAAATATTTAACTAATATATTTAATTGGCATTGGGAGCGAAATTTCGTAGCAATGTTGAGAGCGAAAGACTGGCCAGCTAGAGAGTTGGCATTATCTATCAAGAAAAACACTAAACAATCGCCGTAACTTGAGAGAGCAGCGAAGCTTAACCAGATTGTGTCTATATACATTATAAAGTCGCCCACCACGTCTTTCTGTCTGTATATGAAGGGTAATAGATGGACTGGTTCGTAAAGGAAGTTTTGTATACATTTACACATATCGTAAAAAATCCGTATGGCCGTAGATAGTGGCACCGATACGAAGGCAGGGTGATTTGATAGTTGTAAATACATGAGAATTTTAATTCATAAGAGTGCAGACGGTAATCAACTACAATTAATCTAAAATAATTTATAGTTCCTTGACCATAATGGAGTCAGTGAGTGAAATCACTGTGTAGGAACTAAGATTCGATGTACATGAACCCACGTTAGATTTGCTCTTTCTTGATCTATATAAACATCGGTGATATATCAAAGTATTACCTGACCCACTCCGTTATTCAGCTGTGTGCTGGAAGGTCAGACAGCAGCAAAGGGATAAGCAAGAGTTCACAATCCAAGTTGTCTTGGTTGTTGTCTTGGCATGTTGGCAGTTTTCATCACTATGAAATCACAAATCCTCGCCATCTTTCCACGATATCTTCATGCCCCTCCATACCCGTCGCATGCGCTCCCCCTTCTCTTCTTCCCCTACAATTCTCATCTTCTCCAACCATACCACAATATTTTAGTGACCAATTAAGTAATTTTCAACTTACTCTCAAGCGATGCTTTGCCAATCAGAGAGCTTTTAAGAAAATACAAATATATATTTAGATCTCTCAATCACAGCCTCGTATTTTATCGGCCATTGACATAAAACAGACAATCACTGTACATCTCCCATGTTCACACTTACATAAGTTATTTGCCCCATATTAAAAAACATGAGACACTACAGTATTTTCAATATGAACGAACAAAGATGTTTATGTTAAATGCTGAATCTGTCCTCTCCCATGTGGGCGCAGAACCTAAGGATCAAATATTATGTTCGTAAGTACTCTTCCCACAGCCCTATGGTGAGTGGTTAAGGGTTGTTGTTACACGAACGTCGGAATTCCCTTGATCGCACTAAACATCTGTAGAAGCTGAATCACTATGCACCGTACTGATTTATGTTCGTTCGCACAAGAGTATCAGATCACACCAAGGTACTGTAGTATGTGCCGCGGAAACAAAGCAGTGTGTTCTTGCTTCATAAGTTACACCAGTAGTGACCTCACGACACACAGAAAATGATTGTTGTAACCAGTTTTTGCAGACAAGGTGTATCGTACTACCACAAGATGGAAAGCACATCCACAGGTGTAAGTCATATTCCGAAGAGCGTAGTAAAACAATTGATTTGTTGGTAAGTGTGCTTCCTGCAGCCCACAAAAGGAATTATTAATTTTGTAGTAAGTGTACTTCCATTGTTTCATAGAAAAAGCATACTTTCCACTTGCCCTTAAAATTACTTGTTTAGGTGATATGCACACTTGCTACGATCCCCGAAAGGCAAAACATTTCTCTGCAGTTAACAGCTACAGTTACCAACAAAAAGAAACTACATCTGGAGTAGCAAACTACCACGAGACGCCAGCAATATACAGAAGTCGTTCAACATATTCGTATGAATGCAGTAAGGGAATAGAGTTGGTGGCTAGCATACTTACCTCTAGCTGCGAAAGGATTAATGCCTACGGCATCCAGTAATCAAATTATGATTGATGATCACGGTAAACAAGAATGATGTTAAGCAATTTAGTGTTGTACCGCTATGTGCCACAAATCACCATTGCGAGAAACATGTAAATATATTCGTGTTGTTACAAGTTGGTAATAAAGATACGTATCAGTTCTATTTCATAAATAATCTTTTGAGACTAACACGTAGGAGATTTACTTCTTCTCCAGTTTATCGAATCACTTAAATTTTTGACATGCTCCTTCGAATGGTGCACGTCATATTTGAAATCAGATGAAGTCCATATAATGAGGACATATTTTATTGACGATTCTGAAGTTAGTTTCATTAGAATGGTATTATTCTGTATGGGTATGTAAGTAATGACTGCTTTTACTGTAAGATCGTTGAACTCTAAATGTTAATTTATTAGCAGGTGATACTGCAACTGGTGTACCAAAGAACGTCCAGTGTGTGGAATGTATTCATGTGTAAGTCACAAGGAGATTACTAAGATTTACATTTGAAAACCGACATGGTACTCCTTGCTGATATGTTCAGTAACATTTGCAGCCTATGTCTTAAAACATTTAAAATAGTTACTGCTTAGTGCTTTGCCTGGTTCGCATGGAATATTCTGCCGCAAATAACCAGAGCAGAAATGACAATTTCTTTCAGATAAAGAACAACTTTAGTTTATTGAAAGGTGACTGAGAGATTGTTTTGTTTAATATGTATGCAGACTTGCTATTGCAAACATAAAGTTGTTGGCTAGTTACGGCGAGGAAACTGACGTCTCCCACGTCATACACTGAAGTGACAAAAGTCATGGAACAGCGATGTGCACATATACAGAAGACGGTACTATAGCGTACACACGATATAGAACGACAGTGCGTTGGCGGAGCTGTCATTTGCGCTCAACTGATTCATGTGAAATTGCACCCGACGTGGTTGTGGCCAAACAAAGGGAATTAACAGACTGAACGCAGAACCGAAGTTGGACGCTGTGGCGTCCCCGCACTCCAACCGCGGGCTGATATTGTCGACGCCGTAGACCTACTACTGCCACAGCTCTCTCAGTGGAGTTGAGACACGATGCGCGATGACGTAGTCCCCCGTTGGTGAACGGGAGACAGAAATGCGAACTCGTACGATGGATGTTTCTTCTGATTTAAGATTGAATGATTGATTGCCCGGATATGCAGTAGTTGTTAAATCTTACCTCATCCGCATCGTACACACCACCAACTGCGTGGAAACATTGTAATTATCGGTCTTCTCGTACGTTGTTGGCTAGTTGCTATGGAGTTGTTGAACCTGTATGAAGCGAGATCCACAGATACCATGATCACGCCTGAGTGAACCTACGCCGTAATGTTAAAAAAAATGTTCAAAAGTTCTCTTTTCAATTAATGAAGTAGGTATTTTGATATTCAGATTAAATTGTCCCTACTGAACAGTCGTTGGTTAACTATCACTGATTAAATCACTTAATAATGCAGTCCACGCTTGATATTTCGCTTGGAACGAACAGTTCATTGTTCCTAGGTCACTAAATACTTTACAACTTTAGCACCACACGCAGCTGGTTGGTAAAGTCAGTTCTATTTAAATTATGTTTCTTGACAATCACGACAACTTGACTCTTCAGCGTAATTGTATTATCTTCGTGAAGTCGTGTAATTGTGTCCTACTCGAGACTAATTGAGTGTAGCCCTTTGATATACTATCCACTCTTCTTTTAGTTCCAACTATTTGAAAGTCAAGTCAAATATTCACTAGTTTCGTCAATAAAGCTCAATTAACCCCTTATGCACGGTTAAACGCGTCTACCAGTTCCGGTCTCTGCTTAGAAAATCAGTTTCCGAAGTTCGTGAATCACGTCACGCAAGAAACACTTCTGAACGCAAAACAATCGCGTCGCGTTCCGTACTCCCAATATCTAAGACAAGAATTGTTCTCGCACGTCTTTACAGGACGAGAGCCAGCAAGCGACTCCTTCTGTGAAAGAGTATTGTAGGCGCGTTCAATTTCTTCGTTGCGAATACAACTCTCTTCCACATAAAAGTCATCTCTGACTAACATCACCTTGGACTTAGCTTTCAAGATATTAATTGCAATTATCACTGGGATATTTGTCCATTAATTAAATCTGAGGTTTCTTCCTCCTAGCTTATCGACAAAGATGTCGTATTTGCCAAGATAACTCTGCCATACTTCATATTATGATATTCTGTCTTAATTGACTTTAAGGGGGTCGTTGGGGTGTTATAACGCATTGGACATTTCATTTCGGAAATCGTTAGGGAACTCAATAATCGGAAATACACTGTGTCAAGAATGTACCGTGAATACCAAATTTCTTGACCTGTGTGCGGCTCGCGTTGGTAGGTTGCCATCATATAATATGGATAGTGGCGTCTCGTTTTCTTGTTCTGTTTACTGGCGCTACTACGTTTGCTAGTGTTGTCTGTCCGCGAGTGGCGGCAGCAACAGCGTTTATCGATATCTAGTACCCACACTACCTTTCGAAGGAGGTGAAGTTTTTTCCGGGTCGGGTGTGTCGGTAGTTCGATTGGGATGGAACAGCAGAGAGGTCTGGCAGGACGAAGACATGCCAGGACTGCTGGTGGCACGCAGGCATTGCTAGATCAAGGGGCTGTAGTTGCGAGGGTCACAACCTCGTTGCCCACAGGACCCGAGACGTTGAGTTGAGTGAAAATTAATCCAATAGTGAAACCTCCACTATTTGGTGATCAAGCCATTTGTTCGTGTGTTGCTGCTCGGAGGGTCGCCGTAAGACGAACAGCAGCAAGAGGAGCATGTCGAGTTGGCGGAATCTATTAGCCATCTTCTACTGATTTATTAGTTTTTGAATTTTGTATCGTTATTGGTAAAGTGCAACCAGCGGTATTTTACTGCCTAGTGGTCGCTAACGCCCCGGTTACCTGCCCTGGAGGTTGGCGTATTTTTGCGTCAGTGTTTTTTCCCTTGTCTTGGCGATGCTGTCCGGCATGATGTATAGTTCGACAGTCTCCTTGATAGCGGTGTGGATTGTGATTTCTTTGGTCTACCTTGATGTAGTGGTTTCTTCTGACTTTCGATATTTTAAACACCGAATTCTGAAGACGCAGTGCTGTCAGTCACTTTGCCCTCTCTTGAATTATTCCATCGTTGTACTGGTTATCACACGTTAGGTTGATTTGGTAAGAGGATTGATCGGCGTTTAAACTGTCCCTATTTTGAGTTGCCATCCAGTTAAGTGATCATAACTCTTGGCTGCCTGTCTCACCGCTTACGCAGCTGTAGGGACTTTTCTCTGGTCGATTCTTGGAGCACTGTCTGTGGATCACTTCTTTCTTTATTTGGTCTGATTGTGTCAATTGTTTAAAAATAAGATTTTGTTTAAATTTTTCCTATTGCTTGTGGCCTAAAGCCGACAAATAATTTGAATTCTCCTTAATAAGGCCTTCAGCCATCAGTGTAGCTTGTGTTACAGTCAATTTTTTAAGTGATTGTTTAAACAATTCCTTTGGTATTTTTAACGTGTAATTGCCTTCCTCTTTTGTGATTCAGGCCTTCAGCCATTAATTGTTCTGAAGTATTGCTCGTGGCCTTCAGGCGACAAATAATTTGAATTCTTTCTTAATAAGGCCTTCAGTCGTCTGTGTAGCTTGTGTTACAGTATTTTTTTTAATGATTGTTTCGAAAAAATTATTTCCTTAAAGAAAGTGTACGTGTTTACCGTCCAACCAAAGGTAACTGATTAGGCCCCGTCCACACAGTTTCCTGCTTTACCTAAGCTCCACGTCTCGTCTCAGTTGTTACCTCTCACAACGGATAACGCATTGCCCAACGGCCCTGATTTAAATACAGAGAGCAGTGGCGTATGCGTAGAGCTGTCCGTGCTAACAGACAAGCAACAGTGCGTCAAATATCCACAGAAATCAGTATGAGACGTACAACTAACTTATACGTTAAAACAGTGCAGCGAAATTTGGCGTGAACGGGCTGTGGCAGCAGACGACCGACTAGATTCCCTTTACTAGCAGCACGACATAGCCTGGGCTTGTGACCTTCTCGGTTGGACCAAAGGCGAATGGAAAACCGTGGTCACGTCAGACAAGTCCCGATTTCAAACGTGATGGTAAAGTTAGAGTGTGGCGCAGACTCCACGAAGCCATGGACCCGAGTTGCCAACAAGGCACTGTGCAAGCTGGTGTTGGCTCCATAATGCTGTGGCTGTGTTTACGTAGAACGTACTGTCTCCTCTGGTCAGCTGAAACGATAACTGAGTAGAAATTGTTAATTTCAGCTAGTTGGAGGATATTGCAGCCAGTCATGCACTTCATGTTCCAAACAACGATGTCATGTCGCTGGGCCATAGCTCTTCGCGATTGGTTTTAAGATCATTTTGGACAATTCGAGCGAATGATTTGACCACCTATATCACCTGGCACGAATCTCATCGAAACTTCATGGGACACAATCCAGAGGAAGGTTCGTGCTCAGCATCCTACACCGGGAACTCTTTAGTAATTATGGATGGCTATAGAGGCAGCAAGGCTCAATATTTCTGCAAAGGACTTCCAAGGACTTGTTGAGTCCATACCACGTCCACGGCACTACGCCGGACAAAAGCAGGTCCGATTCGATATTAGGACACATCGCAGTGTGTATCTTGATGAGATTAGTCTTGCACCTTGGTAATCTTACAGTATCTTTCAGTGCCCAGTTTTGTAGGTCGTTCTCAGGCGTGTATTGAAGCTTTTGGGAAAACGTGCTATAAGATTCTGAGATGTGATACGATTTAGAAGTTGGTTCTCCAATACATCTACATGTACATACATACTCCGCAATCCACCATACGGTGCGTGGCGGAGATTACCTCATACCACAACTAGCATCTTCTCTCCCTGTTCCACTCCCTAACAGAACGAGAGAAATTGACTGCCTATATGCCTCTGTACGAGCCCTAATCTCTCTTATCTTATCTTTGTGGTTCTTCCGCGAAATGTAAGTTGGTGGCTGTAAAATTGTACTGCAGTCAGCCTCAAATACTGGTTCTCTAAATTTTCTCAGTAGCGATTCACGGAAAGAACGCCTCCTTTCCTCTAGAGACTCCCACTCGAGTTCCTGAAGCATTTCCGTAACACTTGCGTGATGATCAAACCTACCAGTAACAAATCTAGCAGCCCGCCTCTGAATTGCTTTTCTGTCCTTACTCAATCCGACCTGATAGGGATCCCAAACGCTCGTGCAGTACTCAATAATAGGTCGTATTAGTGTTTTATAAGCGGTCTCCTTTACAGATGAACCACGTCTTCCCAAAATTCTACCAATGAACCGAAGACGACTATCCGCCTTCCCCACAACTGCCATTACATGCTTGTCCCACTTCATATCGCTCTGCAGTGTTACGCCAAAATATTTAATCGACGTGACTGTGTCAAGTGCTATACTACTAATGGAGTATTCAAACATTACGGGATTCTTTTCCCTATTCATCTGCATTAATTTAAATTTATCTATATTTAGAGTTAGCTGCCATTCTTTACCCCAATCACAAATCCTGTCCAAGTCATCTTGTATCCTCCCAGAGTCACTCAACGACGATACCTTCCAGTACACCACAGCATCATCCGCAAACAGCCGCACATTGCTATCCACCCTATCCAAAAGATAATTTATGTAGATAGAAAACAGCAGCGGACCTACCACACTTCCCTGGGGCAATCCAGATGATAACCTCACCTCCGATGAACACTCATCATCGAGGACAACGTACTGGGTTCTATTACTTAAGAAGTCATCGAGCTAGTCACATACTTGGGAACCAATCCCATATCCTCGTACCTTAGTTAGGAGTCTGCAGTGGGGCACCGAGTCAAACCCTTCCCGGAAGTCAAGGAATATGGCATCCGTCGATACCCTTCATACATGGTTCGCAAGATGTTGTTGTTGTCGTCTTCAGTCCTGAGACTGGTTGGATGCAGCTCTCCATGCTACTCTATCCTGTGCAAGCTTCTTCATCTCCCAGTACCTACTGCAACCTACGCCCTTCTGAATCTGCTTAGTGTATTCATCTCTTGGTCTCCCTCTACGATTTTTACCCTCCACGCTGCCCTCCAATGCTAAATTTGTGATCCCTTGATGCCTCAGAACGTGTCCTACCAACCGGTCCCTCGTTCTTGCCAAGTTGTGCCACAAACTCCTCTTCTCCCCAATTCTATTCAATACCTCCTCATTAGTTATGTGATCTACCCATCCAATCTTCAGCATTCTTCTGTAGCACCACATTTCGAAAGCTTCTATTCTCTTTTTGTCCAAACTATTTATCGTGCATGTTTCACTTCCATACAAGGCTAAACTCCATACAAATACTTTCAGAAACGACATCCTGACACTTAAATCTATACTCGATGATAACAAATTTCTCTTCTTCAGAAACGCTTTTCTTGCCATTGCCAGTCTACATTTTATGTCCTCTCTACTTCGACCATCATCAGTTATTTTGCTCCCAAAATAGCAAAACTCCTTTACTACTTTAAGTGTCTCATTTCCTAATCTAATTCCCTCAGCATCACCCGACTTAATTCGACTACATTCCATTATCCTCGTTTTGCTTTTGTTGATGTTCATCTCATACCCTCCTTTCAAGACACTGTCCATTCCGTTGAACTGCTCTTCCAAGTCCTTTGCTGTCTCTGACAGAATTATAATGTCATCGGCGAACCTCACGGTTTTTATTTCTTCTCGCAAGATGTCATGTGAAAAAAGGACGAGTTGCGTTTCGCAGGAGCGACGCTTTCTAAAGCCGTGCTGATGCATGGACAGCAGCTTCTCTGTCTCAAGGAAATTCATTATATTCGAACTGAGAATATTTTCGGGAATCTTGCAACAAACCGATGTTAAGGATATTGGTCTGTAATTTTGAGGATCCGTCCTTCTACCCTTCTTATATACAGGCGTCACCTGCGCTTTTTTCCAGTCGCTCAGGACTTTACGTTGGGCAAGAGATTCGCGATAAATGCAAGCTAAGTAAGGAGCAAATGCAGTAGAGTACTCTCTGTAAAACCGAATTGGAATCCCATCAGGACATGGCGATTTATTTATTTTCAACCCATTCAGCTGCTTCACAACCCCAGGGATGTCTATCACTATGTCCTCCATAGGGGAATCTGTACGAGACTCAAACGGCGGTATGTTTGTACGACCCTCCTGCGTGAAAGATTTTTCAGATGCTAAATTTAAAATTTCAACTTTCGTTTTACTGTCTTCCTTTGCCAGGCCAGACTAATCAGTGAGTGACTGGATGGAAGCCTTCGACCCGCTTACCGATTTTACGTAAGACCAGAATTTCCTTGGGTTTTCAGCAAGATCTTTTGCTAAGGTATGACGATGGTAGTGGTTGAATGCTTCGCGCATCGCTCTTTTTACAGCAGCCCGAATCGCTACTAACTTTTGCCTGTCCTCATTCTCCCGATCTTTCTTGTACCGCGAGTGCAACTGTCTTTGCCTCCTGAGCGTTCTCCGAATTGCGCTGTTAAACCACGGTGGGTCTTTTCCGTCCGTAACCCACTTTTTCGGCACATACTTGTCCAATGCGTGATTTACAATGTGTTTAAAATTTGCCCATAATTCTTCCATGTCCATCGTACCGGAAGTAAATGAAGTCGATTCATTTACTAAGTAAGATGCTAACAACTGCTTATCTGCTCTTTCTAGTAAGAATACTCTCCTAGCATTCTTGACCGACTTTTTAACTTTCGTAACCATAGTTGTAATGAGAACATCGTGATCACTAATCCTTGTCTCAACACTGACACCGTCGATGAGGTCTGGTCTGTTCGTAGCTATCAGATCTAAAATATTTCCAAAGCGCGTTGACTTTCGATTTAGCTGTTCAAGACAGTTTTCGAATAATGTGTTCAAAAGTAATTCACACGACGGCTTGTCTGTACCACCTGTAATGAATCTATAGACATCCCAGTCTATACTAGGTAGGTTGAAGTCGCCTCCGACTAATATAGCATCATCCGGGTACTTCTGCTATACAGAATGTAGACTCCCTTTGAATGATTCTAGAACTCCCACGGTTGAACCTGGTGGCCTGTAATAACACCCCACAATTAACTTTATTTCTCCTAGCCCTGTTAAACGTATCCAGATAACTTCACAATCACACTCTACTTCGACCTCAGTAGACACAATATTTTTGTCAACTACAATGAAGACACCACTTCCTATGGTGTCTAATCTGTCTTTCCGATACACCCCAAGTTTATTCACGATTTTCATTCGGATTTATCTTACATCCATATTTTTAAAGCTCACTACTGTTGACAGTAACAAGGAAAAAAAATTGTTTCAACTCTATATGATTAAAAACCCTACTGCACGTTACTCTCTACAGAAACAAAAAAGAATGTCTGCTTTCTAAATCGCTGTTAAAGAGGTTCGTAGAAATTTATCATTTACACAAGCTCCCTGCAGGAAGCCATGCATTGAGATCAACGAACAGAAACGTTTGAGTGCAAGCAGATTTTGAGAATTATTTCTTAAACTGATGAATAGTGTGTTTGGTAAATCTGTGCAAAAGATACTAGACATAAAGCTACCACATTCTGGGAAAGCGGATACAGAGCTCCTGCATTGATTGCCAATTCTAATATTCAAAGGAGAGTCATTATTAATGAATATATAGTTATTTAACTGAATAGGCTAACGCAATGTTTGATAAACCAAATGTTTCAAAAACCCTTCCAATGGTCTTTCATTTTTGATATTTATTAAACTACACTCCTGGAAATGGAAAAAAGAACACACTGACACCGGTGTGCCAGACCCACCATACTTGCTCCGGACACTGCGAGAGGGCTGTACAAGCAATGATCACACGCACGGCACAGCGGACACACCAGGAACCGCGGTGTTGGCTGTCGAATGGCGCTAGCTGCGCAGCATTTGTGCACCGCCGCCGTCAGTGTCAGCCAGTTTGCCGTGGCATACGGAGCTCCATCGCAGTCTTTAACACTGGTAGCATGCCGCGACAGCGTGGACGTGAACCGTATGCGCAGTTGACGGACTTTGAGCGAGGGCGTATAGTGGGCATGCGGGAGGCCGGGTGGACGTACCGCCGAATTGCTCAACACGTGGGGCGTGAGGTCTCCACAGTACATCGATGTTGTCGCCAGTGGTCGGCGGAAGGTGCACGTGCCCGTCGACCTGGGACCGGACCGCGGCGACGCACGGATGCACGCCAAGACCGTAGGATCCTACGCAGTGCCATAGGGGACCGCACCGCCACTTCCCAGCAAATTAGGGACACTGTTGCTCCTGGGGTATCGGCGAGGACCATTAACAACCGTCTCCATGAAGCTGGGCTACGGTCCCGCACACCGTTAGGCCGTCTTCTGCTCACGCCCCAACATCGTGCAGCCCGCCTCCAGTGGTGTCGCGACAGGCGTGAATGGAGGGACGAATGGAGACGTGTCGTCTTCAGCGATGAGAGTCGCTTCTGCCTTGGTGCCAATGATGGTCGTATGCGTGTTTGGCGCCGTGCAGGTGAGCGCCACAATCAGGACTGCATACGACCGAGGCACACAGGGCCAACACCCGGCATCATGGTGTGGGGAGCGATCTCCTACACTGGCCGTACACCACTGGTGATCGTCGAGGGGACACTGAATAGTGCACGGTACATCCAAACTGTCATCGAACCCATCGTTCTACCATTCCTAGACCGGCAAGGGAACTTACTGTTCCAACAGGACAATGCACGTCCGCATGTATCCCGTGCCACCCAACGTGCTCTAGAAGGTGTATGTCAACTACCCTGGCCAGCAAGATCTCCGGATCTGTCCCCCATTGAGCATGTTTGAGACTGGATGAAGCGTCGTCTCACGCGGTCTGCACGTCCAGCACGAACGCTGGTCCAACTGAGGCGCCAGGTGGAAATGGCATGGCAAGCCGTTCCACAGGACTACATGCAGCATCTCTACGATCGTCTCCATGGGAGAATAGCAGCCTGTATTGCTGCGAAAGGTGGATATACACTGTACTAGTGCCGACATTGTGCATGCTCTGTTGCCTGTGTCTATGTGCCTGTGGTTCTGTCAGTGTGATCATGTGATGTATCTGACCCCAGGAATGTGTCAATAAAGTTTCCCCTTTCTGGGACAATGAATTCACGGTGTTCTTATTTCAATTTCCAGGAGTGTAGTTTCTAGCAAAGCAGGTAAAAGCGCGTTACATAGTTTCACAGACAGCTTAATTTATCAATTTAATATTCTAAATAGTTTGGAGTACGTTGGGAGTGAAGTCCATAAACTGTCTGATACATTAGATATTCTTGGAAATGACAGAGACAACATTCCGCTGGTAAGTAAGTAGGAGACTGGATTAATGAAAGGCTGGTTGAATTGCGGACTTACTACTGAATTTCTTGACCTACGAGCTGAAATGTACGCACTCTAGACAGAACAGGGAAGTGATGGCCAGAGAAAACCTTGTGAAACAATCATCAGCTAAGGTGTTGTCAACAAGACACTATAAAAGCTGGTGGTGGCTCCATAATGGTTTGTGCTGTGTATAAGTGAAATGCATTGGGTCCTCTGGTCCTAACGAACAGATCGTTGACTGGAAAGTAGTTACGTTTGGCTACCTGAAGACCACTTGCCGCCATTCGTGCTCTCTTTGTTCCCATGACGATGTGCGATGTCACCGGGCCACGGTTGTTGTAGACTGGTTTGAAGAATATTCTGAACAATTCGAGCGAATGATTTGGGCTCTCAGATCACGCAACATGAACCGCAGTACTTAATCGAGAGGTTAGTTCATTCACAAAATACCGCAGTTATGGACGGCTATGGAGGCAGCATGGGTCAGCATTTCTGCTGGGGACCTCCAAGTCTTTTTGAGTCCAGGGCCCGTCGAGTTGTTCCACCGCATCGGGCAAAAAGAGGACCGAAATTATATTTGGAGGCATCCCGTAACTTTTGACACCTGATTATAGAAAGACCCAATCCTCATGTTCTTCCGTTTGTTGGTGTGGCGATATCGCTGTCACAGCCCTCTTAATCAGATGTTTCTTATATCTTCTTTTAATGAATCGCTCTTCCAACTCTGTAGGCTATAACTCAGTCTAAGTTTTAAGTGCGAGCATTTATTTCACATTAGATCATTGTGTCACGTCGCTTAATTTCAGTCACCAATTGAGCTCTTAGTTATCAGCCCACTATCGAAAGAATAAATATTGTTAAGTTACACCCGAAAATTTATGAAATAATAGTTGAACTGTTCGCCTATGTGTATGCTATACGTCACATTTCTACGCCCCTTAGGCCCTGAAGCAATTACCAATCCTACCTTTTGCCGCAGACTTCTGGCGCTCCGACTTTTCTATACAAGTTATTCCATTCCATCTTGGGGTGGTGGAACAGTAATCTCCTACTGCTGCTATTTAGAGGACAGTCTCTAAGACGGATGTGTTAGTCAGTGATCAGTTATCAAGCAAGAACTACGTTTTCTGTGATATCATGTTTCCCATTTTTAGACAGTATACTGGTTTTTAGCTGTTTATTACCGGGACCTTGATCGCTTGTCATGTACATACAGCTATATTTTATATTTTTGTCACTGTTACCTTTTAGCCTTATATTTGTAGCCTAATCTTTATTTTATTGCTCTATGTATTTTATTTCATTTTTACACTGTTTTTAAGCATAAGGGTTTGGTATGTCTCTGTGCATAGCTTTCGATCTGGCATGCCCTCGTTGTGTATATTTCAGTATACTCTGTTATGACTTATTTATTTTTTTAATTTATCCATTAGTATTTGAATTTTACGCCGATGTCACACTGTGCACCAGACGGCAGCGCCGCATGGCGACTGGCATTACCACTGGTCCAATATTTTACATGAGCTCCTATCATTCACATGTGTGCACTATCTGAATACGGACGGACCAGTGCGGTCGTTGTAGTTTATGGCTTTTAGCAGTTTGCGCGCAAGGTCCTCTTCTCCGTTGCTATGCCCGCCATCACCTTCATGAGGTAATACACATTTTTCGGTTTCCCCTCCCTCTACTCACGACTAATTCCTGTGATCTTATGTCTGCAATTTTTAATATTTTTTCCGTATAGGTTGCCCTTTAGTACGTTTTATGCGTGATGCCTTCTTGACAGCTGATTTTTGGCAAGAAAATTCTGATATTTTAAAGCGATTTGTGTTGCGTTTGTCTGTATGATTCAATTCCATAAGTTTTTGAAGCCTATTTTACTTTTTGTTGTAGTCCAGAATAGGACCACGCTGATTTTATTGTAATATCATCGTCCCCTTATCGCCGAAGGAACTAGTATAGGCTTGCGTATTCAAATACAGACATATGTAAATAGGTAGACTACGGTGGTGCGGTCGCAACGTCTATATAATACTGCAAGTGTCTAGCGCAGTTGTCAGATCGGTTACTGCTGCTATAACGGCACGTAATGAAGATTTAAGTGACATTGAACGTGGTGTTATAGTCGGCGCGCGCACGAACGTTTGGCCACATCATCTCGAGGTAGCGATGATGTGGGGACGTTCCGGACCACCATTTCACGAGTGTAGTATGAAAATCAGGAATCCGGTGAAACGTGACATCTCCGACACAGCTGCGGCCGGAAAAAGATCCTGCAAGAACGGGACCAACGACGGCTGAACAGGATCGTTCAACGTGTCAGAAGTGTAACCCTTCCGCAAAACGCTGCAGATTTCAAGCCTGGCCATCAACAAGTGTCAGCTCGGAAACCCTTCAACAAAACATCATCGATATGGGCTTTCGGAGTCTAAGGTCCACGCGTGTACCCTTCATGACTAGACTACACATAACTTTATGCCTTCAATGGGCGCGTCAACACCGACATTGGACTGCTGGTGACTGGAAACATGTTGCCGGGTCGGACGAGTCTCGTTTCAAATTATATCGAGCGGATGGACATGTACGGGTGTGGAGACTACGTCATGAATCCATGGACCCTGCATATCGGCAGGAGACTGTTGAAGCTCATGGAGACTCTGTAATGGTGTGGAGCGCGTGCAGGTGGGGTGATATGGGACCAGTGATATGCCTAGATACGACTCTGATAGATGACACGCACGTAGGCATCCTTTCTGATCACCGGCTTCCATTGTGCGTTCCGACGGACTTGAGAAATTCCAGCAGGACAATGCGACACTCCACACGTCCAGAATTGCTACAGAGTGACGCCAGGAACACTCTTCCGAGATTGAACACTTCCGGTGGCCACCAAACTCCCCAGACATGAACATTATTGAATCTTACGGGAATCGCCAAAGCGTGCGCTAGTAATGAGTGAATGGGCAAAAGTCTATAAGGTACATTACATAGGTAGAATTGTGGACAGTTGGGAATGTGAGTCTCACGGGAAGCGTGCAAGGGATAAGTCCCTGAAGTCGCGCTATTCATCTGTGTCCTCGGTGGCTCAGATGAATAGAGCGTCTGCCATGTAAGTAGGAGATCCCGAGTTCGAGTCCCGGTCGGGGCACACATTTTCAGCTGTCTTCATCGAGGTATATCAACAACACCTGTCGGCAGCTGAGGCTTTCAGTTAGTCATCATTTACTATTGAGCATATCTGGGATGCCTTGCAACGTGCTGTTCAGCAGAGTTCTCCACCCCGTCGTACTCTTACGGATTTATGGACAGCCCTGCAGGATTCATGGTGTCAATTCCTACAACACGGCTTCAGACATAAGTGGAGTCCGTGCTATGTTATATTGCGACACTTCTGCGGACTAGCAGGGCCCCTACAAGATATCAGGCAGGTGTACGAATTTCTTTGGCTCTTTGTTGTATTTTCAGATAAACCGATGATGCCCTCTCCGAGCGAAACGCATCTTTCTTATGTTAATAAGCATTCTGCAACCTAAGACTGTTTATTTTTTTACGTAGTAAATTTCCTATAGGCACAATGGTATCGCCTCCTGCGACAGTGTGTAGTAGAGGATCGACTTGGTGGAAGCAGAGTACACAGGTGAAGGTTTCATTTTCAGCTGCCATCAAGACTTGAAAACTCGAGGCATATGCCAGAATCTAATTTGACAGCTTCGTCTGACATGATGCTCACCGGAATGAGACTCGGTGCTGACACATACGAAACAAACACACGACGTGCAGCTTTCGCAGGCGTGCGCGGGACGCAGTGGGGGACGGTCAGAGACAGGAAAGGCGGTCCGCGTGACGTCGCAGCCAGTATTTGAGCCCGGCAGGCACGGCCAGTCGCTGCCCGCGTCCTTCCTCGCGGATTGACGCCGTGGCAGGCGGTATGAAATTTTCACTGTGCGCACGTCGCGCCGCTTTATTTTCCAGTCTGCTGGCAGCCCTGCAGACAGAGTGATGGCCGCTGCCCTTTGACACGGCGCCCGTCAGCCTGACAGCAGCCACGGGTTTCGCCAGCTCAATCCGCGCGCCGACGGCCATAGGTTTTCAACCTTGCTCTCGCTACACCGCGATTCTTCTGTGGAGATAAAAGAGAAACAACATCACGTACTCTGAATTACGTTGACGTACTTCACTTTTGTTTCCAACACACACTTTAGAGATGGGGCACGAAAAATGTTTGAGAAGCTGCATGTTTCATTTGAGTATACAAAACACGAAAATTTATACAGATAAAAATGTAAATGTTCGTTTGTTCAGTACTTTAAATCTCCGATAGTTCTTCACGGATTGCTTTGAAATTATCACACAACATTGCAATCACATACGATCGTATTTTTCTGTACCTACTGGAGCGCCCTCTAGCATAATAGACATACATACAGGGTGACAGTTATTCAACTAATGAAATAAAATCGTCATAACTTGTGAACGGTATGCGTTAGGACATTCAAACTCCACGGATGGCCGTGGGGCATGATGGGAATTAGTATGATCATGCGCACGCGGCTTGTTATTATCAGCCATTTTCATTTGGATGGATTCATCAATAAGCAAGACTGGCGCGTTTGGGGGACTGAGAATCCGTATTTTGCGATTCACTCTCAACGGGTGATTGTCTGGTATGGAATATACACTTACGGAATAATCGATGCGATGTACCTTGATGCCACGATAGCTACCGAATGATACATGAAGATTTGAAGACATGATTTCATCCCCAATATCCAAAGTGACCCAGATTTCGGCAAGATGTGGTTCACGCAATATGGAGCTCGACCCGAAGCAGTAGAGAGTTTGATGTCCTGCAGGAGCACTTCGGGGATAGCATTCTGGCTCTGGGGTACCCAGATTGGCCGCCACATTCTCAGGATTTGAACGCATGTGACTCCTTTTTGTGGGGCTGTATTAATGACAAGGTGTATAGTAACAACCCAAAAACCATACCTCAGCTGAAAACAGCCATTCAGGAGGTCATCGAGAGCGTCGATGTTCCGACACTTTAGCGAGTCATGCAGAATTTCCCTAATTCGTCTGCACCACATCATCGACAACGATAGCAGACATATCGAACATGTCATAACCTAAATCTGCATATCTGTAGTGACGTTTACATGTTGAATAATGTGTGTGAGCGCCGCAGTTTGTAGCTAATTTTGTTATTTTTTTCATATAGTTCAATAATAAGTCTCACTGTATATAAAAAGTATAGGTGAAAAGTTGTTACCAAAAATCTCGAAAAGCGCTTGACCGACGTACTTGTAATTTTTATTCGCTACTCTAACGAACATTCGAACA
Organism: Schistocerca americana; assembly: GCF_021461395.2. Taxonomy (NCBI): domain Eukaryota; kingdom Metazoa; phylum Arthropoda; class Insecta; order Orthoptera; family Acrididae; genus Schistocerca; species Schistocerca americana. The sequence continues at coordinate 157,468,209 of NC_060122.1, forward strand.
GATAGGGTCTATATATTTTTAAAATATATCCGGTATATAAATGTATTACAACAGATAATGCGAAAACGCTGTTACCCAAAATCTCAGAATGTTCTTCACCAATACATTTCTGGTATTTACGTAATGCTCTAACGAACTTTCACATTACCATGAGGTGAATATTGTTTAATATACAAAGTGTTTCAAAATTACACGCACGAACTTCGAGGGCATGTAGATGGTGTTTTTAGGAACAAAATGAGCACAGGAACACATGTGCGGAAACGTCATCCAACGATACTATTAAGCACTAGCGGTTGATTTCTTTGTATATGCACCAGTGATTCCATGATGATGTTACAAACTTACAAGGATGAAGCGAAGGATAAATGTATCAATTTGAGGTGAGGGACCCTGGTTCGGAAACGAACGAGCAAAAAGTTATAAGCGAAAATTGTTCTGATACGCCTGTGACAGTGATATACATGTACCGGTACTGTTGTTGCTAAGATTGTAGGGTAAACTTCTTTCAGAGGTGACAGTATAGACCTAAACACGAAAAAATGTCCAGAATTCATGGGCTCTAAAACGCATACCTGAGGAGCTACGAGCACCTCTTTATCTCTGCTACTGTGAAACACATCTTCTCTGTTGAGCGAGTGCCAATACTTCTTAAAGTACGCAATTTAGAGCCCATCTGTACCACTCTTTTTCTGTTTTGATCTATATTACCACCTCTGGAATTTAGCATACCCAACAATCTTAACAACACCACCGGTGCATGTATTCCATCCAGCTTCAGAGGTACCAGAACGAATTTTGCTTATAAATTTCGAGTCGTTCGTTTCCGGACCAGGGTCTCTCACCTCACGCTAATAAATTTATCCTCCTCAATCACCCTTGAAAGCCTGTAACATCATCACGGAATCACACTGAGGCATCCGCACATTTGCGGACACAGGTTCCTATCTTCACTTTGTCCCTCAGGCCACCTTTCACGTCTCTTCAACATTTGTCATTGTAATTTCCAAACACACTGCATAAAACGTATTAGTATTATTGTAATATACGTGATATTCGGGATATAAGTGCTGATATTTCTACTGGATACTGAGAACAGTGCGCTGAACAACGCACCAACTTTTACTTCACTTGCAGACTAACAATTATAGCTATTAGGAGTAGTGTTTTTTAGGTTGGGTAGTACCTCAATGTATGTGTGCCATAAGCAAGGTCAGGTAATGAAATGCAGACATATGTGCGCAGAAAGGGAATTGTATACTGACAGGCATAGTTCATTTCATGGCACAGTTACAAAAGTGTAGGAAACATACAGTACGTCACATTATGTGTTTGCAGGAAGACTGTTAGAGGCAGAGAAAAAGAATTAACACACTGAAGTGGGTCCGTACATATTAAGACACCTCTTATCACCTATGCCGCTAATACCATGTATAAAGGGCAGTTCTTTTGCTAAACATCTCCAAAAATTCTTGACTAATGTAACTGAAATTTTTACATGCTACTCGAATAATCGTTCAGATAGACACAGGCTATATATTTTTATATGTGTAAGATACAAATGTATAATACTGTATAATAGGAAGAAGCTGTCAGTAGAAATCTAGAAAAATTTCGACCAATTTGCTACTCGATAAACTACTGAAATTTCATTTCGGTACAGGCTATATTCTTTTTTAAATAGGAACGCAGAAGTTTTTTGTTACAACTGACTGCCCCAAAGAAAATACTGCTGTTTGCTGTGCTATAAATGTGTGTGGCTTTGTTTTCTTTCTCTCAGTCAGTTTTAATTATGATAGGACAGTTGAACCATTAGAAAAAAGTTTTTCGATACGTATTCTTTCTCATTGCACATATTTTAAAATAAAAATTGCATACGGAAGAATATGCTGATTGGTTCCCTTCCTCGCAGTCGGATTTCATACGAAACAGAAAAGTTGTATTTATGGCTTATCGGCCTACGTTTGAATATTGCTACATAATCTGAATCAGCTATTACAATAAAAAAGGCTGAAGGTCAGAGAGATGGCCGGAAGTATGAGACAAACAGTAGGAAGAGGGGGGGGGGGGGGGGGGAAGGATGAGGAGGCAGACAAGGAGAGGGGGAGTAGGAAATGGGAAGTTAGGGGGGGGGGCAGTAGGAGATTAGGAGCTATATCCAATTTCCACGCATATACAGCGATTGCGAGGCACTGTTATGTTTGCTATTGTTTAATAACACAAGTACTTGTATGAGGCTCAGAGGTTGGCAACGGCAGAAGACTTAAAACGTCGTCCACTTAAGAAAAAAAGGCAACGTCTAAACTGCCTACCTGCCCATGGAACAAATGGAACGCAACGAAAGCGGTAATAATGCGCAACATAAGAGAAGGCTCGATCACACTTGTGAAGCTGATCACATAAATCTGATCATAACAAAACTGACACAGCTCAAGGATCAGGATACATCTTAGAATATAAGCTGCGAATTGGTTTATAGGTATAAAAAAAGGAAAATACAATTTATCGTGAACATTCCTTTTTTTTAAATTTTTGTACCGACTAGTAACGTCATTTTCAATGTGATGAGGTTTTAGCATGGTACACGTTAAAAGGACGGATCTGCTGAATTGTGCTCTTATATATCAAGGTATACCATTCTGTGTTGCCCAGGAATCCAAGTTAGAAGCCTCAATCATGTAGTTCCTTCGTACATTGGTAATCGTGGGTAACCTTGGGGATGTTGGTGAACAGAAAGCCCCATAGCACCATTATAACATCAGACATTGCCCAAATTTGACTCCCTAACTCGAGGTAGATGGTGAACCAAACATATATAAGTACTTAAGTAACTTGCATTTGGCACTGAAATCGTAGAAGCTAAGTGCACTGCCATTTGTTATCAAGTTATTTGCTTAATAACCATATCAAGTTTTAAAAAGTAAGAAAACAAATAACTTCTGATATTCAGAACAGCAGTCTAATGTTGATATGAGAGAGAGAGAGAGAGAGAGAGAGAGAGAGAGAGAGAGAGAGAGAACTGCAAATGAAGAAAAGCGGTAGATGAACATGACGGTGTTTTGCTTACCCTGTAGCTTGTAATAAATTTACGTGTACCGGTACCGTATGCCCATATCGGACGGCATTCATCATTACCGAGGGTAATTTGAAGGCTGTACCTTATGGGGACAGTATCATCCAACTTACTGCCTTACCATAAAGTTGTCATTTTGGTGATGGGCTCGTTTTTCAAGACGATAATGCACGCGCACACCACTCCGAGCTCGTGAACACCTTCCTTCCGGGCGCAGCAAATCAGCAATCAACCGAAAGGAATGCCCAGTGATATCTATAAACGAGTCCGAAACCATTGTGAAAAATGGTTCAATTGGTTCTAAGCACTATGGGACTTAACATTTGTGGTCATCAGTCCCCTAGACTTAGAGCTACTTAAACCTAACTAAAGGACATCACACAAATCCATTCCCGAGGCAGAATTCGAACCTGCGAACGTAGCAGCAGCTCAGTTCCGGACTGAAGTACCTAGAACCCCCTCGGCCACAGCAGACATATTGAAATTTGCAACGCATCGTCGCAGAAACTGTCATTACACACTGAATGACCTTCATTTTCGATGAAATCAACACGTCTGATCAGTAACTTCTTGGCCACCTGTAGTGCAGCAAGGAAAAAAGTATCTAAGCACGATAAACTGAAGTGAATGGAGGGACATGGTACCAGATGCTATGTAGAAACAGGTCTATGTATCATGAATGTATACAATTGGCCACTTTGGAACAGACCGCTTTTGTTTTAGTTACTATATCACTATAACTTCGTTTTTATTGTCATTAGTATAATTCTATCTTTCCTCATTCCTCTTGAAAATGAACCTACATACTGTTGAGACAACCTACGAGTTTTTACAATCAATTAGCCAGTCGATTGGTTTTTTGTTCTGTAATGTTCTCTCCTCGTATCCAGATTTTTAGTGAATCTGTATTCGGAGCAGTTGAGTTGGGGGTGGTACAGGTGCAGGCGGTCAAGCTTAGGAGCTGGTGAAGGTGGCTGTCATACACCCTAACGCACTAGAGACGCAGCGTTGTCTGGACTCGTGTTTATTACTTGTGATTTTTCACCGCGGACTGTCTCCTCTAGCGTGGCGGAAGGCGTCCGGAAGTACACTCTTGGGTTTGACAAGGAATGTGATACAGCGTTGTGTCAGCTGTGGCTGTTGTGCAGGTCAGGAGCCAAGAGTGATGTCATGCAGGTGGCCTTGGCAGGAGTCTGTAGGGGGCAAGCCATGTGCGGCCTGCCCCAGCACTCTAGAAGATCTACACGTGCTTATGCGTGTGGTGACAACATATCATGGAGGGTGCTTGCTGTGATGGCAGAAGGCCAAGACTCCAGCATGCAACAAAGCTTACACCCATGTAGGCAGTGCCATGCGCAACGAGGGAGGCAGTGTCAGGCACAGCCTGGAAGGCGGTACACTTGGTATATCCCTTCACCAGAGAAGACTCAGGATCATTCACTACCATTATCAGGTGACCAACAGCACTGACAGACTGCAGTAGCTAAATTCTACAACAGACAACTGGCCACAGTCTTGGAGGCAATATGTTTTCTCTCGCAGCAGGTAGTTTATCAGCATTCGTAAACCAAGTTATGGTGCCAATAGTGAGGCTGTCGTTCCCTTGGAATCAGAGAATCAGACCGGATGACCAGACTCTGAGACTGAGGTTTCTGAAATGTGTAAAATTATGCGGAATGTAACGTCAGAGCGTCCGGCGATGCAGTCATTTACGCTGTGGCCCAGATGAGCTCGGATGTTACACGATGTGGCTCCGTACTGGGAGGCTCGTTGAAAGATGTACTGGGTGTTGTCATACTGTGCCATTTAGCACTCCTTGAGTACAGCATGAATCCGTGTTGCAATGTGTTACGCGCGCGCCTGGGATTGGATCTTACCTGCAACAGTTCAGTCGTTTTTCTCAGTGGAATGGAACAGTCGAATGAAATTAATGTCCACTGCCACGTCGTCCATGTCAAGTTTGTCTCTCTCTCTCCAGATTTGTGTCGTTTCTTTTACTGTGAGACAACACGGTGACCCAAGACTTAGGATGGTTACATCAGTTTTATGAATGTTTTCCCTCAGTCTCCGGGTCTCAGTGGTTTGACTCACATACTTTTTCAGCCTTTTTTTAGAGTTGAATCATAAAAGAGTTGTAACCATTTTATAGTTTGATATCGTATCTTATTTGAAGAAGACACGAATGAAATGTATATTTCTAATAATTAATTACTTACAAAATTTAGCTGTTTATTTAAGTACTACTTTTTGAGACTTCTGGCCTAGATCTTCGGATGACTTTAAAATGTTTATCCTTGGTGTTGCTTTATGAAATGTTGTTAAAATAAATGAACAATTATTTTTATCTAAATTTATTGAACATCTGTCCCTCTCTTTACGCTAGTTTGCACCCATCAACGATATTTCTCTTTTGGTAATTGCTGAAGCGACAAGAACAGATAACATATAAGATACATTTTCTACATTCACTGACAACTTAATAACTTGCTTTTTAAGCTTATACTGTCACTTGTAGAAATAGTTTTTTTGAGAGAAATATTTGTCATCATATTTTTAATTTTTTAAATGAATATAGTTACAGAATATGAGTCATAATTGCAGATAAGGTACATCGTACTGAATTTATCTTTAGGATCACTTCTTGTCCCGTCATATGATTGCTTTCCTTTCCACAGCATTGCACCTACCGACATTTTCATCCATACGCGAAGTTCGCTATTAAGTAAATGGCTACTCATGAACATGGACGGGAAACTGAATTAAGAGCTACATCTTGGCATTGAATAAAAAGAAAATATCGTAATGACAAGAATAAGGAAGATCTTCGTGGGTTATATTATTTTGTGTTCTGTATACAGAGATTTTGTCAATGTTTCCAGTATCTGAGAGTATGGAGACACCTGCATTGTGAAATTTTGCAAGAGGAAGCTCTAAATGTCATGTTTAATTAAAAGCACTCTTCTTCTATACGTGTTGTCTGCAACCGCTCACAGTGTTAAAACAAGATATTGAGATTTTGGTCAATGGAGCTAACCACATCCCACTTACTGCGCAAATCGCTCTATGTTGCTCGTTCATAAGTAAAAGTAACCTGTTTTATTATCCCTTATACATCTGGCATTAAATGACATTATATTGTAAGGTAAGACAGTCATTTACTACTGATTTATTGGCACACGTTAAGAGCTAGAGTGCTATAAAAATAAGGTTTCAGGTTTTTTGAATCCACTACTTGGTATGTGCGCTGGTTGATATACCTCTGACAACAATGATGGTAAAATGCAATATACTGTTCAGCAGGTTTATTGGTTTTACTTGGATATACCATTCAATTCTATTGAGGGGGATACGGATGATGAAGTTTGGGCAAAGCTACTGTCGTTGTTGGGAAGCACTGTGCCATGTAGACAAGGACGGTCGGCTTGTCGCTCATGGTCCCCAGTCCGCTGCTTGTGTCTAGGCTTGCGTGACAATCATTCTTTCTATTTTTAAATCTCAGGCTCTTTATATAAAGAAGGACAGAGAGTAGAGAAAGCTTCACGCTGCATCTTACTCCCCAGTTAGAAACGTAGTCTGTGTTCCTGGGCTTTCATTGTTATTAAGCATACTCGAATAGGCCTTTTGGAAATACTCCCACCTACTGTATAAGTACAGTGTAAGGTGGAATGTACTGGAGAACCTCTGAAATATCATCTTCAGAAAATAGACCAATATTATTTTTTATATTCTAATCTATGCTTTTGCACCGGCACTACCGTTTGGTGTAGGAAAAGTCAGTTTTGGTGCAATATTTGCGACCATGCAAGTTACAGCCAGACGCGGGCCTGTTTACGGTGAGTTACGCTCACCAGCAGTTGCGAAGTAAAATAGAGGTCACAGGGGCGTAGAACCACTGGAAAAAGTACGCGCAGCAGTTTGCATGGTGCAAGTCGCAGGCACAAAGGGCCCACTGGCCAAGCTAAGTGTTATGAGTACATGACGTGGAGGAACGCTTTTAGCAAGACAGAGGCGAACAGCCGTATACAAATAGGTGCTAGTCACTAACCAAGCATTGAAGTGAGACAGCTCTCCTGCACGGTGGGGCGTGTCACACCGCTGGCTACACACAGCAACAGATGAGACACCAGCGTTCCAATCCACGGCAGGTCTCTGGATCGACCCTCTGAGGCCAACGCAGGGTCCGTAGCCAGCCAGCGGGGGACCACTCCACGGTTCACTACCGCGGGCGGTCGTCTTGGCTGCCAAAATGCACCAGAGACGTCCAGGGCGAGAGCTGCAGATTCAGCTGCCGGATCGCGGGCGCTTGTTGCCGCCGCGATCTTAGCCACGCCAGCGAGGAAGCACGTAGCCGAGCCGCCTTGCGACTTCCTGGCGAGTGGCGCAGAGGCAAGGGGAAATGGAGGCCGCCGAGTCGGCTGCCGGCGCATCCTGACATAGCCGCAACTCTGCGGCCGTACAAGGCCGACACACCACAGGGTGTGGCCCAGGTCGCTGACGCAGCCGTTCCGTGCCAAGCTGTTTCGTAGACAGCAAAGTGGTGTCCTCATGGCATGGCGGGAAACGGTGACGCAGACCAAGGGGAATGCGGCACGACGGTTGGAAACAATAAAACACTTGGAAAGCTCGGACAAGTCTTAATACGGTGTCTTCTGCCTCTTCCTACAACATTTGGTGTTTCTGTTACATTTGGTGACAGAAGTTGCTACTACACTTTCAATAAAACCAGCTTACCATCAAACTTTACACTTGTTTTGCTTCTGCCACCTACCGGTTCTGCACATGATACTATCGCATTCATATGATATGATAAAATTAGAACAGAATCCACTCTGTCGTTATGCATCTGCATAAAGAACTTTATCGGATCTACTCCTTTGCTGCTTATTGTCTGTGAGTTCCTATCAAGACTTCTCATCTCGGTATCTTCATTTTGTACTGGCTCTGTCGGCTCTGTTCACAGTATTTAAAGTGTCCATTATCACAGTATGTACTTTAGTCGATGGTAGTACTATTGTCACTGTTCAGTTCACCACCATTCATATTGTCACCATCACCTCCGTCCATTGTGACTCACTACTGCCAATCTCAATTTCCGCACTATCATAAGGTACTGTCATTCTCTTACTTATACTCTTTCTTGGACGTTCTTTGTTTTTGAATAAACGATTACTAAATCTTGCCTTGTTTACAACAGACTGGGGCTAAGATCCTCAAAGCGATGACGAATACATTAAGCTATACTTGAGACAAGCCGTCTGTACTGGAAATAGTTAAGGTACTGTATTTGTAGTACCTTGTTTGCCAAATGTGGTAAAATGTTTCATATATAATGCTGAAAGTTGAGACAAGAAGTCGTGAAAAATGGATGTCAGTAAATTTTTAGAAATTTAATAAAAATATTAAAAATTTAGGTAAATGCAAAACGCATACATAAATTTGAAGAGGAATGCGCCTTCTATTTTGGAACAAATAAAATACAAAAATACCTGTCCTTCATTTCCTGGGCGCCGATCACCTCAATTTTATTTTGAATTCTAAATAACATGCCTATGATACAAATATAGATTCCTTATTTCCAATACCCATTTCACCTTTAAAAGATAGGGTGCATCCAAACAAGTTAAACGATTTGAACGTTTCTATTGACAATGGCTGTATTACACCTAGGTTTGTCATTTTAACGCCATAGCTAAATTCATGCTTTTCGAGATACTGAGTTAAAATATTTCAGCTATAAGCAATTATTCCTGAGGGGCTGTTTGTCAAGACTACTTACGGACTTACATTTGGATGAGCATCAGAGAATAAAACCATCACGACAGATTTATCACGAAATTTGTGTAATTACTAGTATTTTTTAATTAATGTAACATACCATCTACATACGAATTAAAAAATATCAAGACATATGAATCTATTGAATGCTTTAAGTATCCTGTACATAATCAACTTTATTATTGATATTGTCATTATTTTACATTGTTCAAGCATTAATGCATTATATGAGTATAGATTTTGTGTGCAAAACAAATTTTGCTTTTCTAGCAAAGATTTTTTTTTGTTTTTTTTTTTTTTTTTTTTTTTTGTTTGGCGTCAGGAACGAAATGTCTCCGCATTATTTGCCGTTTTCTTCTTCCCCCGTTTAAAAATTATCTCAACAATAGGGAGATTTCACTTTCCTAGTACTACCCTTTGGTTCCTACAGATATTGTCGTTTCGTAAACAAGGAATGTATATTTCACAATTCTGTATTTGTTTGATCACTTTCTGAAGCCTTCTGATATTTATTCTGTTTCACTGTTCGTTAACGCAAGTTATAATGATGGTTCTAACAGATAAGCATCAGTCAATTTCTGAGCTCGCAGGTTTTTTATTTCATTTATAGTTGGTTTAATTCATCAGATTATGGATTCTGTCTGTCAGTTAGTAAATACGTAATACTGTAAGTGAGTAACTGCACTGGCTACAAGAATTAAGATGTCTATCCCGTATTAATTCACTCTCTTCTCTGGTGGCAATTTTGCATCTGATATTTTCTGTAGTTTAGCAGGGTCATCATGAGCCAGGGAGAAAAGAGAGCAGTAGGTTAGTGACTCAGGGTTCGGTCGAGCTCCCCCTTCCCCCCTCTGCCCCCTCCTCCCCCTTGTGAGTTTCGGCTCGTCTTTCAAAAGTGAAAGTGAAGCGCTGGGGAGAAATATCTCACACAACGGGGCAAACATTGTTTATCTCTGTCACTAAGTAATCACCTCCCGGAAGCTTCTCTCATAATGACCCTGTGGAGAATGGAGATCTGACTTCTATCCCATAACGTACCACAGTGGACATTTTGGCTTGTGCAGAATTTTGGTTTCTACAAGCTGTGTCGTCTGGTCAAAATACATTAAAATCTTCGTTATTCCCCGATGAGTAGCCTTCCGAGAACGCAGTGCTTTGGGAAGTGAGTCTCAGATAGAGATCTCTGTGCCCCGTGAGATGAAACGCAGCTGCATTCTGTTCAGGAATTCTTTTGTTTCTTTGTAAAGGCGATCGGCCGACATTCCACTCGACTCGGCGTGGGGTGAACACCCCCCCCCCCCCCCCCCCCCGTCCCCACCGTCCCGTCCGAACTCTTGTAAACGCCTCATTGGTTAACAGCGAGAAAGTAGCAAAAGAGAAGAAGTCAAACAGACAGTTTCCAATAATTTCAGACGTGCAGACGAGCAGTTCTGTTCACACGCCAACCGAAACTACTGCGCAAACGTCAACACTATCAACAGGTACCACTACATAAACGCCCAATACGCTTCGGAGAGAAAGTCAGATATCTCGGTGTTTGGCTGGACCGGAAACGTACATGGGAGAACCACACGGAATACGATTCCCACAGAGCGCATGCGAGGCTCAAACAACTCTACCCAATGCTCAGCAGGGAAATTACTCTGCCTAGGAGGGTGTCGAGGTCCATATACATGACACTGATTAGACCTCTGATAACGTACACAGCTCGTTCCTGGGGATACGCAGCTCCTACTCGCCTGCGCCGATTGCAAATCATACAGAACAAAGTGCTACGCATCATTAGCAACGATCCATGCTACACATGCTCCATGGATCTTCTCGATGAATAGCACCTTGGAACCCTCAAGGAAGTATTCAAAAAACACGCCACACGACTATAGAGGAACTTAAGACACTCCAACAGTCCTTTCATCCTTACTCTGGGAAACTATGATCACAACCATGGGTGGAAGCATAAGCGGCCAAAGACGTTATTAGTTAGGGCATAACGACCTATGGTAAGCTAACACAAACCCACAAAGGACAACGTCGGCAAGCCCCTGAATATCAGCAGCGTTGACTGGATATGCCAGCTGCTATTAAACCCGGCCAATAGGCTGCAGCAGGGAAAGCGACAAGCTCGGACACTGACGCACTAACAAACCGGCAACATTACCTACACTGTGAATCTGATATATGACCTATCGGACACAAAACGATGATGAACCTAACTGTTACAGGTTATCCGACGCTGACCGAGAAATCAACACCGGCATCCAGCGGCAGCCGCCGAGTAACACCACTGCATACCGACAAAGGTATCGACCTGAAATGATACTACTAACAAAGCTTACCCTTGCATGAGCTGTAGCAGGCACCAAGAAAACCGCTACTGCTCTTAACATCCCGACCCAACTATCGCAGAGGTCTTTTTCTCATGGCTCTTACCTTGGTACTTTTTCTCTCTGCCCTTCAATCCGCTATCCTTCGTTCGACCCAGTCTATCTCACACGAGCGCTGTAGTGTTTCCTTTACTCGGGATTCAGCCGTGAAAATATAAAATAGAAAATCTGGTTAGGTTTTGAATTTTGGTGGTTTCAGTTACGGATAAGGCGGACTTCGTATTATTGATTGAGATAGTGCTGTAATTTGACCGTGCATGGCAGACCGGGTCGGCAACACTACAAAAAGCGACTGTACGGAAATAGCATGAGAAACTAGTGGAAATTTACCTTATAATCTCATTAGAAACGCAGTACTAATTACAATATAGTCTTCATGGCTGTCCTCCTAATTCCCTTGTAGGACGACCATCTTTCACTTTTCTCCGTCTGTTGAAAACTTCTTCAAGTTGTCACTGTCATGATCAATTCACAAATTTGGCGATAACCACCTCGAATCAATATTGAAACATCCTCGCTTTGTAATATAATTTTAATTTCCACCCAAAAGCACATTCAACACAGCGCGGAAAAATACACGTCTTTCGAATCAAGACAAGAGAGAGAGAGTAATCAATTAGCTGTTAAAAAGAAAACCTACGCAAAAGTAAAAAAGATCAAAATTATTCATAAAAATCGGTCGCTGGCGCAGCGCTCTTCTGCGTACGCGATCGTGAATTATATCTTTGTACTGGCGGAGGCGCGGTAGTCAAAGTACAACTACAATGCCTCCTCTACTGACACGCTCCGCAAGCGAGCGTGGCAGTATAGAAAATTTACATACATACATATATATGAGAAAATAAGAAATTTACATAGTACAAAAAATATTTCTGAGCACAATTCTCTTTGCATATCAGTCTCTGTATACAGTCTTTTTGATGTTTATCTTCTTTAGGAGTCGTAACATTAATGTCTTTGAATTGCGGCGTATTATCGTTGCTTAGCACAGCGTTTGAATTCAGTTCACATGATTCGTGTTTACAATGGAATTAATTCGAACAATAAGTGTTTCTATTATATTGCTCCAATGTCTTTAAACGTAGTATCGGCTTCTGAGTGTGTGTGTACTGCCTGGCTCTCTTGCGTGTGACTTGAAGAAAATCCAAAGTTTGTTCATTGTGTCAACAGGAAATTGTGATCTCCAGCAGTCGAATTTTGGTGGCGTCCACCGGGGTATAAATGGTCAATGAGGGCACAGGAAACACCTCACTGCCTACGACAGGTGATGAGCTTGTCCTTTACACCAACCTGAAGACCTGCCGGCTTCCACTACACCATACACTTCAAGGCATATTGACACTACGTAAATATTTCTTGACCAGTGTTCCATCACGTTGGTTTCTTCTTTGCATTTTCAGTTCCATTTAGATGAATCATGTGGTACATGCACAAGTCCTTTGCAGTTTATTAACATCTCCTTAAAATACATTTCTTGATATAATAAGTGCATAAATATACAAATATTTAAATTAATCTTTACATGAGATATTTACATTGTTGTCATGTAGTACATATGCAGAATTAAATGAAAAATATAGTAAATTTTTGCGTTACATTCAATATTATTGTGCTGACATGTGAATTACATTACATTCAGATTGAAATATACATTTTATTTATTTTGTTAGCTCATTCTTTTTCCTTTCTTTCCATTTTTTGTTCCTTTCCTTTTCATTACACTTGCAACATTTTAAGATAATTGTGGCAACTCGCTAGAACATTCAACTTAAAATTCTTCTTGCTTCCTGGAAAAAATTTACACATATTTCAAGCTTCAAGACAGCCCTCTGTAGGAGGATAGGTTTATGGGATATTTGCTAACTACTTTATAAATAGTAGTAAAGTTATCTCCTACAGTTGATTACACAAAATATAATATGATAGACAAAATACATGTTTACTTAATATAATGTAAAATTTCCTATACCTAATACCGTTTCTGAGTGTGGTGTCCCCACTATTGTTGTTTCTAAGAGTGGTACCCCTCTATTACCGTTTCTAAGAGTGGTGCCCCTCTAAATATCTTAGGATCCTATAAGTATATATATATATATATATATATAGTTCAAGTCAATCATGTTCCTATAAAGTTTGTGTAGTTCATCTCCTTCCTTTCATGAGTATCAAGCAACATAAATAAATGTTTTGCTTAATAAATAAATAAATCTTCTTAGATAATTGCTGCTGCATTGCATGCTGTATATCCATTCTGTATTTACCTTGTGGTACCTGTAAAACTCTATTCATAAATAAATATGTGTGTATGTCTCTCCATACTGTCAGATAATCAAAAATTATATAAAATCAAATACTTCATCAACATGTATAATTTTTTTTTAAAGATAGGGATGAGAGTGTGAGCCGCAACAGAGGACTGACGTTTTGTTTTCTCCTTATTTTCCTTTCTATTTAATGGTGCATTAGTTCAGTACAGTAGATGAGCTTTAATTATGCCATTAGATGACTGCCAAATATGTTCTCTTAAATAAGGCTTCCAATCTGAAGTGTCAAGCCTACATAACTCCAAAAATTTCATTACAAGTTCCCATTAGATTAGGGTTAAAGTGTTATAGATTTAAATCTTCTGGTATATTTTCAACAGTGGCTGCTGTAAATAATTCTTTCCACGTAAATCTATACTTTCACCTTTAGTTATAAGAATATATAAGACATCACATAAGTTATTATCTCAGGCATACCAGTCTTTCAATAAAAAATATTCTTTCACTACTTTCATTCTGTATTCCATGAGTACATGTGATATAGCGTTCAAATCTAGTTTCTTCCCTCTCAACATATTCTCAATTACTCATAACATTCTCACCTATCCAATATTCATTCTTCACAAAATAACATATACTTAATCCTCAGCATTATATATATATTTTCCTCTTATTCATCATCACTTACTTTTTACTGCAATAATAATAATAATAATAATAATAATAATAATAATACCCTTTTCTCATCTTATATTCCTTTTACCTCTCTCCATATTACTATTTGTCCTCTTATTAAACTAAAATTACATTCACTCATCTCATTCAGTCACTCACATCACTCATGTCAACATTACTATTATCACATGCCTCCTAAAGAAAATAATTCTGTTTAGTTCTCTGCCTCCTCTAATGTGTATATGCCTCCTCTAATGTGTATATGCCTCAATAGCAACTCCTTTTAGAACCAAATATCTTATTAGCTATTGGACGGATCATATTGCTTTTTAGACTTACCTGCATTCATTAGATTGTAAGTATCTGCATAACTTCAATGTAGGCTCGTCATAGCTGTATATCATATTAATTATCTTCTTCTCATTAGCTAACATTTTACTGTATGTATTTTTTCAAATGTCTGTGTGGATGTAGACCTCTGGGTTTATGTGTTAATGGATATTCTAATGAATAACAGCCGGGGTGTGGAATATTTGCAATTCGGTATGGTCCAGAGTATAAGACCTGCCATTTCCTGTTTAAATGTTTCAGTTTTGTGGGTTTAGGATGTGTTCTTAGTAAAACTAACTCATCAACTTGAAATGTTTGTGCTTTCCTGACACCTCTGTCATATATCTGCTTTCTTTCCTTAGCTTTGTCACATAATGTTGTGTAAGCTTGTCTTACCTTTTCTTCTAAACTAACATGATTTGTTGTCGCTGTAAATTTAGGTAAAGGGTCCGTCCATTCATTTCTTTCCGTTTTATCCATAATTAATTCGGTTGGTGTGTATCCAGTAGAAATGTGAGTTAAATTGTTCACTATTTGTTCAAATGGTGCTAAGTATTCTACCCATTTTGTGTGCTTCTATGGTGTGTGTGTTCTCATAAACTGTCCAAATTCTCAAAATGTTCATTCTACCGGGTTTCCTGCCGCGAGAAATCTTGAAATTAAAATATGTTTAACATTCTGTTCTTCAATAAAAGTCTTCCATTTTGAACTGGTAAAATATGCTGCATTATCCGTGATCATAACTTCAGGTTTTCCTATTCTTACAAAATAATCTGTTAATAGACATCTGGTAATAGCAGTGGTAGAAACTGAACGTAAAGCATATAATTTTAAATATTTTGTGAAAACATCTAACACAGCAAGGATGTATTTCATTCCTCCACGTGCTTGTGGATAGGGTCCTGCAATATCTAGAGAAATTAGCTGTAATGGCCTCTTAGGTATGATTGGATGTAATTCATTCATGCTTGTGCAATTAGAATATTTGGCTTTCTGACATATGATGCATTTCCTAATATTCCTCAATACTCTTCGCCTTAAATTTGGAAAATAGTAATATTGTATAATCTTATCTGTACATTTGGTTACGCCATAGTGTCCCCAAGTTCTGTGTGTAAATAAAATAAAATCATCAACATGAGCTTCTGATAAGCAAACACTCCAATGCTGTGATTCAGGGTTTCGTCGGTGAAATAGTACTTCTTTGTGTAATGTGTAATATTTTTCAAGATGTGGGTCTATTCCTGCACGTAATTTATTCTTTATCTGGATCCACCTGAGATCATTGTCCTGCAATATGGCTAACTTCCTGCACATGAGTGAAATATTGAAATCTGATGTTTGTTCTGTCACATCTGAAAATTCTTGCAGGCCTTGTGGCAAACGAGATAGAGCATCGGCTGTAATGTTGGATTCTCCTTTTATGTATATAATATCAAAATCATATTTTTGTGGTGATGCACACCAGCCTGCAAGACGTGAATGTAAAAACTTGCATGATAGCAGGAAAGAAAGAGCTTGATGATCGGTATAAAGCTTTGTACGTTTTCCCCATAGAAAGTAGCGAAACTTGCGAAATGCCCATACTATGGCAAGTGTTTCGCGCTCGGTCACTGAATATGACTTTTCGCATTCAGTGAGCGTGCGGCTAGCAAAACTGATAGGTTTGATGGCTGTTCATTCATTTTCTAAATGAATTTGGAATAAAAATGCTCTGAGCCCATAGGAACTTGCATCTGTTACTAGGCAAAAGTCTGACGTCATGTCAGCATGACATAACAACGGTGCATTTACTAAAGCACTCTTAATCGCTTCAAAATCTGTCTGACAGAACTCTGTCCATTTCCAAATATTATTTTTTCTGAGTAAAGATAGAAGATGTGGACTGTTAAGGAGATGGTAGGGTACAAATTTCCTGAAGAATGAAGATAGACCAAGAAAGGCTTTGAGTTGTTTACGATTCTGAGGGGATGGAAAATTCTTAATTGCATCAATTTTTCTTGAGTCTGGATAAATGTCTTCAGTTGATATGATGTGACCAAGGAATTTGATTTCTCTCCTCCCTAATTTAGTCTTTGATAAATTGATAGTGACTCCTGCGTCAGAAAATTTAGTCAGAAGTTGCTTCAAAAGATTAACATGTTCTTCCCAAGTAGTGGTGGCAATGACAATGTCATCAACATAAACTGTGATTTGCGATAGCAATTGTGGTTCAAGAACGGCATCTAAGGCTTCAATAAATACTCCAGCACTCACTCTTAGACCAAAGGGTAGAACACAAAATTGATAACTACGTCCCTCACATAGAAATGCAGTGTATTTACGGCTGTTTTTATGGAGGTTCACTTGCCAAAACGAAGAGCGGCAGTCGATATTGGTTAAATACTGTACGTTATGAAATTTTAAAAGTTGTTCTTCCAAATTAATAGGTCGTGTGTTGATTGGAATTATGACTTTCTTAATTTCTCGTGCGTCCAGCACTAACCTTACATTACCATCCACTTTATTAACTGCTAGGATCGGACTGCAATATGGTGAATGTGACCTTTTAATGATACCCCAAGCTTGCATTCTTTCAATCTCTTTCAAAATTGCGGGTTTCTTTTACCAAGGAATATTATAATATGTTCTACAGTATGTTTTGTGTGGTTTAACATCCATCTCATAAGTATAGCCTCTAATAATTCCAGGTTTCTCCACAAATACCTGAGCAAATTGCTGCAAAACTTCAAGTAATTCAAGTTGCTGTTCCTTCGTCAGATATTTAGATTCTGTGCATTTCTCATATAAATCATTAGGTTTAATTCCCTGAGATACAGCTTCATTAAAAGTTAAATCACATATGTTTGTTGCTGGTGAATACACAAAATGTAACTGTTCAAACTTACCTTGTTTACTGTTTAAGTTTTTACCCTGTGTTAACTCTATTGTCAGATGTTGTTGGTTTACGGTTAAATGACATTTCCCTTTTCCTGAATCTATGATTGCTTGATATTCATTCAAAAAGTCAATTCCTAATATGCAATGCATAACTAATTTATCTACTACCAGGAAACTATAAGTGAGTGGTATATTTGAAAATGTGAAGTGAATGAGAGCTTGAAATTTCACGTTCTTTGATTTGTTACCGGTGGCACTTATAATGTGACAATTCTGTACTGGCAATGTTTGTATGTTCATTATTTGTTTGAGTTCATTATATAAAGATATTGAAATGACACTTTCTGCTGCTCCTGTATCTAACATTACTTCCACTTCACAACTACCAATCATAACTCGTGTTATAGCCTGAATAATCTTCTTTATTTTACTGGTACTATTAAAATCTACATCCTGATATAATTCTTTTTCTATTTTCTTACTGTCATCATATCGGAGAAAACAAATCGTCGATTTCGTTGCGCTCTGCTCCATATCGACCGTAACTCGAGCGCTTAGCTCGGTCGTCGTTCGTTTTCCGGCAAATTCGGTTGTTGCTGCGGGATGGGATCATTGCCCAACTCAATAATATTTACATTTCTGTCGCGTGTCACCCAAGTATCAGCTGTTTGGTTGTTGACATTAACTCGCGTCGCATTGGGAGTTCCGTTAGGTAGGAATTGAGGGTTGCTGTATTGCATGTGTCGTGGCGGTGGTCCATTGTGATTTCCCCATACATTATTTCGCCCATGACTGTAACTGGTATTGTCATTACTGTTATTCCTGCAATGCATCTTTGGATGTTGTTGTATGTTGTTTCTCTGAAAATATCCTGGATGGTACCTGTTATCCTCTCTTCTTTGATCTCTATGACTTCGGTTCCTTCTTCTGTTGTTGTTATTTTGAATATAACTGTTATTGTTCTGATTGTAATTACTGTTCGGATAACCATTATAGTAATAATTACCGTGTCCCTGCCAATGCTGCGAGTTGTTTCTCCTAATATTGAATGGATTTGTCCCAGTGTAGTGTGAATTGTTTCTTTGAGTGTTTTGTTGTGGTGTCGGTGGCGGATTCCAATAGCCTCTGTCATTTCTGTTGTTGTGCGTACGCGAATTTCTTGGATGGATCGGATACAATTGATTAAAATTCCTGATCTCAACTCTGTAAACAACATCTATCTCATCAACATAACTGAAAAAATTCTTTATGTTGTCCTCTGACACTCCTATTAATTTATCACGGTAAGGAAATGGTAAGTGGCTTTTAAGAGTTCTAATTACGTATGGTAAATCTGCTGGTTTTGTCCAATATAATGTTTTGTCTAGGTAGCGTTAAAAGTGTTGACGTAAAGTCTCTTTCTTCGGGTTGTAAATTTCTGGATTGTATACTTCTCGTTTTAAACTTTGCTGTTCTGTGATCGACCAGAATTCCTCAAGAAATGCTTGTTCAAACTGTTCAAATGTTAAATATCGTCTTTTCATTGCTGCTCCACACTTAGCTGCTCTTCCACGTAACAAATTTGTAACATATCGAATTTTATCAGCTTCTAACCAATGTCTCGGGAAAATACCGTTAAAAGAGCGGATGAAAACAATCGGATGCACTTTGTCTTTCTCATCACATGAAAGTGTCTGAAAGTATCCATGTCGTACTAATGTTTCATCAGCTACTCCCGATGGTATTATGGGTCCTGCGTTTTGTGTCAAACTGTGCATAGTATGTGGTGATGTCTGACAGTAATTTTGATCTTGTGGTAACATTGAAATTGGTTCATTGGGATTTGTATCACTCATTGGTAATCCTATTTTCGGCTGTGTGCTGGGTCTAGCATTATTCGGATTCTCATTTGTGTTTTGGTTGCCTGTTATGGGTTTTGGTATCACTGACAAACTTGGTATTACACTTTCTTTAAGTTTACGTACCTCTTTCTGAATATTATCTGTTTCTCTCTTTACTTGTTCCTTTGTCTTATCTAAAATGATCTGTGTCATTGTCTCAAACTTCTTATCTAAATAATCATCACATAATTTGCATTCATGTACAAGTTTCTCTGCTAGAGTTGTGTCATTCTTTAAAGATGCTACATCTGCTCTGTCTTCAAGTTTTTCTAACTTTTCCTGTAAGGATTTCTGCTCCAATGTTACATCATTTCATCTGTCTGAAAGGTCTGTAATCGTCAGGTCTAAGTGTTCTTGGTTTGTTTTTCGGGAATTGTGTGACTGCCGTAATTCGTCAACTTGGGTATTGGTTTTCTGTTGTTCAAAAACTACTGTTAACAATTTCTCATTACATCGTTGTAAGTCAGTTTTTGTCTGGTCACTGAATTCCATAAATACCTTTCCTTGTCTCGTAACCTTGTCTGATAAGTCAGTAAATTTCCTTCCAAGACTACTGGTGGTTTCTGTCAAGTCGGCAATTTGTCTCGATTGTTTTTCAAAATTTTGTGTTATGTCCCGTGTCAGTTCATCGAAATTAGTGTCAAATTTTCTGATGTCACGTTTTAAATTGCCGTCTAAGGCGTCAAATTTTCTGTTTTGGTCACCAAGTAATTTCAGCATCTGGTTGAGCATGTCAGAGAACCTGTGTCTGGAGGTTTGGTCATTTTTTTGTGTCTGATTGATGTCTGGTTCTGTAGTTGACGTAGTCAATGTCGCATTTTGTCGCGTAGTACTCACTCTCCATTCGCCTGTATATCTGTTTAAATATAGGGGTTGTTGTCTTAATCGGTCCGGTAATATTATGTCTTGAACATCCTCTTTATTAAGTTCAATATTCATTTGACTGTCAGACATGTTTTGCAATGTGTTACTTTCGCTAAGCTCGTCCGCGGAAACAATTTCTACGCGTCTAGCGTCCATCTTGCGATTTTCGTAATTAACTGCAAATAAAATTTTCGAATGGCAAATATTTTTTTTAAATATGATATGTTGAAATCTGAAATTTCTCTTATGGAAATGGATATTTCTATATGATTTTTAATTAGAAATTGAATTATTAAACTGGTACTGAAATTTCCCTCTCACAAATAAATGACTGTGAATATGCTCTTCACTTATCATTTGCAATAATAGTAAATCAATTTTACTACAATTAGGAAAAATAATTTCGAAATAAATGGATCGGAATAAAGGAAGTGCAGATGGCTGCTTGAAACTGAAAAAAATGTAAATTTCTGTACTCACCAATTTTTTTTCTTCTTCAGTCTTATGTTGCAAATGTAGCGTCAGGTATACAGTTTTGAATCCAAAATTTTTCTTTCGCGTCCGTCCAAATTATTTTATGGAAAGTTATCCTTTTCCTTTACTTTTAACAAATTAACTTCCTCAGCATGAAAATGAAAATTAACACGAGTTAATAACAGGGAAAACAATATTGTTGTAAATTTCATGCACGTAACGTTACAATTTAAATGAATGAGACTTAGTCCAAATTCATTTTCTGATGCTATTAAGTGATTAAAATTAGATAAAATGTCCAAAATTTATAATAATTGCACTTGTATTAAATCCGGAGATTGTAAGTCCTGTCACCAGGACGCCAATTGTAGTGTTTCCTTTACTTGGGATTCTGCCGTGAAAATATAAAATAGAAAATCTCGTTAGGTTTTGAATTTTGATGGTTTCAGTTACGGATAAGGCGGACTTCGTATTATTGATTGAGATAGTGCTGTAATTTGACTGTGCATGGCAGACCGGGTCGGCAACACTACAAAAAGCGACTGTACGGAGATAACATGAGAAACTAGTGGAAATTTACCTTATAATCTTGTTAGAAACACAGTACTAATTACAATATAGTCTTCATGGCTGTCCTCCTAATTCCCTTGTAGGATGACCCGTCTTTCACTTTTCTCCGTCTGTTGAAAACTTCTTCAAGTTGTCACTGTCATGATCAATTCACAAATTTGGCGATAACCACCTCGAATCACTATTGAAACAACCTCGCTTTGTAATATAATTTTAATTTCCACCCAAAAGCACATTCAACACAGCGCGGAAAAATACACGTCTTTCGTAACAAGAGAAGAGAGAGAGAGAGTAATCAATTAGCTGTTAAAAACAAAACCTACGGAAAAGTAAAAAAAATAACATAAAAATTATTTATAAAAATCGGTCGCTGGCGCAGCGTTCTTCTGCGTGCGCGATTGTGAATTATATCTTTGTATTGGCGGAGGCGCGGTAGTCAAAGTACCATTACGGCGCGTATTAATCATTAACCTTAACCAGATGTACACAAACATCGCACTATTCACATCCGGCGAGACCTCACTTTAGAGAATGCTAACAAATGCAGAGATGGCAGCAGACCGTTCGTGTTGGCCATCGAAGCGTATTGGCTCAAGTCAAGTAAACCTAACTGAAAACTGGGAGTTGTAACCGCTCTTTAGAGAGTCGGTATTCAGAAACGAATATTAGATTAAATTCTGTACTATGAAATGACCAAAGAGCCAAAACAAGGTAGTTGTATTTCGAAGTATTAGTCAGTTAAAATTTTACAAAGAGTAGATATTTGAAATAGGGTAACTCAAAGTAGCACATAGGGAATCCAAGGAAGACATAACAGAACTGCGTTTTGTTTTGAATATACTGTATAAACCAATGCGCTGCATTGTTAGTTCACTTGAGTCTTTGTTTTCAATGGTGCAAGTTCGTAGTCTTCCGTGGTAGTCGGAAGTTAGGGATTATAAGTCCAATTAAATATCGTTCGGATAACTGGATGAGACATTGGATTGGTGGATAACAAATTATTTTGAGATACTGGGACAGAAAGTAGTAGGGATTATAAGTCCAATTAAATACCGTTCGGATAACTGGATGAGACATTGGATTGGTGGATAACAAATTATTTTGAGATACTGGGACAGAAAGTAGTTGAACCTTATCTTTGCCGATCGTTGTCAAGGCGATTCTGTTAATAAACGAGACGTGAGATATAGTGCCTGTGAGAAGACTAAATTTGTGCTGAACAGATATTTAAAGAATTCGAACTTATAATTAATATCGTGTCGTGAGAGTTAAGAAGCTTGGACATTGTAAAGCCAGAGCTATATTTATGATTTATCAGATATTAATGGTAAAGGACAGTTTCATGGGAAATCTTCGGTGACAGGAACGCGAAGGAATGTAGTACCGACTGATTATACCGAAACGACACACACTGAAATCAACTCCTTCATTGATTCCCCAGTGCCATCTATCATTAATTTAAGAAAGGAAATGTGTCAATGAAACAAAATATATACGAGACCTTCTTCGTGTTTTCTAACTCCCAAAAATCAGCTAGTACACAGACAATTATATCAGTGAATATTCAAGGGTTACTGAGAAAAGCTGATCAATCTTTTACAAACAGATAATAGGATTTAACGAAGGCGTATTGAGTACGATGGTAACTAAATCAAATTATTTGGGGGAAAAAATTAGAGAAAAATAGACTTGAGCCCGATTGCTATGTTATTCCCGAGTAATAAATAAAATCATAGTCTTTGGATCCGTCGTGGTTGTAAGTGTATGACATATCTCTGGAAATAGAAAACGAGATCAATTTTCAACTGCTAGTTCACACAATTAAATTCACAACATGATTCAGAAATGTTTTATGCCCGACCCAAACGGCAGGGAATGGTTCTTAACTAGCCGGGACAATATGTACACAAACTTTTGAGATCAGCTCTGCTGCCGGGGGAAAATGGCGAAGCGATATTTGTGCAGTCGCGACGACGGTGGGAGTGTAGCGCAGAACTGTTGAAGAACAACTGCGTACTTCGGAGATGGACGATTGGTTAACACGGCAAAAACTTTTGCCAGGTAGGGAGTTAATCATTTTGTTAAAAAGAATATCGTCGGCCAGCATTTTGCAGAGCTTTTTCTCTGGCGCATGGCAGTTGCGTAGGTTTTGCGGAGACGAAAGAGAACACTTTTCAGTGTCAAATATTTTGTCTAGGGATTGTGAGTGAAGCCCTACGCCTGCAGATCTTCAGAGAGGTTAAGAAGAACACTTTGCTTGCAGATGGAGATAACGGACGCTGCCGCAGTCAGCAGCTGATGTGCTGCAGAAATCAGATCATGGCACTCGCAGCTTTCTGTCCGCCAGTGTGAAGAATAAGGTGAGATATTGCGGTCGTCGTTAAGATCATATAGGTTCCGGGATTCTTACATTTCTCTTCAGTTACTGAGGGACCCTTCATAGCCTGACCGATGATGTTCTGCGCATCTAGAAATTTTTTGTTCTTCTGGCTCAGTCAGGCAGTTCCTCTGTGTCCACACATAATTTATCATTCCATAACTTACTTGTAAGATACCAGTCTTTCCAAAGCACCTAACCTATCCATTCTTCGCCACGTCATTAGGTGTTAGGTGAGAACTATTTCATGTTAGTAATTGTCAGTTTTTGTGTACACTGTATTTATCAACGTCGGAAAGACTCCCAGATTAATTTTGTTCATGTATGCCTTATCAGAGAACTTTAAAATCATTTGGCGTTAATTTGGACTACTATTTCATTTCATCATTCCATAGCTGCACGATCCGCTTTTAATTGTGTCTCATGTTTGCCTGGGATATCCTTTTCCTATAAATCAGTTGTGCTACAGTTATATTAAAGCAATTGAGCCCATTGGGAACCAACTGGCCATCGGTCAGACCCACCGATGCAGGAAATTCAGGCACCACCGGGGTTATTTCAAAGGACCAGTTAATACTTCACGTAGAACTGGCGACCCCCGCGCAGGTTTTAGGTCACTCTGGAGATTTTGATCTTCAGTTGTGACTCAAGTATAAAATTGAAAATCCTGTGCTTATTCTCTGCCCAAAATTTTTCGGAAATGGTTGAGCTCTTAGCGTCTCTGGTAACGATTCATTTGGTTAAAATTTTAATAAATCTTTAATTATAACTTCCATAAATACTAGAAATTCGGAAAATCCTAAGTTGTTTGCTCATTTAATTATACCATATATTTGTCTTGCAGCATTTTTCTGGTTTTGTGTTGGTTTGTATTAGGTCCATTTTGGCGTTATGAATGGGATTGTTACCGGTATTGAAAATATTTAGGAGGGTTAATGGATTTAGTTAATTATAGTGGTTACTGAAATGATTTCATGGGCAAGGTATCGGAATTTTTTTGCTTTTGAATTCTTGCTGATCATATGTCAGGTGTGTTTTGCATATCTAAATTTCTAACGATGCTAGGCAATGCCTAAGTTACCACGACTGAGTGTAAAGAACGTACTTAGGATGAGTGTAGTGGAGAAGTAACATTATATTGATCAGCAGGAAAATATTTACAACACGCAGGACGATATTTTGCAGAGCTCAAACCTTGAGGAGAATGCTATGTCGGCTGCGCGAAGCGTGTAGGATAGATTTGGGTCTGATGTGCAACTAGAACCGTGAGGAGGTATTCTCAAGAATCTAAGGACCCATACCCACGATATATTAGCGAAAATACGTTTAAATCCGGAGGTACGCACAAAACATTATCCGAAATTGTGCTAAACGAATTTTATGAAAATTATTTCAAGCAGATGGTTCGTGAGCCCAATCTAAAAGTAAACGGTTGTAAAAGCACCCATGACCTCTTAGCACCAAATTTTCCTGAGCTGATGACGAGCAACAAAACGGATACGGGTATTACTGAACACAGGGTTGCCGTAGTGAGAGGGAGTACTGTAACTCCCAAATTCACCAAAAAAATAAACGAGAAATATGTCTGCTAAAAAACAAAAACAGACAATAATTCGCTTGACGCTTTTCTGAGAGACAATCTCTATTTCTTCCAAGTTAACAACGTAACTGTAAACCAAATGCGGCTTGAATTAAAAGAAATGGTATCGGCAGCATTTGAGAGATTTATACCCAATAAATTATTAGACGACAGAGGTGATCCACATGGTACACTAAACAGATCAGAACACTGTTGCAGAAACAACGAAGAAAGCGTACCAGATTTAAACGAACGCAAAACCCAAAAGACCTAACTGCATGGTGCGAAAATTGGCAGTCGACCCTAAATAATGGAAAGTCTGAGGTCACCTACGTGGGTGAAGGAATCCCCTAATATTCGGATACACGATAAATCAGTCAATACTAAAGGCCGTCAATTCAACTAAATCATAGGAATTACAGTTACGACCAATTCCAGATGTAAATAATATATAGAAAATGTTGCGGGAAAGGCGGACCAAAGAGTACGTTTAATTAGGAGAACACTTAGAAGATACCACAGATCTATTAAAGAGACTGCCTATATCATGCTCGTTCACCCTCATTTGTGATACTGCTGCGCTGTGTTGGATATTTAACAGGCACATTTAGCGGCGTATAAGGAAAAAGCTGAGAGACATTAAACCAAGTAAGGCAGCAGGTGACGCATGTACCAGGTTGTTATAATTAAAGTGCAGCTACTCGTGGATGTCCAGTATAGCCTATATTATCGTATATCAGTGAAACTTGGTAGAAATGCTTATGCGTCATGCGAAAACAATTTACGACGGAAAAAATTCATTTCTGGCCACAGGATAGAAACCTGGTGCTATACACTGTTTGGGACATCTGCACTGCCGTTTGACAAGCCGTAACGTGAGTGATCAGTATGGCTATAGAGAAGAGAGACCGTGCGCTGTTATTGAAACTGTTTTATGAGAATGACAGTAATTATAGTACAGAACTGAGAGTAATGCCCACCGAAAGGTCTGAGGAGAGACCTTAGGTCAGTAAATGTTTCAAAGTAGACAAAAATGAAATTCGAAAACACAGTTGACCTCGATGTGGCATATGGAAGAGGAAGGCGTCCCATCCCGGCGAAAGCTATTGACGAGGTGGTTGTTGCTGTAACTGACAATGCAACGCTTGCCGCGTGTAGTGCCAGTATTTCTGCAGTTTCACAAGGACTGTCCATCCAATGGTATACAGTACGGAAAGTTTTGAGGTCTATTTTACTCTGGTTCCCTTGCAAGATTCAGACGGTGCAGAAACTCAAACCTCATGATTCGCAGCAACGTTCCGAATATGCTCTCCAGTTTCTGGCACGGACAAGAGTTGGTGACATGTGGCCGGACAATATGCTATGAAGTGACGAGGCACATTTTACATCACCGGATGCTGTGAATAACAGAAATGGCAAATTTGGGGTACTGCTAAACCGCACGAAGAGCCACTGCACGCGCCATATGCGGCTTTGTGGCATGGATTCCGCTTTCAAGAGCCTACACATAAACAACCTTACATCGTATCGTGACGTCTTCACGTTTTCAGGATCTCCTGGTACAGCATGTGATTCCTGCCTTGGAAGAGCGCGACTGTGTGGAAACGACTATTTTCATGCAAGCTGGGGCAACATCTCATGTCGCTCTCACAGGGAAAGATCTGCTTAATGCAACCTTCCACGATCGTATTTTTTCCAGAGGTTTCTCCGATGCATGGCCTGCAATATCACCTCATCTCAATCGATGCGACTTTTGGCTCTTGGGATATTTAAAAGAACGCGTTTACCAGTAACAAATTCCGTTTCTACCTGATCTGAAAGCGAGTATTTAGGAACACTGCTGCGAGAAATTGTTGGTGCCTTCGTTTTACGGATGTAGCATCTCATCACTTCTTTGGTGATCATATCGAATAAATTGTGTAAGCGGTGGTTAATAATAAAGTCAAAAGTATGACTTTCTCTCTTGTTTGACCTTTTCTGCCCATTTAGGTTTTCTAATCCATTACATATGGAAATATATGTACTTTCCCGTCTAGTTACTCAGAAACATGCGGCGAGTGCTGTTGGCTGCATTCTACAACAGAAGTCCCGCTACCTGGACCAACGCTGACAAACTACGAGTTGCCTATGGGAATCAGTCCCCGGAACAGGCGCTGGGATTATCCGCCAGCGGTCTTTGGAAATCCGCCTATCATCTTGTCCGCTGGGATGCAAACATTGATAATCACGTGCCAAAGACTTTCATACACATTTGCTGTCATTGTGACGTCTACGTTGGTTCTTCATGAGGAAAATTGATACTTTCTCTACCCATGAGATGTGATGAACTGTAGCGCTTATTCCCTTTTGAAAGTTTTATGCTGGGCAAGTGTAGAACCGCCCGCTACCTAAGGAAAAGTTTCTCAGGAAACAAAAATTACTCAAGTGAGGGAGACGTTGATAATTGAGATAGCTGCAATGTAGGAACTTAGCTGTCACGACCTATCATGTGAGGCGACAATTCCTATTACATCTCAGTACGGAGAATGTGCTCTAACGTACACTTTCGAGCTGAGTGACTGGACTATGTAGAGCTTGAGTTGTTGATGACCATAGGAACATTGTTTGAACGTGTATGTCCTTGGTGGACCAGCTGATATTATTGATGCTATCAGCGAGTGAAGAGTGTGAACATGCAAATCCAAGATTGATTTTCTTGACTATGGTCTGCTATTGTGGTAGTCTGTAGAGCGCAGACAACGTATTGAAATACTAGATGGTAGTCTCCAATGGAAGTGCACGTGAAAAATTTTTAACTGGACTAAATCTTGTCAAAACTAGTTCTGCCCCACAACGTCCTTCAGGTACTGTTGGTAAAATCCACCCCATATCCAAAATCGTAACTGTGTTTCACTTCCTCTTACAAACAAAGTGGCGTACGTGAAACAAGTCTTATGTGACGAGCTACAACTTCGAACTGGTAATTTATTGTATGGGATGTTGTGTGTCTTTCACGGACCGACTTTTAATGTAGGAGATCTGTCACTGACACTTGTAAATGTAGATTTATTATCTTGTCTGTCGAAATTGATGGAAAAATTATCAGGCAAGCGACATATTTTTGCCAACTCGACCACTGATATAATTTCAGATTCAACATATTTTTATTGTGTGTAATTTGTGGATTAGATGTACCATTTTCTACTTTATGATACACTCTTTGACATTAAAACTTGACCGGCGGCCGGCCGCTGTAGAGGCTAAGTCCGCGCCGATCGCGACATGGGACAAATAAACTGGCCAACGCGCTAATTCTCTAAGTCCGGCTATCTGCACAATCTGGCAACGCTGTAATCATCGACACTTCCTGGAGGAAGTCTTGTTCCATGTTACAGAGAGGATAGACTGCATCTGCCAGTGGTCTAGCGGTAACATTCATTGTTCCCATGTTCAACGTCTCAGGATCGAGACCAGCTGATGCAAAATATTTTTATAGCCTCTTCTGTCGGAATGCTGAAGATATGACTTTAATGGTGTTGCAGATTCAATCTATTTCACTTTCTGACACACCAATAACAAAATTTTATCCAGTTACCATTTTGCGGCAAATTTCTCGCAGACTGTCCTCCTCTGGACGCCGTATGCGGCAAAGCTCCGGGATCCACTTGCTGGCTACCGGCAGTGGCCATGGCGAAAGCAGCGGCGCAGCACTCCCCCGTTCTTTATCGAAAATGCCCGCTACCGCTCATCGCGTTTGATAATTTAAAACACTTTATGTTGCTCCACAGAAAATTTCTACGATTTCCATTCACGCTCGAATGCGACGGAGATTACTATATTACATTAATCGCCAAGAGCTGACTATGGCCCGAAATTAGTCTTATAGATTGGGACGAAATTAAAGCCCCTCACTACATTCGGTGAATTTATAAATGCCTCATACTTCGTTTCTTTTTCTTTCAAAGTCAATATTTGTGCAACTTTTGGCCAATATTCGGATATTTTCGTCAATGCAGAGTGAGCGTCTGTGGTGTAGAGTGTGTTACAGTTTTTGTTTCATTCCTTACGGTAAGTCTATGCGATAAACTGTGTGAATACCTTGGAATGCATGAGTTCCATGTATGTATTCATGAAGTATTTAACGTTGATCGGAAGTGATAGTTAAAGTCATCAGATTTAAAGCAGAAACAGTTATCGTTTTTGAGGTTTCAGAGAACGGAAAGGAATTGCTAACGCCGGTGTCAGAAAACCTATACAGTTAAATGCTATTGCAAAAATTTAGAGGAGAGGAACTATATTAATCAACATGTTCACTTCATAAACAACCACCTGACATGTTAGACCTATATGACGAACAAAGCTGAAATTCGTATCGTTGACAGTCGGTTTGAATCTTTTCAGAAAATAGTTTACAGTGAAGCACCTTGGCGTTTGCAAAGCAGACACCTGTGATATTAACATAATTTACTAAGTCGAAATTGCCCGAAGATTTGTGTGTAAAGGCATTCTTCGATTTCGTATAAAGAATTTTTACTAGCAGTTGGCATCTCCGTTAATTAAAATGGAAAATAAAACGTATTCAGCGGCTTTCACCCAGATTGGAACCGCCATCTCATGTAGCACTAGCATCGCAATGCAAAAGGGAACCGACACAAAGGCGGCACCAAGCGGACTACAGTTAATGCGATAGTGCCTGATCCCAAAAACGCAACATTAAACACACAAACCGGTGTTATTTATGTGAAGAACGTCGTTCTTGGAGTCCAGAAATTAAATATACTTTCTGTCTCATCTTACAGTGCATTATATCGTATGAGTCTTCGATGTGAAAAACGAAAGCCAAGTGAATTTAGCGAGGTAGTGCCGGGCTACACCCGGAAATAGATGCACTATCACGGTGTTGACAAATACTTGCTACGACGCTGCCAATTCTCAGCTTTCTTACGAGACAGCTCTTAAGCGAAATGTTTGTCGTGGTTGTTCGATACGGTTCTTCAGAGGGGAGACGCGCGCGCACGTTTGGTTTTTATGCGGCGTTCTCTCCCGATAGTTTCTGACGGCGCCTTGTGGGCTGTGTATACATTTGACGCATTCAACTATCATTAATCCAGAATGATACAAGTTTCAGCTTCCGGCGTGGAAGAAGGCTTTTTACGCTGACATTATATCATTTCAACATAGTGAAATCAAAACGGATGATTCACTGTTTCTCATTCACCATAAAGCATGTGAGACAATTTTCCGTAGCGTTCATAATCATCTCCCGAGCGACCGCTACTGTCGCAGGTTCGAATCCTGCCTCTGGGATGGATGTATGTGATGTCCTTAGGTCAGTTAGGCTTAAGTAGTTCTAAGTTCTAGGGGACTGATGACCTCAGAAGTTAAGTCGCATAATGCTCAGAGCCATTTGAACCATAAGCATCTCAAAGTACAAACGAAGTAAAAATACATCAAAAGCTTGTTTGAATTGAATATAATGTGAGATATCAAACGCTATGTACCTCGATGTTGCATGTGTCCACGTGCAATCTTTTGCAGCAAATATATAGAATGTCATGATTAGCACGAGAATGAAGAAATATGTCGGTAGAGATGGAAGCAAGAAGAGACGTAGTCAGCAAATATTCGATTCCTCATGGCATTCATTTCATTCGAGATTTAAGAAGAGGTAAAGCGGGACATTACTTTCGTTAACTCGAAAGACCCTCCGCACGTAACTATAACGAGGAAGTCTGCGTCTTCACACGTTTCCTCCTTGAAATCGGCATTTTATATCATATACTATGTAACTTGCTCATTGTTTCTGTAATGTTACCCTCTTATTTGGGTCCTAAATGATGAATAGATTAAAAATGAATGTCTCTGAATGAAAATAGTTGTCCGAACCCTTCCTGCGCTTTTTTTTTGCACGGAATTCATGAAGCAGGCCGCTGTGCCCCCCTCCCCCCAATCGAGGGTTAGGTAACAAAACTAAACCGTTTTTTATCCACTGGCATAATTTATTCAGACAGAATCAGCACAAGACTATCAAACAAAACGTTCCATTTACAGTTGCAACACTCTAACCAACAGCTGACCCAAGGGTATTTCACAGTCACGGTCCGAAATTAGCAGCTCTCTAGTACTGTGGCAAACTCCGTACTACATTTTCGATCCCACAGCACCAGTTTATCTGCTAACACTGTGTTAAATCAACATGAGTAATTGCACAGTTGTGGCAGCGTATCAGTCCTCCCATTGTCAACTTTATGTATCTCATTTCTCCTGTAGCGTTGATCACGAGGTGCCGAAGTAAATGGTGTATTCTGCATGACGTAACATTCAGTATTCCCTTCTTTCATAGCCACTCTTCATGTGCATCGATACCAAATAGGGATGTGAAAGCTCTTGCGAATGAGAGAATGATAATAGTAATAGGAACAAGAACAAGCAAATAATGAGTGAAATTTATTGCAATGTAGAACGAGAATGTCTGTGAAAATAAAAACCTATAAAAGTAGGTTGATCATTGAGTTGGCACAATGCAAATATCTTCTTAGCATTTTGTTGCTGAATTTAGTTCTGAATGTCTGCAGAGAAAGAAGAAATTCGGTACTTCTTTTAGTGTAATATAATGTGTACCAGCAACTACCCATTCCTTAGAACACGACTCAAACAGTTTCCCAATTAGCTTCCAAGGCATTGCTGCATTCTGTTGCCTGACATTGCTCTGCTGGCGGTTAATGCAGATAGTTCGGATTATGAAAAATACAGAACGTATTGCAGGTTAGTTCCTAGGAACGTAATATTAAATTTGCGATGTGACGACTATTCAGATTACTCGTTTATATAAGAAGATAATATGATTGGAATTGGGCGTGGTCCCACGGCCACTTCCTCTTTTCCACCCTATATACCCCTTTTCCTGGTACTCTTTCCATCAACGTCTAGCTGTACTTGACAGTACTCCACAATTTTCTCCAGCTTCTGATGCCAAGTAGTTGCCATACTCAATCAGTGCAACCACACACACTCTACTCCCTCGATTCCACTGTGACTGAATTGGGACTGTTGCCCTTGTGACGCTACCACGCGTTTTATAAACAGAACCATTTACTTCTCAGTGGAGAAACGAAGACCCACAAAATAAAGAATATCTTTTTTCAGTTATCTGATCACAAAAATATAAATTTCGTTAAAATGCTTTGTTAAGAATCATTATTAAGAAAGACATGACAATAACTAGGCAAGTTATTAAACGATACGGTTGTTCATTTTAGTCAGACCACAGATATGCAATAAAAGTGAAATTAAGGTTTCTGTCCCACTTATAATATTCATATGATCCATTTGACTTATTACTTGAGTAACATGTTGAAAAAACACTGCGCCCTCTTGACACGGCCACTCGCAGCATGCGACCTGGTGAGCAGTGTGCCCAGTCGAGTGGTGTTTGTGTTGACGAAACTGGAATGCTGCGGCAGCCAGCGTGTTGTAGAAATAGCAGTCGGTCTTGACCATAATCACGTCACTCGACTACCCAAAAATTGACTCCCATTCTCAAATCCAACGAAACTAGTGAAATCTGTCTTACCCAACTTTTTATCATCACAGAAACACCCTTCCGATACGCTACCGGACTCGAAGGCATTCATGAAATGACTTTTTCTAAAATCATATAAATCACTTCTGCATCTTGTGCCGTAAAACATGGGCATTGTTACTGCCCACAGTGTTGTATTCCAGGACTTGCTGTCAGCAGGCCCTTCTTCAGAAGTGGTCTTTTGTATTATCGAATCGCTGCTCAAATGAGTTGATGCTCTACATGAAGTCAGAGCTTTATGGTTTTCTAACTTACGGTGTGACTAACACACGATATAACGCTTTAGGAAATCTCTGAGGTAGGAATCAATGAGAAAAGTTCGAAAACGTTTCAGTGCGTCATCAAAGAATTTGCTGAAATTAAAATTAGTGATGGCCGCAAGCGAAACGCTACCTAACGTGAGCAGGTATTCTATCCATTACACGTTGGAAGTAGTTCCCATGTGAGTAAACTGATGCGTTTGTATCAAGATCACATTTTGATCTATCAGGAACTAAATTCGACGGAAACTGGTCGAACTTCACGGCACTACATCAAACACTCCCCACGCTCGCTATGGTCAACTTGCACCTCTTCATATTATTTTCTATCATTCGGTCTGGGGTGTGCTGCAAATTGAAAGGCTCGTTCAGCTGTTCTGTCCGCTTTTATAAGCACAATTTCCTGATTGAATCACGGTAAACATTACATGTAGACGTTATTTCTCTTTTCTTGGTGTATAGCCTCTAATAAAAGGGTAATGAGCAGTAGTAAGATTAAGTAAGGCTACGGAGAGGGTATTAGGAAATGAAACGATGGTAGTCGTAGGCGGGGTTTCCCATGTGGACAGCAAAATAACTGCTGCGGCAGAAGTTAGAAGGATATGAAATATGTTCTGGAAATCGAAACAATAGCTATATTGAAAAAGAAAACCTGCTACATTCGAAAATTAATTCAAATATCAAGGCGTCTACTCCTAAAGTATTTCTCTCCTTTCCTTCTGTTATTTGTTGATGTAGGTAACGGTCGGTAAGCATGAACAGGGGTAATATATGGGCTTTAACCGTGATACGAGACTCAGACGTGGGAATATTACTCAATGGGTTAACGATTAGGTTTGCTGCTCTTTTTAGACATGTAGGCATACAGCCATACCTGTCATTCGGATTGCATTGTATCCCCATCAGTTCGTGAAGAATTCCTGCTAAGGAAATGCAATCTTCTTGCCACTAACGTAGTCAAGGACTCACAACGTCGTACGCATTATTTGGCAGCTGTGTTGGTATGAGAATGATTTGCGGCTGCGGGATTTTGTTTCATCTGTTACAGCCATTTAATATTTTCTTGTCATCTCGACAAAATACTGTGAATAATTACCACAGAAGGAGTAGTTTTGGGTTAGGAAACGTATTTCAGTTCAAAATGGTCGCTTCAGGCAAGAGGTGGCCGTACTCTCATGTTTCACGTTGCGAGCTGCATACGTCAGCTACGATTATGGTAAGGGCAGTATTTACTACTGTGCAAACAGAGCACTGCTGCAGTAAAGTGCTCAATTTATGTAACTGTAGGTGTTTTTTTTCACTAGTTCCAGTTTTTCTGCAAAAGCTTTATCTTATCAATTGGCTGGCTCTGAGCACTATGCGACTTAACTGCTGAGGTCATCAGTCGCCTAGAACTTAGAACTAATTAAACCGAACTAACCTAAGGACATCACACACATCCATGCCCGAGGCAGGATTCGAACCTGCGACCGTAGCAGTCCCGCGGTTCCGGACTGCGCGCCTAGAACCACTAGACCACCGCGGCCGGCCCTCTTATCAATTCCTTCCGCTACTGCTCTTTTTTGAGTTCTAATGCCTAAGGGACCACACTGCTAGGGTTATCAGTCCCTAGACGTAGAAACTACTTACACTAACTAACTTATTCTAAGGATAACACACACATCCATGCCCGGGGGAGGACTAGAACCTCCTGCGGAAGCGGCCGCGAAATCAGTGACAGGGCCCCAAACCGCGCGGCCACACAACGCGGCAACTGCTGTTCTAAAGGTCACAACTAAGAGACTATTCTTAAACCTCCGTTTCATATGTGTTATGGAAACCTATCAGGGTTTACGACAGTAGTATTCTTCGTGAATACCAATTTACATCAACAACATTACAAGACTAAGCCCCTGAAGAGACTAGAATTAACTGTCAGTGACACGAATTTGTGTTGTTTACATCATCTCGGTATCAACAGTTACTGAAGCAATAAACGAGGTTATTATTGATGTATTAACTATGGCAGCTATAAAGATAAACACGTATAAAAATCCACATCAGTCCATTTTCCCATCGTTTCCTTTCTTCCTCAGTAGTCTCACATTACATTTTTCTTTGTGAATCCACCAAATGAGTTCCATAATAACACCTGATATATATAACAAATGTCATATATGACAAATTTCTCTGAGGCTGATCAGTATAAGTACACAATTCATTCGTAGGTTTCAGTGGTGTAATGTGCTATAGGGTTGGATTCTGGAAGCTCAGCTCCATTAGGGCTGACACAAACAGGCTGTGGATAGCAGTAAGGCCTTTCTGATCTGCCCAATGCTTTCTTCATATTGCTACTGTCTTTGGTACTTGGCAGACATTTTGAAAGTGTTTAGCACGTCTGTGGTCATTCACTCTATTTCAGCACTGGTGCCGTGGGACAATGCTCAATTCCCATAAAATTGTCTTTTTATATTGACGAGTAATCTGGATAGTCGTCACGTTCATGTGCCATCTACATCGCAAATTTAATATTACGATCCTAGGAACTAACCTGCAATACGTTTTGTATTTCATAATCGGAACTATCTGCATTAACCTTCATCAGAACATTATCAGGGAACAGATGCAGCAGCGACTTGGTAGCTACATGGGGACCTGCTTGAGTCGTGTTCTAAGTAAAGGGTAGTTGCTGGTACACATTATATTACACTAAAAGAAGTACCGAATTTTCTTTTTTCTCTGCAAACATCTAGAAGTAAATTCAGAAACAAAATGCTAAGAAGATATTTGCATCGTGCCAACTCAATGATCAACGTATTTTTAGAGATCTTTATTTTCACAGCCATTCTAGTTTTGCATTGCAATAAACTTCACTCATTATTTGCTTGTTCTTGTTCCTATTACTATTATCATTCTCTCATTCGCAAGAGCTTTCACATCCCTATTTGGTATCGATGCACATGAAGAGTGGCTATGAAAGAAGGGAATACTGCATGTTACGTGATGCAGAATACACCATTTACTTCGGCACCTCGTGATCAACGCTACAGAAGAAGTGAGATACATAAAGTTGACAATGGGAGGACTGATACGCTGCCACAACTGTGCAACTACTCCTGTTGATTTAACACAGTGTTACCAGATAAACTGGTGCTGTGGGATCGAGAATGTAGTACGGAGTTTGCCACAGTAGCAGAGAGCTGCTAATTTCGGACCGAGACCGTGAAATACCCTTGGGTCAGCTGTTGGTTAGAGTGTTGCAACTGTAAATGGAACGCTTTGTTTGATAGTCTTGTGCTGATTCTGTCTGAATAAATTATGCCAGTGGATAAAAAACGGTTTAGTTTTGTTACCTAACCCTCGATTGGTGGGAGAGAGGGGGGGGGGGGAGACACTACAGTCTGCTTCATGAATCCAAGCAAATAAAAAACACAAAAACAACACAGGAAGGGTTCGAACAACTACTTTCATTCATAGGCATGCATCTGGAACCTATTCATCGTTTAGGAGCCAAACAAGAGAGTAACATTATGGAAACAATGATCAGGTCACTTTGTATATCATAGACCATACCGATTTCAAGGAGGAAACTTATGAAGACGCAGACTTCCTCGGTATAGTTATGTGCGGCGTTAGAGAGCTGAGAATTGGCAGCGTCAACACTGTGATAGTGCATTTACATCCGGGTGTAGCCCGGCACTACCTCGCTAAATTCACTTGGCATTGGTTTTTCACATCGAAGGTGAGACAGAAAGTGTATTAAATTTCTAGACACCAAGATCGACGTTCTTCACATAAATTACATCGGTTTGTGTGTTTAATGCTGCGTTTTGAAGATCAGGCACTATCGCATTGACTATAGTCCGCATGGTACCGCCAGTGTGTCGTTAGCTCAGCGGTTCCCTTTTGCATTGCGATGCTAGTGCTATCTGAGATGGCAGTACCAATCTCGGTGAAAGCCGCTGAGCCGGCCAGTGTGGCCGAGCGGTTCTAGGCGCTTCAGTCTGGAACCGCGCGACCGCTACGGACGTAGGTTCGAATCCTGCCTCGGGCATGGATGTGTGTGATGTCCTTAGGTTCGTTAGGTTTAAGTAGTTCTAAGTTCTAGGGGATTGATGACCTCAGAAGTTAAGTCCCATAGTGCTCAGAGCCATTTGAACCATTTGAAACCCGCTGAAAACAACGTTTTATTTTCTATTTAAATTAATGGAGTTGCCAACTGCTAGAAAAAATTCCTGATACGAAATCGGAAGAATGCCTTTACACATAAATCTTCGTGCAATTTCGACTTAGTAAATTATGTTAATATCACGGACGTCT
The DNA here is from genome assembly GCF_021461395.2 of Schistocerca americana. NCBI lineage: Eukaryota > Metazoa > Arthropoda > Insecta > Orthoptera > Acrididae > Schistocerca > Schistocerca americana. The sequence continues at coordinate 157,505,454 of NC_060122.1, forward strand.
GCTTTGTAAATGCCTAGGTGCTCCACTGTAAACTAGTTTCTGAAAACATTCAAACCGATCGTCAACGATACGAATTTGAGCTTTGTTCGTCAAATAGATCTAACATGTCAGGTGGTTGTTTATGAAGTGAACATGTTGATTAATATAGTTCCTCTCCACTAAATTTTTTTAACTGAATAGGTTTTCTGACACCGGTGTTAGCAATTCCTTTCCGTTCTCTGAAACCTCAAAAACGATAACTTCTTCTGCTTTATATCTGATGACTTTAACTATTACTTCCGATCAACGTTAAATACTTCATGAATCCATACATGGAACTCGAGATGGGCAGTGTTCCTGCACTGCTACAGAGCATGCATTGCAAGGTATTCACACAGTTTGTCGCGTAGACCTACCATAAGGAATGAAACAAAAATTGTAACACACTTTACACCACAGAAGCTCACTCTGTCTTGACGAAAACATCAGAATATTGGCCAAAAGTTGCACAAATAATTGACTTTGAAAGTAAAAGAAACGAAGTATGAGGCATTTATAAATTCACCGAATGTAGTGAGGGGCTTTAATTTCGTCCCAATCTATAAAATTAATTTCGGGCTATAGTCAGCTCTTGGCGAATAATGTAATACAGTAATCTCCGTTGCATTCGAGCGTGAATGGAAATCGTAGAAATTTTCTGTGGAGCAACATAAAGCCTTGTAAATAGTCAAAAGCGATGAGCGGTAGCAGGCGTTTTCGATAAAGAACGGGGGAGTGCAGCGCCGGCTTTGTCGCCACGGCTGCTGCTGGTAGCCAGCAAGTGGATCCCGGAGCTTTGGCGCATACGGAGTCGAGAGGAGGACAGTCTGCGATAAATATGCCGCAAAATGGTTACTGGATAAAATTTTGTTATTGGTGTGTCAGAAAGTGAAATAGATTGAATCTGCACTACCATTAAAGTCATATCTTCAGCATTCCGACAAAAGAGGCTATAAAAATATTTTGCAATAGCTGGTCTCGATCCAGAGACGTTGTACATGGAAACAAGTCATGTTACCGCTAGACCACTGGCATGTACAATCTACGCTGTCTCTAACATGGGACAAGACTTCCTCTAGGAAGTGTTGCAGATTGCAGCGTTGCCAGATTATGCAGATAGCCGGACTTATAGAATTAGCGCGTTCGCCAGTTTATTTGTCCCACGTCGCGGACTTAGCCTCTACAGCGGCCGGCCGCCGGGCAAGTTTTATGTCAGAGAGTGTACGTCTTGCGTACTTTTGGAAGTAATTTTTTAATGGTTTACAAAGTTTCAATTTAGTATCTCTACTTCATTGTTTGCCACTGGAACTTAATTTACATCACATTTTTGTGCACATCAACACATGGCCAATAGTCTTGAACTCAAAAAACACTCTTCTACATTTCTTGGTTAACTTTTAACAAAATCTGTTTTTCTGTATGATGATATTTCATTATATTCCTTAGTGGTATTGTGTATCTGTCATTTTATCACGTATATTATGTATTAATATGGAATAAATGAGGTTAAAAGCATATGTTCTCATTTTTATGCAAGGATGATTATTAATTATTCTTGTCTCTTGATTAAAATTTTAGTGTTCTGTGTTTCAGTAGATGTCTGTTTTATTTGCATTGCCTTGTACAGTCGGAATGTGTGTGAATTATGATAAGAATAGCAGACTAATCAAGTAAATTGTGCTCATGTGAACTGCTATCAATTGCTAGGGCAAAGAGTGAATGTGATTAGACCATTGGGCCATCATTAGGATGAAAGAGAATGAGAGTGAGGAAAAATCCAAAATTTGTAAAAACCTCAGTATGGATGAGATACCTATTTAAGGAGTAACTACTGTAACCTTTTCCTAAAGAAAATGAATGTGATACGTAAGCTAGTTTGAAACATGCACGCCATCAGTAGAGAGGCATGGATGTCATGGCTTTAGGAATAAATGATGTGTTAATGGAAATGAAAATGTTTCACTGAAAGAACCCTTTTCTTTTTCCATTCCAAACAAACACTTCAATCAAGATCTGGACCTACCAATAAAAATTGGCTTGATTGCGTTACTCTATGACAAGTCTGAGGAAAAGCAACATTTTTCCAGATTTTTCGATGTATTTATGTGTGATGATGCACGTCATTCAGATGCTGGAGCGACACTTCTCATTTCATTTATAACTGATTTAAATCCATCACAATCTAAGTTTTGTACCTGTCAGTTAAAAAATATTTAATGCTGGTAATAAGTATCCTCATTGATTGCAAGTATTAACGTGTCTAGTCGATGCAGATCCCTGTGTGCTGTGACACCATGCAGCTGCATCTTCTTGAGAAATTCTTTTCTGTTTGTAAAAGCGGTGGGCCGCCAGTCTCGCGCTGCTCCACACACGGACACTCTTATTTTGCAAAATGTTGTAAGAATGTACCTCAGTGGTTAAACGTAGCAAAAAACGCTGAAGAGAGGAAGGCAAACCGCCAGACTGTGATAAATACAGACGTGGAAATGAGGGTACTGTCTGAGTGAAGAAACTTAATGGCAGAGCAGGAGTGTAACACCGAATTTCTTAAAAACTGCGTACCTGGAAGATAGATCACAGGTTAGCACTGTAAAATAAATTGCCAGATTTGAAGTTATTAATTTTGTTAACACCGATATCGTTGACCAGAATTTCCCAGTGCCTTTTCATTGAGGCACAGAATTTGTGCTGGCTTCACAGAGAGGAAAAAACACTTGCGAAAAGAACACTTCCCTCTTCCCCCCCCCAGATGTAGAGAATGGACGTTGCCGCAATGATCAACAGATGTGTTACAGATAGCAGCAGATTACAGCACTCAAGGCTTTGTTCAAATGCGTGTGGATTCCTAAGGGACCAAACTGCCGAGGTCATCGATCCCTAGACGTATACACTACTTAAACTAACTTGTACTAAGAACAACACACACACCCATGCCCCAAGGAGGACTGGAACCTCTGGCGGAAGCGGCCACCTCAAACCGCGCAGCCACTCCCCGCGTCTCTCAAAGCTTTCTACTCTCCACTACGCAGAGTATTCGTATGGTGCGAAACTGTAGCAAAGGCAAACGGGATACGAGACTTATCGACCGTTTGTGAGCTGATTGTTGGTATAAAACAGATTCCGGGAATCTTTTACTATTCTACAGTTGACTGGTGATGATGTTTGCACATAGTAATTTTCCATTCTTCTGGCAGAATCAATCGGACAATCGTTCCGTGTCTACCGTGAATTCACCTTTCCACACCTGATTTACAAGACACCAGTCTTTCCAATTTACCTAGCCTATTCGGTCTTTCCCAAGTCATTTAAGTGCTAGTTTAGAACTACTTCATATTAGTAATTATCAGCTTTTGCGTGCTCTGTATTTTTCAGTTTCGAACTGATTATAGGATTATTTCTTGTTCATGTCTGTCTTAGCAGAGAGGTTTTTATTCAGTTAAGGTTAATTAGGATCGTTATTTCATTTCAGAGTTACATTAAGCGCTTTGTATTACGTATTGCGAGATGCAGCACTCATGTCTCATATCTGCTGGGACTATCCACTTCCTATCATTAATCCGTTTTAGTACAATTTTATTGAAGCATATGAGCCGTGGGGACCGATAAAGATCATTCTGCCATACACATACACACACACACATACACACACACACACACACACACACACACACACACACACGCACACACACACATACATGCAAACAAAGACACACCCACACACGGCTCTGTCAAACGCTCTGCTGATGTCTTACTCAGCAGAGATAGGGAGGTGTAGTTGGTGGACCACCACTCCTAGAAGAGAACTGTGGCGGATAAATGGCTTAAACACATCATATGGGTTGTTTTTATAATTATTGCATCATTCTGTACCTGAGTAAGTAATTTGGAAACTTCCAAATAAACAAAACCACGTGTCCGACTGAGGCTCGAACCTTTCTCGTGCGACACACGTAGCGACTGAACTAAACTTTCTTCCATGAGCCGACGTATGGCAGAGTTTGCAGAAGAGCTGCTGGTAGGTTCAAATGGTTCAAATGGCTGTGAGCACTATGGGACTTAACATCTGAGGTCATCAGTCCCCTAGAACTTAGAACTACTTAAACCTAACTAACCTAAGGACATCACACACATCCATGCCCGAGGCAGGATTCGAACCTGCGACCGTAGCCGTCACGCGGTTCCAGACTGAAGTGCCTAGAACCGCACGGCCACAACTACCGGCTGCTGGTAGGTCATGTTGTTCGTACCCAAAGATATTGCCATGTTATAATGGGGTCACAGTGTGTCAGATGAACAAAAAGCGATAATCTCTATATAATGTAAGTTGCGAAGTAATTGTGTGGGAAATGTAGCTCGCTGTTCCTGCGTCCACGGACAATTAGTATAACACCTCTACACTTTTACAATGTGACTTTACACAATGGGAATGCAAATGAAGGCCATATAAAGTGATGAGGGTGTATGAATAATGCCTTGGTGCGGCCAAGTGGCAACACTGTAGCACATAGTAACAGGACGGGATAATATAACACACGTATAAAAGTGTGATTTGATGAAGTGATCTGTCTTCTATCATAACTTCTCTGCTAGTGCGAAATATCATAAATTGATAGTGATTCCTTGTTTGTCGTTTAAATTGGATATCTAAACAGAACAGTTATTTTACGAAGTAATTAAAAAATAATTTTAATATACTGTTCCGTTTGGAATATAATGTATTATTCAGAAATACGCACTACGAAATTTTCCGCTTTTGTGAAGAAGAGAGCAATGTTGGCTTCAAATTAATTACAAACAGCAACGGAAATTAACAGCAGAGGATGAGTAAGAAGAATTATTTCCGTAACTAATAGTATGATGGGAGATGAATTTGAATGCAAGTTAATATAGAGTCCGCGTAATGGCTGTTCGTTAACTACAGGATCCATTTAAATTCAGCTTATCGTATATGGTGAATGTAGCGAATGTACAATACTCTTCCTACACATAGTTTCTAAAACTCAATTTGTCTTTTCTGAAGTGTTGTTACTCTGAAAATGTAGTGTGGGAAAAATAAGCAAAATAGGGACCATATTGAAACAAATATTGGAACACGTGAGGCAATATTGACCCTACGACTTATCTTAGAAGGTAGATTAAGAAAAGGCAGAACCTACATCTAGCATTTGTAGACTTAGAGAAAGCTTTTGACAATGTTGACCGGAATACTCTCTTTCAAATTCTGAAAGTGGCAGGGGTAAAATACAGGGAGCGAAAGGCTATTTACAATTTGTACAGAAACCAGATGGCAGTTATGAGTCGAGGGACAAGAAAGGGAAGCAGCGGTTGGGAATGGAGTGAGACAGGGTTGTAGCCTCTCCCCGATGTTATTCAATCTGTATATTGAGCAAGCAATAAAGGAAACAAAAGAAAAACTCGGGGTAGGTATTAAAATACACGGAGACAAAATAAAAACTTTAAGGTTCGCCGATGACATTGTAATTCTGTCAGAGACAGCAAAGGACTTGGAAGAGCAGTTGAACGGAATGGACAGTGTCTTGAAAGGAGGATATAAGATGAACATCAACAAAAGCAAAACGAGGATAATGGAATGCAGTCGAGTTAACTCGGGTGATGCTGAGGGAATTAGATTAGGGAATGAGACACTTAAAGTAGTAAAGGAGTTTTGCTATTTGTGGAGCAAAATAACTGATGATGGTCGAAGTAGAGAGGATATAAAATGTAGATTGGCAATGGCAAGGAAAGCGTTTCTGAAGAAGAGAAATTTGTTAAGATCGGGTATAGATTTAAGTGTTAGGAAGTCGTTTCTGAAAGTATTTGTTAGGAGTGTAGCCACGTATGGAAGTGAAACGTGGACGATAAATAGTTTAGACAAGAAGAGAATAGAAGCTTTCGAAATGTGGTGCTACAGAAGAATTCTGAAGATTAGATGGTTGGATCACACAACTAATGAGGAGGTATTGAATAGAATTGGGGAGAAGTGGAGTTTGTGGCACAACTTGACTAGAAGAAGGTACCGGTTGGTAGGACAAGTTCTGAGGCATCAAGGGATCACCAATTTAGTATGGGAGGGTAGCGTGCAGGGTAAAAATCGTAGAGGGAGACCAAGAGATGAATACACTAAGCAGATTCAGAAGGATGTAGGTTGCAGTAGGTACTGGGAGATAAAGAAGCTTGCACAGGATAGAGTAGCATGGAGAGCTGCATCAAACCAGTCTCAGGACTGAAGACAACAACAACTTGAATTATTGTCAAAATATACATATTTGACTGCGTCTGTAGTCGACTCTTACAAGAACTGTGTTACCCCCTCCAGCACAACACGTAACGTATTACCATGCCTGCTCTACTCCCTGTAAGTGTGACGACAAGTTCGAATCATATCTTTAGTAGGAGATGAAAAATTACGGCTGTAGTTTCCCCTTGCTTTTAGCCGTTCGTATTACCAGCACAGTAAGGCCGTTTTGGTTAGTGTTGCACGGCCAGATCAGTCCATCATCCAGACTGTTGCCCCTGCAACTACTGAAAAGGCTGCTGCCCCTCTTCAGGAGCCACACGTAATAATTCACAGTTACATGAATAATGAAGCTCAGACGATTGAAAAACTTCAAAGGCCACTAAAAAAGATTTCAAAAGAGCCTGGATACGAAACAGTTTCTATGGTACTGGGACAGCACGTTCATTCAGTGAAGAACAAGCACACGCATAAGTAATCAGAGGACATGTACAAAATGAAGCTGGGATACGACAGTGCTAGAACGGAGTCCCGGGTTTGCTGTTCGTAGCTTCAGATCAGACTTAGTCTTTAAGTGGAATCGCCTATAGCCTTCGCATAGAGAAAAGTGCTTACTACAGTGATTGACAGTGTGGTGCCCAGAACGGACATAGTCTTCGTGACGTATTTAGAATGCACGTCTTGACCGGCTGATTTTTTATTGCATCTGTATGCAAGTAAGTACATCCAAAGTGTAGTTGTGCAACGTAAGTATCGCTGCCCAGTAAAGACTATATTTGTGTGTGGCTAATTTGTTTCTACTGTTACAGTTCCTCTGTTCACCTCGGAGGACCTAAACCTAATACGAAATATGCGAGCCTTTCTACCCAGACGACCGTGGACGCCAATATGAGAGTCGCAGCAAGCGGGCAACAAGGTCAGTAACTGTTTTACGACTGACCAGAAATTTCTTATTGATATTTTGATGCTTGTTGTACTTAGTTAAAATGGATCATCATGGCGCCTGAACGAAATGGCCATATAATTAGCTGATTGTATCAAAAAAAGGTCTTAACGGCTAAAGAACTCGTCTCGTAGTGAGGCAGAATTCTCGCTGCGAAGGGTACTAGAAACATCGAATATCTATAAAGAAGAAGAAAAAAAACTGGCTGCTGATAATGATCTGCTGTTCTGTTTCTAGCCAATGTAACTACGTACATGTGCAGTTTTGGACAGACTGGTTAGTTCCGTTAGGACAGCAAATACTTAATTCTTCTAACGCTCTGGGCCGGTTCTCGGTTGCTACTCCAGTTTACTCATGGCGCAAATCACCATCAAACTTAGCACAAAGCGCATCCTTCGAAAGGAAAACGTCTTTGTGAAAGTTACTAATTTCTTAATTAATTACTATTACGACCGGAAAAATAGTGGAAAGACCTTTATATTGGAGCGTCACTAGCGTATATTTGATATAGTTCGTATGCCCTAGGAACACACACAAAATCACGAATCAAATTATAGTCCAAGTTATTTGGCGTAGTAATAATATTGCTAGTCTCAGAGGTTTATTAATATCTGATTAACCTAATTAAGAAGTGGCGATAATAGTTTCTCATGGCTGTAGAGAGCGGCAGCATGCAAGCCCAACCGTTCTTCGCACAAGCTAAGGAAAAGCACGTCCCACATTTGACAAGGTGCGACCACACGGTGCAGAATAGAGCGGGCACATCTAGATGCTGTGCCATGGTGCCAGACGCCAAATTAGGTGTTCCTGCGTCTTGCGGCCCACACTGGCGCCTTTTATTCCGCATCAAGACTTTCAAAGCAACTACCCCATATCTTCTTTCTAAACTAATGATAACTGAAAGACATGTGTAGTGTCACGTTTAATGGGGTCAGAGCAGAAGCAGGGCCCAATTTCGTTAACTGAGTAGCTGATCTAGCAATGTTTAATAACCAACGTTAATTGACCAATTAATGTTTGGCAGTCGAAGAATAAGTACGTTTATTTAATTCCTGCTCGTGAAGGTGTTACAGCAACGATTCCTTCCTCAATGTAGCAATTTCATAGTAATTTTAATATTTTATTTACATGTTTTTAAAGAGGGGATGACAGCTGCAGCCAAATGCGCAAATTTTGGGAGCGAAGTGATAATTTATGTTAGTATTTCCCTTCATTGGCGAATTAACTATTCCTTTATGTCCCTTATGTTAATCACGTTCAGCCATAAATTACTGTTGTTTCCGGTTCGATTCAGTATTTCCCTATTAATTATCACCAAATTTCATCTACTCTCCTCCAGCCTGTACTGCTCATAGTCCAGGTTTCTATTCCATGTTCGGACAGACTCTAAGATCTGCATGTTTAGCATTCACTTGTTATTACGTAAATTTTGTTTTTAATAAATATGTAACTGTGCCTGCTGTTATCAAACGAGCCAGAGAAAATAATGCTAACTAAACTTGGCTATTCAATTACAGACACACAAAGCTAGTGACCTCTTCTCGCTAAAGGAAGTAACCAAGCCAACACTTCCTTGGATTTGCGTATGACGTATGTTCATAGTTCAACTAGAGAAAACCTATCTCACTGGTTGATATTAAATTATCTTTGCAAAAAGTGATTCTATAGCTATGCATTTAGCACGTTCATTACATGATGGAATTCATGGTAATGGATTCTACAAACGGCAGTTCAACGTCGCAGGGTCAACTACTGAAAAAGTTAATCACAAAAGTGTGTCCATTTGGCATTTTGCTCTTTGATAGTAACTGCGACATCACAACAAATTCAGATAAATTGGAATGTAATGCTCATCGCTGTATGTCTGGTAACAAATGTACAATGTGATCCAACTATACCACATCGAAGTGATCTATAAAAAAAAGTATCTACATCAGATCTTTGTCGAACCTAAATTTTACGGCATTTGAGAACACTCATACGCAATATAGTTCATTTCAGGTTTCTTTTACGGAGGCGTACTCAAAACTAGTGGCTCCGTATTGTTTTTATGTGAAACCGCACTCAGCCCTGTCGGCTTGTTCTATGTTTTTACATCTTCACCTACTGGGGCGATCCGTGTCTGTCTAGTCGCCGGGTGGCGCTTCGGTCGCCTGTTAGTTTGAAACAGTACAGTATTACACGACATAGAAAAGATTTGCCTCATTGGGTACAGTAATACCCGTTGTATGACAACATACTTCGTTGTTCTTCTCAGAACAGCGATTTTATGGTAACACAATTTTATTCAGTACACTTGAACCGGATACTGATGTAGAAAATAAGGAAAATTTGTATATTTAATTATTCATAAGTGCCTTTCCTTCAAAAACAGATCCCTATATCCAGTTTTGTGATGTTTGAGAAATGAGTGAATGGTTTGTGGTCTGCTGACCGCAGATAGTGGATGTAGAATATGTAATTATCATTGAAACAGTCCCCTGGTCACCTTTGGCAGCACCAAAGAAAGGAAGTATTCGAGAGAACTAAAAGGCGTAAAAGGCATAGAATGTGGAGAAGCAATACGGCAACAGGATCCTCCCCCACTTCTGAGGAAGCGAGGGATGGCCTGGTGAACGGCCATAGTCTGACAATCTGTCGCTGATTCCTGAAGTTGAAACACCTATTTTCAGTGTGCCCCATAAAACTAAAGAATATGGGAATCGTATGCATGTGGAATATTTAAGAGTAGCTAGAAGTAATGATTTCCCTTTTCATAATATCGACAAGAACAAAACTTTTGGTGGAGATTCATGCAAAGGTAGACAGGTAAAACTCATGGGGAGCTTAGGACTCTTTGTCAGTGACCAACGGTCACAGTGAAACCACGTGTGGTAATTTTAAGCTGAAATACTTGCGTGCGGTAATTTTAAGCTGAGATACTTGCACTTGTAATTTTAAGCTGAGAATATTTAAGAATTGCGTGTGCGGGATTTGAATTAGGAACTAGCACTTCCACATGGTGAGTACTGACTTTGTTTCAATCTGCTTTGCTTGTGCAACCTTCAGTTGGGGATCCGTGTGTAAGATAATTAAGTCATCATGATACCAAAATTACCATTATTAATTACATTCGTGTGAAGCAAGTTAGAAATGTTAATAGTCTGACAGAGAAAAAGGTGAATTAGCTATCTGCCCAGCAACACAATGAGACTTACATTGCAGTGGGAGATGGGCATAAATCCTTAAAAGTATGTGGTAGACCCTTAGGAAAGGTTACGTCTGAAATTTAATCAAAAGGTCTATGACTTGTGAATCTGGGTAGAAATTTTGTTGTACGGAAGCTTTGATACTTTCGGGCTAAAGTAAGTTGTTCTGTTTTATTTTAAATGTTTAATCTGTGTAATTCGAATGTTGTAGCGGGACTTTGAATTTCGCTGCGCTGCACTCGTTCCCTCAGACATGAATTGTGCCGTAGCAGCGGTATGAGCGCTCGACGGCAGAGAAAATACTAAAATTGTAACTCTTTTTTGTTTTTATATCCGTTTCAATTGTCTCTCGACAGCGGAAGCTTAATGCAGACGTGATCTTATTAAGACGAAAAAACTTATTAATATGTAGACATTGTGGAAGTTGTTATGAAATTCGGAGGATGGAGAGAAGCAACTAAAATAAATTGCATTTAATATCAAGACGGTTTTTGTGTACATTAAAAATTCCTGGGCAATGAAACTTATTGCAAGATTTCGGAGCAGACTTTTCACGCAGAAATGAAGTAGGAGATTTTTGAAGACCTGGACGCCGCACGAAAGAAGACATGTTAACCTGGTAAAGGATGAAATCTTATCTGCGCCATTTCCCCCTGTCAGTTACATTTTGTTATTCTCTGTTCTTTTTCAATAATTTTTGTGGTGGAAATTGGTTTAACGTTTGCTCAAAACCGCCACAAGGACCAACCCAACAATAGCTTTTCTGAATCACAAAGTCCGATAGCTTTTCTGTAACATGAAGTCCGATTTGCTTTTCATTCTTTCCCTTTTTCACGGTCACTTACGGTTTCAAAACCCCTTTTTTATTCACCATTCCTTCCCACCATTTTCACCCTTTTATTTTATTTTCTTCTCTTTATCTTTATCTTTTTATTAACCAGTACAGCTGGCGACCGTGACAGGACGCAATTTTCGGATGTGTCCTTTTTGAGCAAATTTGAAACTTTAATTTGCATTTTTTCCCAACAGAGAATAACCAAAAATCCTGAAGTTTAAATAGTACCTAAAAGACCAACATTATTGTACCTAAGCATATGATTATACAACAATATTGTAAAGAATTTTTGTAACTAACTCGATCTGTTTTTCTTTGCATGGCATGTATTGATGCAAAACTGTTATTTTGAGACCTTTTGGTGATTATCCGATGGAGATGTATTTAGAAAATCCATATTTTGACGATTACGATTTACACAGAAGTGGTTGACCAGCCGCTGCAGGAAAGAAAATTTAATGGTGAGTCACACGATTATGTTTCATTCAAGCATTCAATAACCAACTGCAGAATCCATTTTTCCCTTTCTACACATCCTGTAGTTTTCTTCTAGATTTTTCCAAAATTATCTATCTCTATTGTAGTTTGTGGTAATTGTAGTATTGTTGTAGCTGCATATGAAGATCGTGAATTTGACCGCCGAACAGTCATTTGTTACGAAAAATTTAGTCCGCCCTGCTGCATCTTTTTGACTTACGATTATACATCTTATTACAATGGAACGCGGTAAGGTAGAGATAGTTTCGGCAGATGAGTTAAGTGACATAGATTCATCGTTCAACCAACAAGAAAGTCCGCTATTCCCTTCATGGACGAGTTCAGAGATCAATGCAATAATTTTGCCTCAAACTCGCAACATTTGTGATAATACACAGATGGCGACTTTAAAGGACGAAATTTGGAATGGACGCGAGACTAGACCGTCAGCGCCATTGTCAACATCAATGTCAGAACCGAATACGAGACAAATTCAGCAATGTGACACAAATCGGACACAGGAGACTGACAAACTGGACCGACTATTAGAGTTATTTGCAGACATGAAACGAGACGTTAGTCAGAAAATTGACGCAAAACTGGACGCACTTGGTCAGGACTTTAAACGAAGGCTAGATAAAAGCGACGAAAAATTTGACGCATTAAACCGTACTATGACCGAAAATTTTGAACGAACGACAAAACAGATGACAGAATTAAATAACACCACTCAAAAGCTCAGCCAGAGATTTGAGGCATTGTCCTACCGAGTCACTAAACAGGAAGAAACTTTGGTTACATTCACACATGAAACAAAAAACAATATCACCCGATATGAGAATCAGTTAACTCAAATAGTTAATGTGCAGCAGGAAGTGAACACCCGTGTAGAAGAGTTAGCTCAGGCCCACACTTCAGTTAGCTCCACCCAAGAAAAGCTGACTGAAGAAGTGGGAAATATTTCCCAACAGCTCACAATGGTAGTTCTTGAACAAACCCACCTCTAAGAAAAGACAGAAAAATTTGAAGATCGAGCGGACCTCGCGTCACTAAACAACGACACCAACATGGCCGAGAGAATTGTACACGAATGTAAATTGTGTGACGACTATCTGGACAAAAAACTTGAAACAATTACACAGGATATACTTTCAAAAGCAAAGACACATGTTAAAGACGAGACAAAACACATAGAAGACGAAGTGACAAAATTACGAGACAATGTTGTGCCGTGTTTGGTGATTGGTGCAAACGCATCGTCAGGGAACGACAAAACAGTTAAAACAGTGGCTAATGACACAGACAGAAAACCTATTGTGGAATCACCTATTTCCAATCAAAATTACAATGTGCCGCTTTCTTTTCCACCAAACGAGCAATATTACGATACAACACCTAGAGTAGCAAGTGACACAAACCACGTCAATACAGTTATGCCAACCGGCATGGCCGATGACACGTTTGTAAGACATGGGTATTTCCAGACATTTTCCAGTGAGAGCAAGCACAAACTCCACCCTATTGTGTTTATTAGATCATTTGACGGTGTTTTTACACGTAGTTGGTCAGAAGTCGATAAAATCAGATACGTCACCAATCTCATGAGAGGACGAGCAGTTAAGTGGGGTACCGCTATGTAACGGCGGTGCTTTACGTTTGAACAGTTCGAACAAGCCTTCTTGGACGAATTCTGGTCCGAGAATGAGCAACAGAGTCTTAGGAGAGAAGTGTACAACCCCGAGACCTATGACCCTAAAAAAGAGACGTTAAGACAATACTTTGAGAGGTACCTAGACAAGACACTGTACTGGTCCAAACCAGCCGACTTGCCAGCGATAATTGACACTTTAAAGAGCCACTTACCTTCTCCATACCGAGACAGATTAATAGGAGTACCAGAGAATGATGTTAAGACTTTCTTAAACTTCTTAGATCAAATGGACGTAGTTTACAGGGGCGATTCACGCCATTCAAATTTTACTCATATTAGTAACCGAAATCAGCACCCACCCAAAAGGAACCGCTGTAACGGTGGTTGATGGAACCATCCATCCGCGCTGCGACACAATACGATGCCGGCGTGCGAAACATATTCAAATGTAAACGTGTATGACAGTAGGAACAACCGCAGAAATTCGTGGAATAATAATAACAACAATAATTATCACCCATATCAAAATGGTAACTACAAGCAAAATGAAAATCACAGACAGTACAACAACAACAACAACAATAGGAGACGTGAGAATAACCGGTACAACCCGGGCTACTTTGACAGGAACATTACATATAACAGACATAATTACCACCAAAACAATAACAATCCCAACAATCACCGACAGAATATGTGGAACACACAAAATTCATGCATGACAAATCATAACCCTCCACGGAATCCACCGCCGTTCCCCAGTACAGTTATGCACTCCCCGCCACGAAGTACCAATAACAATTGCGGCGCGCCATCCGCTGACGCGTGGGCGCCAACCGGCCGGAATGTAAACATAGTGGAGCTGGTCAATGAACCCGGCCAGACACAGCAGACGACGGAAAACAGTCGACGACCGAGCCAAGCGCTCGTGCTTCGGTCGTGAGGTGTTGTAAGAGCGCAACGGCTGAGACGGTTTGTTTCCTCAGATACGATGACAAAATTACAGCAGAACAGGACTTAACCGACGAGATAAACATTAAATCAGAAAGTTGTGTTATAGAATTCATACAAGCTACGGCATGGGTTAAGTTTAACGATTATGATGTACAAATTTTATTCGATACTGGTACTGCTGCAAGTGTGATGTCAACCGCATTCTATAATGAATTGAAACAAATTATAAACATACCTACATTACCTGTACAGAATTGCCACGTGGTTAGTGCCACAGGTACTAAATCTAAGAACATACGCATGCAAGCCCTTGTTAACTTCACATATTCCAATACACATTTCAAGTGTAATTTTCTGATTGTAGACAAGCTTATCGTACATTGCATCCTAGGGATTGATTTATTGAATGAACACAAAGCGATCATAGATTTAAGTAATGGCATATGTCAATTAACCGTAAGAGAACAACTAATTAATGTTGAACTTAACAAGACGATTGAACCACGACAAAAACATTACGAAGTAAGTCAATTTCAATTGGTATATCCTACCATAGTTAGTGTATGTAATTTAACACCTGAAGATTGAGACAATCAAAAGACTGAGCAGGATTTATTGTATCAGAAATGTGTCGAATCTGACTATTTAACGAAACAACAGCAAGAAGAATTGTACAAATTATCATGTGATTATGTACAAGTTTTCAGTGAGAGGCCTGGTGTAATCAGAGGTTATAGGTACAAAATGGATGTTAAGCCACATGAGACTTATTGTAGGACACATTATAATATTCCATGGGCGAGGAAACTTGCAGTTTTACGTGAAATCGAGCGTATGTTGACCTGGGGTGTCATAGAAAAATCACATTCCCCTTATTGCAGTTCTATCCTGGCGGTAGGCAAGCAAGATGGCAATGTCAGATTGGTGCTAGACGCACGTGAAATCAACAAAATTATTATACCAGTTAACACAAGACACGTAAACTTGGATGAACAGTTGCTAAAATTTTATAATGTGCAATACCTAACTAATATTGGCCTCCGCTTATCGTACTGGCAGGTGTCCCTTCACAATGACAGTCGCAAACACACTGCTTTCCTTTGTGAAGGACGCAGTTATCAGTTTTGTGTGTTGCCTTTTGGTTTGCGCATAAGCGCGGGCGTGTTCATCGAGGCGCTTGACGCC
The DNA here is from genome assembly GCF_021461395.2 of Schistocerca americana. Lineage (NCBI taxonomy): Eukaryota > Metazoa > Arthropoda > Insecta > Orthoptera > Acrididae > Schistocerca > Schistocerca americana. The sequence goes on from NC_060122.1 coordinate 157,520,940, forward strand.
GTTCTCGGCCCGTGCTTGCCATTATTTGGGCATTCCGTAAGTTTCGCTACTTTCTTTGGGGTAAACATACTCGCATATACACAGACCACCAAGCCCTTTCTTTCTTGCCATCATGCAAATTGCTTCATTCACGGCTCACCCGGTGGTGCCTTTCACTCCAAGAATACAGCTTCGAAATTATTTACATTAAAGGTGAATCAAACGTAGTAGCCGATGCCCTGTCCCGTTTGCCCCAAGGCATACAGGATTTTTCGGAACTTTCCGAGCAAACATCAGACTTTAACATCTTACTTATGTATGATGGTACATACGCCCCATACTACCGCAATATGTGCAAGAACTTTGCTTCACTTCAGGACAGCGACCCTAGGTGGTCAAATATCAAAAAGAAATTACTTACAGATCCTTCTTCACATTTACAAAAATATTACACAATACACAAAAATGTACTTTTTCATAGGCGTACCCCAGACTTGCACCATTGATGTGTTTGTCTACCCGACGCACATGTTGACGATTTTATTCTGTTCACACACAAAACTTGGGGACACTACGGAGTTACCAAATGCACTGATAAAATAGTGCAGTACTGTTATTTTCCCAATCTGCGTCGGCGAGTGTTGCAAATTGTTCGTAAATGTATCATCTGCCAAAAAGCAAAATTTTTCAACCGATCATCTTTGAATGAATTACATCCTATTGTACCAACCCGAAATTTGGAGTTAGTATCGTTGGATATCGCCGGACCTTATCCCAGAGCTCGTGGAGGTGTGAAATACATCGTTGCTCTATTTGGTGTCTTCTCAAAATACTTAAAATTGTATGCTATCCGCACTGTCAACGCATCTGCTATTACTAGACGTTTGCCTAACAGTTACTTTACAAGGTTTGTCAAACCCCACAGCATTATTACGGATAACGCACCCTATTTTACGGGAAGAAAATGGAAATCTTTTGTTGCCACACATAACATCAAACATATTCTTACATCAGCATTTCACCTGGAAGGGAACCCAGTCGAAAGGATTTTTAGAGAGTTTAGTCAATTCATGAGAATACATTCACCTCGCAAACACACAAAGTGGAGCGAATTTTTAGCACCCTTCGAGCAGATAGTAAACAATTTGCCTCATGCCTCAACAGGATACCCACCACAGGAATTATTATTAATCAAACCTGAACAGAACAAGTGGGCTACACCCATTCCAAAGCTAACCACACCCACAACACATACACCTTTGGAAGATAAAGTGAGACAGGCATACACTATGTTGTGTAATAAAGCCAAGATCAGGAAAGAGAAGTATGACAGACATGTTACAAATACACAAACCTATCAGGTTGATGACCTTGTTCTTTTGCGTTCGCATCCCAAGTCTACAAAATTAAAACAACTGAACAGAAAATGGCAGCTATTATAATCAGGTCCTTTCAGAATAGCAAGCATACCTCACCCAGGTTGTTACTCCCTAGAATACCCGTTATCTCACAAGCCGAGGGGGTTGCATCCCCACAGACATTTCAAACCCTTTGTTCACCAAAACAACATAATAATAGACAACTAATTTGAACATGAGCAAGTCGCTGTGAAAACGAGATCGTAAATATTTGTATTGAATACACGAACATTAAGTTATACAGCCTAAGAACACAAACGTTAATTTATGGAAATTATATACTACAGTTACAGTTGTACACATAATTATGAAGAGAATGTAAACTCGGGTGAGTACACTTACTGAATGAGAAAAGATATTCATACAGGAATACGGTCTACGCAGGTTACATTTGTTGTTAATTGTAAATTATAAGGTGAATGAACAATTAGTTAGTTATTTCAAGGCACTCTAATGACAGGAGATAATAGCTATTGAGATCAGTAATGACATAGGTATGTAGCAGAATGAATGAGATGTAAGAATGAATGATCAGTATGAATGAGTTAATATTTAAGTTAATATAAGAATGTAAGTTACTGTGAAGTAGTTGATGGAGACAGATTATTTGAGGAAAATATTATTGAAGTTTTATGAGAATGGAAGTGCCAAATGGCCTCACGTATGTGATATATTAATGTTTGATGAGGAATATGTTTAATGTATACGGATATATATATTATGATGAATATGTGAGTAAGGAATGAGTGAGAATGTTTTGGTAATATTGCGCTACATAGAGAAGTGAGTAAATAGTCTACATCTTTAAGATTACGTAAGAATTTCAGTTTGAAAGAAAACATTTGTGATGAGTTAGAACATGTGAGTACAAGACGTTAAATGTGAATCTATTCACAGTGCCCTTGAAAATGAACGAATGCAAGAAAAGCAGAGTTAACGTAATGATGATTACAGCTGTTGAAAGAAGTGTAATAAGAATGTAACTAGGAAACAAATTAGCTTTAACTCATTTCAGAAGTGTAACTTAGTAACCTTTCGTTAAGTTTTGTTAAGCCATTGTGTGGAAGAAAACATTTATAGTTCGTGTTCAGACAGGAGAATGATATTTTAAGGAATATAGTTTTTACACAGCCCTCATGTGAATACATTTGTATAAAAAAATTACGAAAGTGAAATGTAGTGCCATGTTAGCCTTTATTATACTTACACACGACAGAAAACCCTGAGAAAGCGAAAGATAGGAGAGTTATTAAGGCCGTTTTGCGACTCGTACAACACCTCCACTTAAGCAAACAGATGACAATATTATATCTACTTTGAAGACATAGAGTAGCATGGAGAGCTGCATCAAACCAGTCTCAGGACTGAAGACCACAACAACAACACTTTGAAGACAACATTTGACTTTTCAGGTAATGCAAGGTAAGTGCAAAGGAGCACCACCCGTGCAGCCGACGTCGAGCAACGGACACTGAGAAAGAGACATTTTACTGTCAATTATAATACTATGTTCTTTATTTATGTTTTATAGAAAGAAATGATATATATACACAACATACATGATGTTTAACCTTCACTAAAGTAGAGGAAAGTTCATGGTTGAACTCTTGAGAGGAAATTTGATATGTTATTATATAATACACATTATGAGAGAGACAATCTCTGTGAGATATATTTTCCATTTGTATAGACGGTATCCACAAGAAGTGGAGATATCGAGGAAGTACTGAGCAGCTATGTGATTTACTCATGCAAGGATTTGTTAATGTATAATACACTTAGTCATATGAACAGTCAGAACACAAACAGAGAATCTGTCATGAGGTTACACTACACAGACTTGACGTAAGGACACTTACATTTACACATGATTTGGTAAATGGTAAGCACCTCCTTTCACACACCCCTTGAAGGTGACGCAAACGTTATAAGGTATTATGTTCTCTTTTATGTAGTAGCTTTAGGATTTGGTAGTTTACAGGTAGTGAATAGTTTCTTCCATTCTATCTTTTTTTTCTTTCGCCTTTATCCTACCACCTCCTGCAGCTGGGTATTGTTTGTTTATGGAATGTAAGAATATATTGTGTGACAGTAAACTTTCAGGTATGAATAAAAAGACATGAATATTGATGGCATTACAAGCCTCGTCAACCACTAGCCAAGATATGGAATCAAAAGAAAGAAAGAAATAATAAATGAAGGGAAGCCCGTGCTTTAAATAATAAGTTTGATATCCCTTGGCACGCCCAAACCTTAATAAAAAAAATAAAAATGACCATAAACCCCAATAAGAGAAAGCCAATTTTCTTGTAAATTTATGTGTATTTGTGTATGAGTTAAAACTTTCCATATTGTCAACATATTTTGAAATGTGACCACTAAGAATAAGCTTTCATAATTAACGATGTAAACATGCTGGGACACAGTGAACTTTGTTAAAATGTAAATATGGCAAAAAAGTGTTGCAAACAGTGTTAAACTGTGAACTTTATAAACGACGAATTTTGTGTTATTTGTGAAACTTATGGTGCATAAACCAAATAACTGCTTGTAAATCGATATAAACTAAGATTTACTTCGACGATAATGAGGATTTTCACACTGAAAATGAACGTTAGTTGGCAAGTGTAAACAACGTGGTGAAACACCTACCTTTGCGAACATCGACGCCGTTGTTCCTGGCCGGCCTTCAGATGCTTTGGAGACAATAAACTCAGCACCTGTCGTAGGCGATGGGGAGGCTAAAAACTACATCGACCATATATGCCCCGGGAACAATAGTCATGAAAACGCACAAGGACATGGAGTGTTGTGTCGTAACAGAAGACATGGACGTTGCTTCAGATCACGCACAGGTTCAATCTTATGGTGTCACCGGACTTAGCATGCCATTTATGCTGGAATAATAACTTGTAATGAAGACTATGTGAAAGTGAATACTGTGCAAGACTGTCATAACACAGCAATTTTGAAACTGCCGCACGCGAAATACACTGATGCTATTGCGCATGCGCAAAGACTACGTGCTGCCAGAGATGCATTGGGAAACCAACGCTGGAAGCGCACAACATTAACTGCGCTGGCGATCAGCTTGCTCAAACACACACTATGTAAATATGTGTATATTAATTTTGTAAAAGGGTTCCAAACTGTAATAATTGTATTTAGTATATAGGTTTAGAAAGTAAGTGTTGGCAAAGATTATCCCCTATGGATGCACGTGGCCTTTCCAATGAAAATATGCATATATTGACTTTTAGGTTTGCTAGGCTGCCACGCTAAATGTTTTAGCGTGACAGTCGAGGGGGCGATGTAGCGGGACTTTGAACTTCGCCGCGCTACACTCGTTCCCTCAGATATAAATTATACCGTCGCAGCCGTATGAGCGCTCGACGGCAGAGAAAATACTAAAATTGTAACTCTTTTTTGTTTTTATATCCGTTTCAATTGTCTCTCGACAGCGGAAGCTTAATACAGACGTGATCTTATTAAGACGAAAAAACTTATTAATGTGTAGACATTGTGGAAGTTGTTATGAAATTCGGAGGATGGAGAGAAGCAACTAAAATAAATTGCATTTAATATCAAGACGGTTTTTGTGTACATTAAAAATTCCTGGGCAATGAAACTTATTGCATGATTTCGGAGCAGACTTTTCACGCAGAAATGAAGTAGGACAGTTTTGAAGACCTGGACGCCGCACGAAAGAGGACATGTTAACCTGGTTTAGGATGAAATCTTATCTGCGCCATTTCCCCCTGTCAGTTACGTTTTGTTATTCTCTGTTCTTTTTCAATAATTTTTGTAGTGGAAATTGGTTTAACTTTTGCTCAAAAACGCCACAAGGACCAACCGAACAATAGCTTTTCCGAATTACGAAGTCCGATAGCTTTTCTGCAACACGAAGTCCGATTTGATTTTCATTCTTTCCCTTTTTCACGGTCATTAACGATTTTAAAAAACCCATTTTCACTTACGACTTTTTCCCACATTGTCAGCCCTTTTCTTTTCTTCTCTCTTATTTTATTTTTTTATTAAACACTACAATGTGGCGACTTAATTACAAGTACTGTACCCAAAAGCAAGAATTTTATTTTGAATGGCCTGGCCGCTACTAAATTCTCTAGGTTATTAATTAATGAGCTTAGGAAAGTGAAAGATAGTGAGAAGTATTGGACATCCGTACCAAGCCAGAAAGTGCACTATAGTGATGAGGAAAATATTAAGGGACCATACGATATCGGTATGTGTACGTACTATCATGACCACTAGGCAGAGAATTCCTTGTTTTCTTTTATATTTAAATGTATTGGAGGAAATTTTGTATCAGTGCTGTGGTAGAATCTCAGAAAATAAAAGAGGAGATATGAAACAAAATGGTGGTCATGCTCATTCAGTAGAGGATAGCCATTTTGTTCAGTCATTTTTTGCCATAAGCTCCCTATTACTAGAATTGTCAAGCTCCGATAAAAAGAAATGCAGTAGAATGGGAATGTGGTCTTGCCAAGGTGGAGTGAGTCGATCGGAAATGTTTACAGACAGTGGCATATTTAAAATGTATTAGTCTGATGCGCTTAAATCACTTTGCGTTGAGATAATTAAAAAAATTATAGCAAAACAGTTGGGTATAGGGCTTTGCTACCAATGTACAGTGGTTACGATAAGTCAAATCAACATTGCCAGTGCACAAATATTAAAAGCACTAGCTTAGCATGCAACATATCTAGTTGGCCTGACTGCTAGAGGCAACAGGTGGAAGAGTTGCCACCCGAAAAGATAACGATAGTAGCCTCTCAAGTTGAGACTTTGTTTGTAGTTTCTTGTAGCGGTTTGTTGGCCACATGGGCAGGCAGTCGGTCACAATCAGGGAGAGAGAGACAACAGGCAAAAGTGACGTACGGCGAGCTTTCACGGAGCATACGAGAGCACGATTGTGTAAGGGGCCGGTGGTCGGTAGAGTTGTGTTGGTCGGCAGTACTTGGGCCTAATGGGGACGCAGACGGTTTATCCTGGATTGAGCAGGCATACTTGCTGGAGTGCTGTTCATTTTCTGGTGCCATCTGTTCTGCCATGTTAAAGCTCCTCCCACTGTGCTGGGTTGCTTATAGTTCTCCGTCACTGTGTCTCAAGTATTAAATTTACCTTTTTATGCCTCTGTTTGGAATTATCCGAGTGCATTATATGATGTGCTGTAAAATATCTTTTAATTGTAACTTGTGCACTGTCTGTTTATCTTGTCATTAGGACCCGAAATTAATTGTGTCATATGTTCTAGGCCACCACGTGTATTAGCGACCACTGAGACAGAAATCGTGTCTTACGAGTCTTAATACTTGTTTCGGACGTTGTTGCTTCCCCGACTGATGTAACGGCAACAAAATTGCCTATGGCCGTGATAAAGCAAAGGCTAGCTGCTCAGCGAATCTTGGCTCGTTAGGTAATTAATTTCCGTAACTCTGGCGAAATTTTGACCCTCTGAAAAAAATTAACGTTTATTGTCCTAAATATAATTACTATTGTAGTTGTTTGATTGTTAGCCCTCACGATTTGCCTGTTATCTTTTAAAAGTTAATCTCTTTGGGTAGCCCTGTGATTTTTTGGTTATTACATTAACATTTTTGTTATATTTTGTTGTAAGGTTAACCGGTTAATCCTCTAAGAAATTCTTATCGTAATATTCTTACTGCAATACGTAAGGTTTGGTTGGAGCTTGCGGCCACGCCCACACTGTGTTTCTTGTCTTGGTCTGAGAATTTTTAATATGTTTTAAAATAATTATGTACGGATTATATGTCTGCTTGTTTACTCTCGGCTTTCCGAGCTGTTCGTAGCGTCTGAAGGCGCTGTTACCCGCCGGATCATCCGGTGTAGCCGGTCCGCGTCGGCTGTGTATGTGGGCGCGTTCGGCGAGCCACTTCCCTTCTCATCGCAGCCTCTGAGACGTTGCGGCCTCCTGCCTTTGCTACGGCATCCCTCATAAGTCGAATTTCTATCTCGTAGCAATAAGGCGTTAATTTAACCAGGAGTGTCCGCTATTGTGAACCATCTCCCTCAGACCTGGCTGGCCGTCCCTGCCCCTTTTTCTCCGTTTGATGTTTGGTTTTAACGTAATAGTTTTAATATTGGTGTAACGCTCAATTTGTTAAATGGTATTTTATTATTTTTCCACGTCAGTACCCTGATTGTGCGCAAGGGGCTTCTCATATTGATCAAATGTTGGCATATTCGAGTTGAGAATCCTTCCTGTACCCAGTATATAAATATTAGTACTTAACGGGCCTCAGCTCGTCGGATACCTGACTTTTGAAATTTTATGTTACTACACTTCTTGTAAGTTACATTCTTTAATGTCAAGCACATCTTTGGCCACCAAATGCTGGAATTGTAAACTTTAGTGTCATTGCTGTCATTGCTCGCCCAGCGCTAAGCTGGTGTTTGAGTTATATCTGACTGTACAACTTGCTTGTTAGTCCATCCAAAATTGGAGAATTTATCAGTTTAAATTATAATTGTTTTACTGAAGAAACTTTGGGGAAACTTCCTGATTCACTTTTATTTTGTTAGTGTTTTTGGTATCTATGCAATAACATTGTTGGATCCTTGTGAAGTAACGAATGAGCTGTGATACATGACCAGCATCTTTCCCTTTGGCCGGTTGACTGTTTCCTTATCTAGGGCGTCCACTGAGGATTTCACGCACAAAGATTTTTAATCAAATGTTATTAACGTTCTACATTTTTATTTTTCATTTATACATATTTCATCTACATCTACATCTACATTTATACTCCGCAAGCCACCCAACGGTGCGTGGCGGAGGGCACTTTACGTGCCACTGTCATTACCTCCCTTTTCTGTTCCAGTCGCGTATGGTTCGCGGGAAGAACGACTGTCTGAAAGCCTCCGTGCGCGCTCTAATCTCTCTAATTTTACATTCGTGATCTCCTCGGGAGGTATAAGTAGGGGGAAGCAATATATTCGATACCTCATCCAGAAACGCACACTCTCGAAACCTGGCGAGCAAGCTACACCGCGATGCAGAGCGCCTGTCTTGCAGAGTCTGCCACTAGAGTTTGCTAAACATCTCCGTAACGCTATCACGGTTACCAAATAACCGTGTGACGAAACGCGCCGCTCTCCTTTGGACCTTCTCTATCTCCTCCGTCAACCCGATCTGGTACGGATCCCACACTGATGAGCAATACTCAAGTGAGTCAACATAATCCCCCTGTCGGGTAACACATGTCTCCCAACGAGAGGCCTGTTCGTTGATACCGTCACTGTACAATGTTTGACATCGTTCACGACGCCACAGCCTCACCTCTGCTTTGACTGATTCATCACTGTCGAAGTGAAGTCCTCGAAGGTGTTCCTTGCAGATAAAAATGATGGGGCAAAGTCGGGACTTCAAGAAGGATAATTAATGACAGCGAATACAAGGGGGTCTGATGGTTGCAGGTGTCGCAGCGTTCGCGTGCGGTCCGACACAGTCGTGCTGAAGGATGAGCTCTTCGGATTTGAAAGTCGGTTACAGCACTGTGTTCCTCACTTACCGACATAGTTACGCTACACAACGTCGTATTACGCGCTACGGTTCGGAGCCCTCTAGCTGCAGAGGGCACCAATGTAAGTATGTAGACATGAAGAATAAAATGTAGAACGTTAAGTTTTAGTTTAGTTTTAGTAATGTCATATTCCTTAGATCACTTTCCCGATTACGTTACCGATATGATGTGGAGCAAGTCAGACTACAAGATATGTATACACACGTGAATAGTGCAAATACTAATATTACTGAAATTTGTAGTTATACACATGCAACCACATTTAGAGGTACAATTTTTTTTTACCATTTCTGAAAGAGAAACTTGTCCATGGAGTAGAAGGAGTTGTCCAAAAGAAATGATTTTAAGGTAGATTTAAAATTTGATCTGCTACCTGCCAGACACTTCACGTTGTGGGCAAATGATCAAACAGTTTTGTTGCTGAATAATGTACTCCATTTTGAGCAACTGGATTATTTGTAACGAATTTCATTACCGAATATATGTACTATGATGGTGCAGTTAAAATACCTAACTCCTTGAAAACGTGCCTACATTACATCCTTGGGTGAACACCACTAATTATTCTCACTGCTCTCTTTTGTGCAATCAATACTTTATGTCTAAGTGGTGAGTTACTCCAGAAAATTATTCCATAAGACATTTTTGAGTGGAAATACGCAACGTACGTTAGGAGGGTGAACTGTTTATTACCAAGACTAGCGATTATACGGAGAGCGAAAGAAGTTGAACTTAGTTGTTTGAGAAGCTCAGTAATATGCTTCTTCCAGTTAAAGTTGTCACCAATGTAAACACCCAAAAATTTGGAGAAATGTCGCCTGTTAACTGAGCCCTGTTCGTTTGCTACATCAGTTGTTGGTATGACTCTATTCAGTGTACAGAACTGTATATAGTGAGTTTTGTTCAAAGTTAAAGGAGAGTCCATTTTCTGAGAAATATTTAATAATTCTTTGAAAGAAATCCCTAACAATATCTTCAGCTGATTTTTCTGGAATGGGATTTATTGTAACACTCGTGTCATCTGCTAAAAGTAGTAGTTCCGCTTACTGAATGTTAAGTGGGAGGTCATTCACATGAATAAGGAACAGCAAAGGTCCTAAACTTGAACTCCGTGGGACCCCCTTTGTGATAATTCCCCATTCACTAGAATTTACCACCCTCCCAACATTACTCGTGCAATTCATCTCAACGTCTTGCTTTCTGTTCAAACGAGCTGTGTGTATAGCCTTAAATTCCATAAAACCTGAGTTTTCCTAAGAAAGTGACATGATCCACACAGTTAAATGCCTTGGAGAGATCACAAAAAATACCAACTGGCGATAATTTGTTATTTAAGGCTTGTACTATTTGATGGGTAAATGTGTAGTTAGCATTCTCAGTATTGTAACCCTTCCGGAATCCGAACTGTGACATGCTTAGTAAATTATTTTCACTTAAATGTGAGACTACTCTTGAATACATAACTTTTTTGAATATTTTCGAAAATGAAGTCAGCAATGAGATTGGTCTATAATTATTTAAGTCACTCTTGTCCCCTTTCTTATGAAGATACTTGACAATTGCGTATTTCAATTTGTCTGGAAAAATTTCCTATGCCAGCGAAGCATTACATATATCACTAAGGACGCCACTTATTAAATTAGAACAAGTCTTCAAAATTCTGTCCGAGACTCCATTAACATAACATGAGGTCTTGTTTCTCAGTATATTTATAATTCCATTAATTTCAGTGGGGGTTGTTGGTGCTATTTCTAAAGGCCTAATGTTCTGGGAATGACATTTTTAACATATTTTATTGCTTCTTCAACTGAACCCCTTAACACTATTTTTGCTGCTACATTCAGAAAGTGATTGTAAAAAATACTTGCAACTTGAGAATTATCAGTCACAACATCATCATTTAGCTTTATTGCTGTAGTATGCTGTGCACTGTCAGGCTGCCCCGTCTCTCGTTTGACAATATTCCATATAGTTTTAATCTTATCTTATGTGTTCTGTCAGAACACATAAGCTTCTCGACCTCTTAGTGACTTTCCTTAAAATATTACAGAATTTCCTGTAGTAAGCAAGTAACGTCGGATCCTGACTTATTGGCCTGTCCATATATTTCCCTCTTCCTCTTATGCGATATCTTAATGCCCTTAGTAATCCATGGCTTACTTGACTTTGTAATGGTTTTTTTGGATAACTTTTCAGGAAAGCAACTCTCAAATATTGAGACATATTTGCGGTGGAGTAAATTGAATTTGGTATCAGCATCATTTTCTGTGTGTACCGCATCCTATTCTACCTCTTCTAAGCTGCACTTAAAGCTCTGTATCCTGTTCGCATTAACAAGCCTCCTTGCCTTTTATGGACCTGCCTGAATCCTGTAAGGTGCTATATGTGTTATTTTCGTATTTCCATGAACTGTGCATCATGATCAAATAGCCCATTAACATCTGGGTACACATTAATTGTTTCTGCCGGAGCACTATCTATGAAAATATTATCGATAAGTGACCTGCAATCCTGCTGCACACGAGTTGAAAAATTTGCAACAGATACTAGATTGAAATAACCAAACAAAGATTCTTGTTCATTTTTCCTATCCGTATCTTTTAATAAATCTACATTAAAATCACTACAAACCATTAACTGCTTCTTTTTGTCTGACAGGTAGCCCAATAATGCCTCAAGATTTTTCATCAATAGCTGAAAGTTACCTTGAGGGGGTCTGTAGATTGTTACAATTACTATAGAAATATATTGCAGTAGCAACTCACAAGCACATGCTTCAAGGATCTCATCCACACAAAAACTGTTTGTTTCAATATGTTTGACTTTGTTTCCAGTTTTTATATAAGTAGCAACTCCTCCTTTTTCCATGTTGACTCTACCTGAATAAGATGCTAACCTGTAATCCCTCAAATTTAACTTCTCCATCCCTGCGGTTACATGGTGTTCAGAGAGACACAAAACATCTATACCTTCAGAATTTACCCCATTTTTTAGGCATACAAGAAGCTCATCTAATTTACTTTTCAGTCCTCTAATGTTCTGATGAAACAAAAAAATTTTATTTCTTTGGATAGTGCTACAGACATTATGGCACTGTTCTGTTTTAATCTCTTTCAGCACTCTGTCTGTAACCAGACTCTAAACTAAAAAATGTGTCCCTGTGACTCCAGTAATCGCAGGTATTTTGTCTTGTGTGCATGTGGCTCCACCTACATTTTCTGCAAGAAGATCAACATATCTATCTTTCCCCCTCCTATTCAGGTGCTGGCCCTGACTAGTGTAATCCCACCTCCCAATTGCAGGCACAGCACAGATATTAGATTTGGTTTCTGCCAAGAGTAACCCCCCCCCCCCCACGCCCCCGCTCTCTGTTAACACGGTTGACAGCCGTATTAACCCAGGGCTGGTCATGGTGCTGCAAAACATCCACAAACCCCACATGAGTGTGAGCTGTTGCGGCACCTATTACATCCAGGTCACACCTAATACTATAGTTCGAATTGCTAGCCAGGCTCTTTCCTACTCCTACCGCTATTAGAACATGATCCTCGCCATCAAAATCTTTGCACAAGGCCCCTAGGTTTTCTGTAACCAGGCTAAGCTTAGCATTAGGGTTGGGTTGTTTTGGGGAAGGAGACCAGACAGCGAGGTCATCGGTCTCATCGGATTAGGGAAGGATGGGGACGGACGTCGGCCGTGCCCATTGAAAGGCACGTTCCCGGCATTTGCCTGGAGCGATTTGGGGATATCACGGAAAACCTAAATCAGGATGGCCGGACGCGGGTTTGAACCGTCGTCCTCCCGAATGCGAGTCAAGTGTCTAACCACTGCGCCACCTGGCTCGGTGCTTAGCACTAGGTTTCACAATGCTTGCGAGCAGGTACTCGACTCCTAGCCTATCCTGTAGCAACTGGCCTACATCTCTCCCGTGCCTGCTACCTAGCAGCAGGACTCCTTCCTTTCTGCTTGACTTTACTCCAGACCTAGCACAGCAGAGAATTTCTGGACGTTAGGCGAATGTAGCAGCAGGTGAATGTAAACAGCGCGAAGCTAATTGCTGGCGTAGGCTATAGTGGCGGAAATCACGAAACAAGTAAGAAACTGAAGGGACTGGATATTTTCTAACGACAAATTTGAACAGGCGCTATCACTGAATTATGTATAAATACTTTAATGGAAACAGAAACACCACTTGACGACCTTACTGCACAATATAGAAACACACAAAACACGAACCGAATGCAAACTATACACGTACGATACTCTTCACAATAAAGCTACACAGACACTACCCGGAAATTATTGAATAATCACATAACTTACTGAAGTCAGTAACGAAAACAAATCCACGCCAAATGCTTGCACTTTGGAGCAGTTAACTTTCCACGAAAACTACACAAGTGAAATCGAAACCTTCCATATATAGATCACAATAGATACTAATTTACTTATTGAAGCTACAATACTGCCTTAATAAATTGTTTTCCAAGAGTAAACACCTATACTTACGAGCGCACTGAGACAACGCACACGCCAACGGCTTGCACTTTAGAACAGTTTACTTTTCACGAGAAACGTTTGTGTTATTTAAAAAGCTTTTGAGGGTTTTCACATAGACATCGAAGGGATTACTTTTCAGCTCACCTTCGAATGCTTAATAAAACAAAACTGTATTGTTTCCTCTGCTGTAAAACCACCAAACATTTATTATTTCATAATTCTTGAAATACGTGAGTCCAAGTCAATCTATTATCCTCATCTGAACAAAACAAAATAGGAACTACGTATATTTCAGACGCGGATCAAACTGTTACCCCACATTCAGAATTACTGTATACTTAACTTTTGCTGTTATTTTAAATAGTATTCCCCTTTTTGTCCATATCTGATATTTTATGTTCTCTGATGCCTCCATCTCTGATATACGTTCAAATGTAAGTCATTCAAATTACAATAGCAGAATAACAAC